>NC_053426.1:76981845-77581845 GCF_007990345.1 Gossypium hirsutum | reverse complement strand
AAAGGCAATTAACCCCATCTTTAGGACATGTGTCCTTTTTTAGCATCAGTGGGTCGGGGACTTGATTAGAAACTAAACAAAATTAAATGGTAAAATCTATAAAAATAAAAATAACGAAAAATAGGCCTGATTGAATGGAGCCACAAAAGCGGGGGGACCATTTGCAAAATAACCCATAAATTAGAAACGCGCGGATCCCCTCTGTGTACGGGTCGGATTCCGGTTGGCCTTCCCCAAAACGAAGTCATTTTGCGCCTGCGAAGGCCATCCAAAATGCTGTCGTTTGAAACCCATTATTTAAGCCCCATTTTTTGTTTTTCTTCATTTCAGCCCTCTCTCTTTAAAAAAAAAAACTGAAATCCTCTCAACTCTCTCCCTTCTCTCCCATGTCCGCTTATAGGACTTCCCCGGTGTCCGTCGCGCCGCCGTCATTGGCCAGTGGCCGGCGTTGCTCGAAAGGGACTTTTCCGGCGCCGAGGAGATCAACGGAGGTAAGTACTATTTTCCTTTTATATCTTTTTATATTTTTTTCGCATAAAAAAGAAGAAAAACTAAAAGAAAATAAAAATAACAGCAACTTAAGAGCAAAAAATAAAAAAAGTAGCCACTTTTGAAAGTTTTTAATTTTTTGATTGATTTTTATTATATCCGAAAAAAGAAGAAGCAATACATTAAAATGTCATGGCTTTTATAGCCGAAACTACCATTTTCTTATTTCTATTTTTTTGTCACTTTGTTATTTGTTTCTTCTATTTGTCGTCTTTTGCTTTCGTGTTGCAAGTGGTTGCCAGAGACTGACGAAGAGGTGCGCGTGGTGGCCTTACTGGTGAAGAGTGGTGGCTGAAGAGGGGGGCTAGGGTTTGCTTGCTTGCTGAAAATTTTTGATAGCTAGTGGGCTAGGGTTAGTTGGTTTTGGGCTTTTATAATTGGGTCTGAATTTGGGTTTTATTTTTGTTTTATTGGCCTGGGCCAAAATTGGCTATTACACAGTGCACGTAAGTATATGGGGCTAGAACTTAAGTCTGGCAAACTGTGCGGCGTTAGGCGTTTCTTTGCTTCAAATCTGCCTAAGTCAGCATTACTCTTGGAAAGTGAGAATTTTCATTGAAATTCTCTAAGGTGACGAAAACAAAACGAAAGCAACTAAAAAGATGAAAAAGTGACGAGAGAATTGAAAAACCACAAAAACACAATTCACACCAAGTATTTGAGTAAATACTCTCAAATGTATTCCTTAATCCAAGAATAAAGTACAATGTGATGATTACAAATGAAGAGGGAGACATTTACTTATAGTTGAGCTCATGCAGATCCAGCATTACAAATTGAGTTACATCAACAGTTAAGATTAGAGCCTATCTATAATTGAGAGTCCTAAGGAATTTACACACTATATATCTTTATCCCTTAAAAATTTATATTAATTACCCTGATAACTCTAGTTTTACTGGAGTATTTCATTAGACCACCAAAGCTTCTAGTAGATAAGCTTATTCATGGTTCCACGAATCGGGTCAGTTCATGTGGGTCAAATGTGCTCCATTTAATAAGTTGACCTTCATGGGACTTTCTATATGCAATAGTCACAGGCTATGATTTGCAACTCGTGACATAAGTACATTTTATCTTTTGATTTAAGAGTTTGAAGTGTTTATGACTAGCAGTAACAATTATATTAAAAAAATATTGTTATAAAATAATAAAGAGAACAATACTAACAAGTACATAGTAGGTGAAAACTACAAGAGAATTTCTCGAATTCCACTTTCACTTTAAGGGACGTTATTTATAAACTCCTTTGCATTCAATGAAGTACATGTAAATGAAGCCTTTTTAGCTTCTTAATTGAAACATCTAATTTACTCTCATGGTCATATATGAACCAGAGAGTTTTATCTCAATACTTAAATGTGGGCTTAAAGGTGTTATAGACATCCATTATTAATGTATTTACAACACTCTCCCTTGGATGTCTTTTAAATAAAAATGTGCCCCATTAAAACCTTTATTAGGAAAAACCCTTTGGGATAAAAACCCAATGAAAGAAAAAGAGTACATAATCTATTATTACAAGCTACCTTGTTAAAAACCTTTACTAGGAAAACCTAGTGGGACAAAACATTAGTTAAAGGAAAAGAGTAGAACGTGTTTTTTACTCCCCTTAATAGAAATATCACATTACATCTTTCAGTTGACGCATTCCAGTCTTATGTAGTAGTTTTTCAAACGTTGAAGTTGGTGATGCCTTTGTAAAAAGATTTGCTAAATTATCACAAGAACGAATTTGTTGAACTTGTAACAGCCCGTTTTTAGTCAAATTAGAACAGTGGTTTTAGGACCACAAATCTGAGGTCAAAATAACTATTTTATTATTATTTTAATGTCTACAACATAATAGTATGATTGTGTGAAAATTTTGTTAAGAAATTTTCTCGTTTGAGTGCTCAATTTGATAAAAAGAACTAAATTACGTAAAGTGTAAAACTTGAGTTCTATTAGCTAAAGGTGTCTAATAGCTATGGAATATTAAAAGTAGAAGTACCTAAATGATGATTAACCCATTAATGAGTTATTGGATGATAATGGCTTGGTATAAGTGAAAATTTTAATGTTTTTAAAGGTTTATTAGTAATTGAGTAATTTACGTTAAAATAAGTAAAACCAAAACATTATATCATCTTTTAGTTTCTTCTTCAACCTGTTTTAACCTGGAGAAACGATAGATAGATTCGGTCAAGCTTGCAAGCTCAATTGGTGAGTGATTTCTAATCCGTTTTTAATGATTTCTATGTTTTTAATATCATTGCAGCTTAATCTAGCTAGCCCAGGGACTAATTTGTAGAACTGTTAAAGGTTTAGGACTTTTCATTGATTAATATAGGTGTATTTTGATGTTTAATGATAGAAAATGTATGGTTTCTGTTTATCTAACAACATTTGTAAAGCGATTTTGGGTAAAATTTCCAATTAGGGATTAAATTGGAAAATGTGTAAATTTTGTGGCGGAAATGAGAAATAAATGAAAATTTTGGGCTGCAAGGGACTTAATTGATATTCGACTGTAATGGTTTGAAATTGAATTGCATGAATTTGTATTTTTATGAGATAAGGACTAAATTGTAAAAATGTTGAAATATTAGGGGCAAAAGTGTAAAGTTTCCATAATGTGATTTTTTGGTTAAATTGAATGGAATGAAAATTAAATAAGCTAAATTTGATTACATATAGATCAAGAAAAATGAATTTCGAATCTAGATTGGGGGAAAACAAAGTTTTAGATTAGTCGATCCATTTCATAATTTTAGCAGTCGAAGTAAGTTCGTATGTTAATAAACATTATTGTAATTGTGTTTTAAATGCTTTATATTTGAATTGTTGATGAATATGATTGTATAGAAATTTTTGATGAAGATTCGGCAATGAGAATTCCCGATTGAACCTTAGAAATAGATTAGGATACAAATGACATGTTACTAGGGCTTTTGTGATTTGGGTGCTGGTCCGTACGTCCTACCGGTGGCTGAGTTGTCCAGCATGGGTTGTGGATTCTTTTCAGCTTGTGTGAGCAGCACCATGTAGCTATGTCATAACTGTCAGCTTGTGTGAGCAAACCCATTGATCGCTCGAGAGTGAGCATTATATGAGATATGAGATTGAGATAGCTTCGGCTATGTATTTAACACTTAGGGTGCGAGATTCCCAAGTATCCGATATTATTCCGAATGGCTCAATGGGTATATCGAAGATGTGAAATGGTGAGAAATAGATACATATCAGTACAGGTATGTACGAAAACTATATGAGCATTGAATCTATGGAAGTTGTGAGTTCATGGTAAATTATGTGATTGAATATATGTTAACCTTATAATTAAATGGTTTTGTAGTATATTATGTTCATATTACTTGAATGGTGAATGAATGGTGAGTTTAGCTTATTAATTCATACTAGCTTACTAAGCTTTATAGCTTACTTCATTTACTTTTCCTTGTTTTATAGTGATTATCGAAGCTAGCTTGGATGGGAAGTCGTCGGAGATCTCATCACACTATCAAGCTATCACTTTGGTACTTTTGAACTTATGTATTTGGTTATATGGCATGTATAGGAGTTATGATCATTTTGGTATATAGTTTGGTAATGGATTTAGCCATTTGAGTTGGCTTGTAAATGATAAATGTTTGTTATGTGTATAGCCATGTGACTTAACTTATTTTGGTATACTTGGTGATGTATATATTTGTGCAAATGGCCTTTTTTTGTGTGGTTGATAATTGCCATTTATATGCTTGCTGTGAATTGGCATTATCGATGTCAAATTGTTGAAATTGGAAATTGATATGCTTATGGTTTTAGGCAAGATAGTGTATGTATGAAATTACTCATTCAAGTAAAATTGTGAATGTGATTGGCATGTTTTGCATAAGTAAGTTATGATGTTTTTAGCATTATAATATTTGGTATGGAAATAGCATGAATTAGACTTGATTGAGATTGGTTGGAATGCCTAATTATGCCATGTTATGTGCCATTTGGTTTGTGTAGGTGATTGAAAGTTTGGGTGAGAAAAATGGCTTGGCAAATAGCCTATTTTTGTCCACACGAGCAGAGACACGGGCGTGTGTCTAGCCTTGTGTGACACATGGTCAGGTGACACGGCCTTGTGTTCCCTGGCATTTAATTAGAAACTAGTCAGTATGCTCCACACGGCCCAGCACACGGGCGTGTGACTTGGCCGTGTGGCATAAGTTAGTATACCCTATAGGTTTGGCACGGCCTACCACACAGTCTGGCACACGGGTGTGTGAGGCCATTTTAAAGGGCACACTGGCTGGTCACACGTGCATGTGGTTGGCCATGTGACCTAAGTCAGGGAGTTACATAGTGTAAGACACGAGCTGAGACACAGCCATGTAATCCCATTTCGAATGTCCACACGGCCTATGACACGAGCGTGTCTTTGGCTGTGTGAGACACACGGCTGTGCCACACGGGCATGTGTCCCTTGTATTTTGTAAAATTTTCTAAGTTTTCAAAAATTTCTTGAGTTATCGATTTAGTACCAAGCCACTCCTAAAGCATGTTCTGGGTCTCGTAGGCTCGTATTATGGACGTTATGAATGATTGTGAATGTTTTATATTTGGAATGGAAAGATGTATGAGAAATGTATGTTGATTTGTGAAATAAGCCTGGTAATGCTCTGTAACCCTATTCTGACAATGAATACAGGTGAAGGGTGTTACAGAACTTCTATGTCACTTTTCTTCTCAAGATCATGAGTGAAGAATAATTTTGGGGAAATAATATTTCATTCTATCACCTTTGATATAACCATCCTTCAATTGAGCTATACATTTTGCATTATCTTCGTAAAAGATAATTTGCATATTTTCCTGTAAAGACAAATTACATATGTTCTGGATATGTTGGGTTAATCTTAGCCAAACAAACTCTCAGCTTGCCTTATACATTGCAATTATTTGAGCATGATTTGAAGAGGCAACAACTAATGTCTGCTTTGGTGAATGTCATAATATGGAAGTACCTCCACATATAAATAAATATTTCGTTTGAGATCAACCTTTATATGGATCCAATAAATATCCAACATTAGTATAACTGACTAATAGATATCTAAATACATGTTTAATTCTATTGTAATGTCTACGTGTTGGAGAAGAACTAAATCTTACTAACAAGTTTACAGCGAAAGCTATATCAGGTCTTGTGTTATTTGCAAGATACATCAATGCCCTTATGACACTTAGATATGGTACTTCATTACCAAGAAACTCTTCATCATTCTCGCAAGGACGAAATTTATCTTTATTCACATCTAACAATCGTACAACCACTGGGTACTCAATAGATGTTCTTTATCCATGTAAAATTTCTTTAAGATCTTTTATGTATAAGTTGATTGATGGACATGAGTTCCATCATTTAAATGCTCGATTTGCAGGCTAAGACAAAACTTTGTTTTTCCAAGATCTTTTATCTCAAATTATTTCTTTAAATAATTTACTGCATTATGAAACTCTTCATGAGTTCCAATAATATTTAGATCATCAACATAAATAGCAATTATCACAAAGTCTAACTTAGACCTTTTTATAAAAACATATGGACAGATTGAAACATTTTTATAACCTTCTTTTAACAAATATTCACTAAGACGATTGTACCACATACGTTCAGATTGTTTTAATCTATATAAACTTTTCTTTAATTTGATCGAGCAATTTTCTTAAGAAACTCTATATCTTTCTGGATTTTAAATCCTTTAGAGATTTTCATATAAATTTCACTATCAAGTGTACAATACAAATAGGCTGTAACAACATCCAGTAGACGTTTGTCAAGTTTTTCATGTACAGTCAGACTAATAAGGTATCTAAATGTGATTGCATCCACCAAAGGAGAATATGTCTCTTTGTAATCAATGTTAGGCCTTTATGAAAGCCCTTATGCTACGAGTCGTGCTTTATATCTTACATGATAAAGAATGATACGACACGCATGCAGAACACGATCGTAGCTTGTCTAAGTTGCGGATTTATCCTAGATCTCTAGACGAACATAAACTGAAATGAGAAACAATGAAAATAGATTAGTTGTCACAAAAGGAAGTCAAACAAAATTAAAACAAAAGAAAGATGAACCAGCTGGTAAAGAGTCCAATAGAGAATGAATTAGAGTTTCTTGGATGGAAAGGAACCATCCTTGGACCTCAAGAAAATGCACTAACTAGATATGGAAAAACAAAGCACAAACAAATTTGTTAGAAGTGATTTTAAGGACAAAAGCAAATTGTTTTGTATAGAATGTTTAAAACAACAAGAAAATTTTAAAACTCCTAATTTTGATGTGTTTCTTAATGGAACAAGATAGGAGAATGTCTCTCTTGAAGCAACTCTAACCTAGAATGAAAATCAATAAAATAAACAAGCCAAAACAGCAAGAACTAACTTATATAAGCAAGAAACTATAAATTAATGATAGAAAAGAGACGATAATAACCTAAGAATCCTTGGAAACATTAAGAATCCACAACTAATTTCAATAGCTCTAATTCCCCCCTCCAAGAAAAAAGATCTTGGTAAGAAAAGCTTGAAGATGATTCCCACAACCTGAAAGATTATTAAAACAACTTTTAAAAGAAACTCAAGAGCAATTCTTGTAGAAAAAATCAAAGAGAATTATTATTAAATTAAAAAAACATAAACCAATTGTTTGTGTATAAAGGTGAATATCCATGCTACTTATAGGCCCCCAAAATAAGTTTTCCTTGAAACACCCCTAACCATGTCCGTCGTCGGAACATGATTACGGAGTATTATTGGATAATTCATAACATTACTATTCATTTTTTGAGATTATTCATAACGTCCTTTAAATGGACCATTGAGGCCCAGTATGAGTATTAGAATCAAGTCGAGACTAAATCGGGAACTTAGAGAATTTTTTGCAAAATTTCTAAAATTTTCTTAGATACAGGGCACACACACCCGTGTGGTCCAGGGACACACCCGAGTGACCCTAAGACATGCCCTTGCTGTAGGCCGTGTTCGACCCCGTGTAACTCTCTAAATTCTACCACACTGCCAGCCATACGCCTGTATGAGTAGGTCACGTGATCTATTTAATTTTCAAAAATTAGGTTCAAGTTTCACACGACTAAGACACACGCTCGTGTTCTAGGCCGTGTAGCACACACGGATGAGACACATTGTAACACCCCTATAACCCGTAACCGTCGCCGGAGAGGGTTATGAAGAGTTACTAAACCAAAACACTACATTTGTACATTCACACATACATAATTTCATTAGCAATTATATGCATAGTCAAACACAATCAAAGATCGAAATTCAGACTTATACCGACATTCAAAAGTTGCCATATTCACATGGCTTATATACAACAACATCTCAAAATATAATTCACTTAAGTCTATTATATACATGCCATACTAGCTCCAAAATATAGTAATACCAAAAAAAGATAGATAGTGTGATGAGTTGCTGACGATCCCTCTCTGAGCAGGTGACTGGAGTTAACAATCTATAAAACAGAGAAACGTAACAAACGGAGTAAGCTTTCATAAGCTTAGTAAGTTTTAAGCAATGCAATTAATAAACTCAGTTATACATCAATTATTCAATTTCTCAAGAGGTCATTTTCTAGATATATTACCATTTGGCCAAATATACACAATCACATAATGTACAATTAACACTCTAATTTCACTTAATCTGAATTCATGTGGCATAAATAAATCGAGTATTTTCATATACTTTCACACCTTGACCGAATATATCATGATTATAAATATAGATATAACATTTATTCACATATGTATCACATTATACACTTATGATTCAATTCAAATCATACTCACATATAAGTACATAATACGTACCTGGCCAACTTATTGTATTGAACATATTCATTTGTCGTTCTAACATGAGGTATCTTAGTTTTAGACTTTTATCAAATCACCGGCATTCAGCTTGCTAGGTTTTAAACCCGAATTCATTCACCAGCATTTCGCCTGCTAGGCTCGAAGCCTGATATCATTTCACCAGCATTATAGCCTGCTAGGCTCAAAGGCCCGAATAGTATATCACCGGTATTATCGCCTGCTAGGCTCAAAGGCCCGAATAGTATATCACCGGCATTATAGCCTGCTAGGCTCAAAGGTCCGAATAGTATATCACCGGCATTATAGCCTGCTAGGCTCAAAGGCCCGAATAGTACTGTACGATATTCAATTCAACAAGTTTCACATAACACAATCACACCAAATTAGGTACAAACATCATTCGAATATATCATCCTACATTTATTCACTTTTATTTCATTTCATCACTCACATTTATCATTTGATGGTTTACACATAACATCTCACTCATATTCATCTAACATTATCATTTGATCGTAAAAACATATCACATTTTACTTCCATTACAATTGCCATTCGGCCATATACATATATGACAAGTAATACTATCAAATATTATTTATATTTAACTACTTAAAACTTACCTCGAATATATTTTCGAACAATCTCGGTTCGGCTATTCAACTACTTTCTCTTTTCCCCTGTCCAACCTTGGTTCTCTATGCTTTTGAGCTAATTCAAACAAAATTTAATTTATTAAGGTCCCATCAAGCTAGCTTATAGCCGAATATTCATTGTATACTTAGTTCACATACACAAACACAAAACTCATAAGGCTTATCATATTTTCATATATACATTATTTTCTTTAACTAAGTAACTTATCAGGATATATTAAGAACAAATTTAACAAGCTTAACTAAGTAACTTATCCAGAAATAGTAATAACAAATTTAACAAGCTTAACTAAGTAACTTATCCGGAAATATTAAGAACAAATTTAACAAGCTTAACTAAGTAACTTATCCAGAAATAGTAAGAACAAATTTAACACGCTTAACTAAGTAACTTATCCAGAAATAGTAAGAACAAATTTAACAAGCTTAACTTAGTAACTTATCCGGAAATATTAAGAATAAATTTAACAAGCTTAACTAAGTAACTTATTCGGAAATAGTAAGAACAAATTTAACATCACTTCATCATAATATTTCATCATAGCCGAATGCTCCTTTTAAACCATTTATACATAAATACCAATCCTCAAACTTAATTTATAACTATCTAAATCATTTAAAACATCCAAAATTAAACTTTCTTTGCATTGCATACTATAGCCGAATGCCCAATCCAAGCAATTGAGGCACACATATTTCTAATTTCAATATTTAAACACAAGTATAACATTTTAACACAATGACCGAACACTTCATGAAGTTACCAAGACTCATCATTTTCTATTTCACACACACTCAATCCAATCCTTTTTATTAAACACTCAAAATCAACCATCTTCACGCCTCATCACAAAAACATCAAAACACCAACCAAGAAATACAACATCCATGGCCGAATATTATCTCCATCAAATAGCAAAATTTGAACCATGGGCTAGGTAGAATTCAAACTAACAACTTAAAATATACATGAATTTCAAAGAATAATATCAAACATACCTCAATCTAGTTACAAGCATGGCCGAACTTCTTAGAAACTTTTCCTTTTCTCTTTTACTTGGTTTTTAAGCTAAGGGAGAACAAAGATGAACAAACTTTGTTCTTTTCACCCTTTTTTGTTTTATTAATTTTTTTATTTCATATTATAAAACATCTAATAATTATGTTTCTTATACATATAAAATGCATATATTACAAATCATCATCATCATGGCCGGCCACTAATTTTAAATTGGACAATTTGACATGCAAGTCCTCCCTTTTAATAAGCCATGCATTATTCGATCACCTCATTTCTTCCTAACACATTCTTCAAGTTTATCACATAAGTCCTTTTTCATAATTTCACATTCAAATGACAAAATCAAAGCATGAAATTTTCACACATGCACTTTCACATATAATAAGCACAGAATATAACATCTAATTATTTTTATGACTCGATTTTGTGGTCCCGAAACCACTTTCCGACTAGGGTCAAATTAGGGCTGTCATAACTCTCCCCCCTTAGGACTTTTCGTCGTCGAAAATCTTACCAGCGAAAAGGTTAAGATAACGTTCTTTCATTGAGTCCTTTGGCTCCCAAGTCGCTTCTTCAACCCCATGTTTGAGCCATAGTACTTTCACTAATGAGATTTTCTTATTTTGGAGTTCTTTTACTTCACGAGCCAAAATACGAACTGGTTCTTCTTCATAACTCAAATCAGACTGAATTTCAATTTCTGATGGATTAATCACATGAGAAGGATCGGATCTGTACCGACGGAGGATCAAAACATGAAAAACATCGTGGATTTTTTCAAGTTCAGGTGGCAAAAGTAGTCTATAAGCAACCGGCCCAATCCGTTCTGAAATTTCGTATGGTCCGATAAATCTCAGGCTCAATTTGCCTTTACGGCCAAATTTGAGTACCTTTTTCCACGGTGAAACTTTAAGAAACACTTTGTCTCTGACTTGATACTTTATATCTTTTCGTTTCAAGTCTGCATACGATTTCTGATGATCTGATGCTGCTTTCAGACTTTCACGGATCACTTTTATTTTCTGTTCGGCCTCTTTAATCAAATCAACTCCGTAAATCTTATTCTCATTGAGTTCGGTCCAAAACAAAGGTGTACAACATTTACGACCGTACAAAGCCTCGTAAGGTACCATCTTGATGCTCGATTGAAAACCATTATTATATGCGAATTAAACCAAAGGCATGTATCGTTCCCACGAAGCACTAAACTCAAGGATGCAACATCTCAACATATCCTCGAGTATCTGAATAATTCGCTTAGATTGACCATCGGTCTGAGGATGAAAAGCGGTGCTAAAATGCAACTTAGTACCCAATGCTTCTTGCAATTTCTTTCAAAACCGCGATGTGAATCTCAGATCTCTATCCGACACAATAGAAGTAGGTACCTCGTGTAACCTTACAATCTGAGAAACATACAGTTCGGCTAGCTTATCAAGTGAATAATCCGTACGTACAGGAATAAAATGAGCCGACTTCGTCAATCTATCAACAACAACCCAGATCGCATCTTTCTTGCTCGGAGACAATGGAAACCCAGATACAAAATCCATCGTGATTCGATTCCATTTCCACTCGGGTATTATGATCGGCTGAAGTAATCCATCATTATTCCAACAGAACTTACAATTTAGTGACTTTTGTAACCATGAAAGCATTTCATGTATTTATAACATTTATATAAATTACATAAACATCTACCACATTCAAATTAAATACAACATTCAATTAAAACATATTAACATGCAAAATTAAGTTACACGAACTTAGCTCAATAACAGTTTGTATAAGAAAATCTACTAATCCAAAACCCTCTTTTCCTCGATCTAGCTTTGAATTTGTTTTATCCGGATCTACATAAATGAATTTAATCATCAACTTATCACATTTCATATTCAATTGGACTCAATTTACACCCTAAAAAAAATTACCATTTTGCCCCTAAACTTTTCATAAATTCCAATTTCCTCCCTAGGCCTCAGAAAATGAAATTCATGCAATTTACTTCTTATTCCAAGCCTAACCAAAATTTCAATATAAAATTTACAGCACATGTATTCTATAAAATTCAGAATTTTCTTTAATTTTTATAACTTTAGAATTTAGCCTCTAAATCACAATTTCATCAAAATTCACTTTGTAAAAGTTGTTTATCTATCAACAACCTTCCATTTTCTACCATAAATTAGAAATTTTCAGCATATTCATCCATGGCATAACTTCTATACTTTGATAACTTTTCAAATTAATCCCCTAAATAGATAGATTAGACTATCTCGATCTCAAAAATATAAAAAATACTAAAAATGGGGCTTGAATTGTAACACCCCACACCCGTATCCTACGCTGGGACGGAATACGAGGCGTTACCTAATTTGGTCAAATTGAAAACTTTTTCAATCTAAATTGAGAACTCCATAATAAAGGCTTACGAGGTTCCAAACGTTCTTTTAAAACCATTCGGGAATGGTTTGAGTCTTTCCACGAATTATAAAAACTTTTTGCTAGACACAAGGGCACACGCCACACGCCCGTGTGGGAGGGGCAACACGCCTATATCACCAATTTGACATGGTCGTGCTGTTGGCCCGTGTGGCTTACACGGCCTAAGCAATACAAAGACACGCCTGTGTCCTCTACCCGTATGGAATTAATTCTAAATTCACACCTACAGGGGTTTTTACACGGCCTGGCACACACCCGTGTCCCTAGCTCGTGTCCTTCACACTACTATGACACGCCCGTGTCCTAGCCCGTGTGCAAAAACCTGGACATTCTGTTTTTGACGTCAGCAATTCTTAAGGGTCACACGACCAAGGCACACGACCGTGTGCTAGGCCGTGCCCTTCACACGGCTGAGACACACGACCGTTTCTCTGCTCGTGTGTTTACTATAATGCATACTGACTTGCAATTTTTACTTGTAGGGGACACACGACTGGATCACATGCCCATGTGGACACACCCGTGTGCCTACCCGTGTGGGAAAAATGAGGCTATTTACCAAGACTCTTTGCCACCCTTACATGCATGACCTGCATAAAATCACTCTATGCCAGTACAAGCATACATCACATAGTCAAAATAGCCACAATGGACAACATTTCATTTGTGCAATTTACTCATCCATGAAAATATCATCTTCAATATATAAATATCAAAATGAGTATTGACCATTACCCATGGCCTTATACAAAATAAAGGGATTTATCCCAAGCCAACACATTTGGCTAATTTCTCAATGACAAAAAATATTAAAGTCTAAGCCCTATACATGCCATACAAAAAATCAAGAATTCTAACTATACCGAGTGTTCAGGATGATAGTGTGATCGTAACCTCCGACGTCTGATGATTCTCGAGCTATGTAGGTGACATTATATGAAAATGGAAAAGAGAGGGAGTAAGCATAAAGCTTAGTAAGAAGCATGCAAATACATAGCAACAACTATACCATTCATCAACATGCTCTTAATATAAAATAGTTATAAGCATAACTTACTTAGCACATCCCACTACACATCATATAATATATTTTGAACTCACATCTCATACATACCGAATAAGTACCTTACCAATCACAACACGGTTATAATTTTCTCTAAATTTTAAACCATTCCTCTCATCGTTTAACCATTCAGAACATTATCGGATATTCAATAAACCTCAAAATGGGATAGGATGTTGATGCCATGTCCCGAACATGGTCTTACACTAGCTTAACTCGTAGCTGATGCATGTCCTAGACATGTCTTACTCTGGCTTACATCTCGAGGCTGAAGCATGTCCCAGACATGTCTTACACTAGCTCTCGTCTCACTGTCGATGCCATGTCCCGAACATGGTCTTACACTAGCTCTCATAATGTGGCCGATGCATGTTCTAGACATGTCTTACACTAACTCACAATAGTCCATACATCATGACATGAATATCCGATTTATTTCCCATGGTTCAAACGGGAATTCTGCTATCTTAATTAGCATCATGCCTTCTTATTTCCACAATCAAGTAATTCATGCTAAATTAACTCATCGCATAAAATGACAATGTAGTTGTAATATTTGCATATAACTTACCTCGGTTACAAAATATGGTGTCTAGACGGTTTAATCAATTTGCTTGGCTTTCCCTCAGTCTAAGTTTAGATTTGGTATTCCTTGATCTATAATAACAAAAATTCACAAATTTAGTCACCTTCTCGATCTAGGCACCCAATAATCTATACTTGGGCAAAATGACCATTTTGCCCCTAGGTCTAAAAATCGATTTTTATCGATTTTCCTCCTATCAAAAGCCTATCTAAACCATTTTTACTCTTATAGCAATCCAAAATTTCCACTATCTCGCACATTTATCATCAAACTGTCAACTTATGTAAAATAGTCCCATGAAAACCCCTTCACAAAAGTTGTTTATTACACATCTACTACTCATATTCTTCCATAAAATTTCAGAAAACTACACATATTCTTTCATGGGAAAACCCTAAACTCTCAACCATTTTGCAAAATAGTCCTCTTAATAGAAAGCTTATGCTTCAAGGGGTCCAAAAATGTAAAAATCATTAACAAAAAGTATGTAAATCACTTACTTGCAAGAGGAATAAGTTGCTGAAATTTTTGAAGCTCAAAACCCCTAAAAATGGCTGAAAAATCGGTGGGAGAAGGAAGAATGAAAGAAATAAAAGATGATAGCTAGGTTTAGGCATTATTTTATTACACATTATGTCATCCCTTTACCTAATGTTGACTTTTCAACATTTTTTTGTCTCCCATGGCAGACCAAGCTAAGATATAAGGGTATTTTTTCCCTTTAAAGACCCTAAAATTGAGATTCATAACAATTTAACACCTTTAGCTATCAATTTAAGACTTTTTCACTTTATGCGATTTAGTCCTTTTTTCGCAATTGAGCACATAAACGGCAAAATTAACTCACCAAATTTTTCATACACTACTAATAACATGCTATGACTCCAAAATAATAATAAAATAATTTTTCTGACTTCGGATTTGTGGTCCCGAGACCACTACTTCGACTAGCCCCCAAATTAGGCTGTTATATGAATACTTATCCAATTATGCCAAGAAAGCTTGTTTTCTCTTTCCTAGGGTTTCCATGTATTTTGGGGAAGAAGATGACATAAAATAAGATGATATTTTCTTATTTATTAATTTATCATCTTTTAATTATTTCGATTTCCAATTTAGTCCTTGTCGTTTTTCTAAATTTCCATTGATGATTCATCAAAAATATCTACTAACTTTTCTTTAATGGTCTAATTACCATATAAGGACCTCAAGTTTTGAATTCCATAGCTATTTGATCCTTCTAGCTACTAGAATCCAACTTTTACATTTTATGCAATTTATTCCTTTCCATAATTAAGTACCTAATCGATAAAATTTTCTTGTCAAAATTTTCATATGACATTCTTAACATAATGCAAACCATGCAAAAATATAAAAATAAATTTTCTTTCCGGCTTAGATTTGTGGTCCCAAAACCACTGTTCCAATTTCACTGAAAATGGGTTGTTACAACTCTTCCTGTAACACCCCTATCCGTGTCCGTCGCCGGAATAGGTAAAGGGGCATTACCGGACTTGAAACTCATATCAGAACAGTAAATTTTTTTTTTGAAATACGGAGCATTCCTTTGGGTAAATACTAAAGACAGCTAGGAATACAATTTAAACTTCTATGAGTACACATTTAAAAGATGCCATTTTCGCATGGCTTATATACATTAACCAAAATATTCTTCGGCCACTGGTCTATTCTTTACATGCCATAAAATAATTCAAAACGTAACAGTAACAAGCAGTGGATAATGATAGTGTGACTAATTGCTGACGATCCCCGAGTCTGTAGCTTCCAAATGAGATCTATAAAATAGAGGAAATAAAGTAAACGGAGTAAGCATTACAATGCTTAGTAAGTTTTAAGCAGTGTCAACAGATAACAATCAAAATATAACATAGTTGTTCGTATTTTTATTTCACTCTTCCTTCGGGCATACCATCCCTCTACCGAATATGCACATCCCATCATATACAATAGACAAATAAACTTTCACATGAAAGTGAGCTCATGTGACATAGATATATTGTATAATTTCACATAACCTCTCACGTCGATCCGATGTCACATAGTCATAGGAATAGTCTCATAGATTGCTCACGTATGCATCACATAACTATCTTATGATTTGGTTCAAATCAAGCTCACATATAAACTTGGAGTACATAACTGTTTATCCTTTCGCATTGAATAAATTTATAAGTAATTCTTATTGCGAAGTCTTATAGCTTTAAACTCTACTCGGATTATCGGCGGGACCTTTAGCTCAGATGAAATCTCCACACGAAGTCAGCGGGTCTTAACCCAGACATAGTCACCACATATGGTCATCTGGTCTTTAATCCTAGGTTTCCATCATAGAGTTTCATGCATATTTATTCACATGTTACAACATTCACATCGACTATCATATTTGTAATTCATTTACCTTATCAAATATCTAATAAAACACACCCTCCACCGTTTTTCATTTGGCCACAATATATATATATACACATCTCATACATACCTCACATTAGCCATTTGGCTTTACCACATATCCATCTCATACACGTTTCACATTAGCCATTCGGCTTTACCTCATATCTATCTCATACACATTTCGCATTAGCCATTCGGCCTTACCACATATATACGTGTTCACATTCATCACATTGGCCATTCGGCCTTATCTCATATATGCATGTTCACATTCATCACATTGGCCATTCAGCCTTATCACACATACGCATGTTCACATTCATCACATTGGCCATTCGGCCTTATCACACATACGCATGTTCACATTCATCACATTGGCCATTCGGCCTTATCACGCATATATATACAGGTTCACATTCATCACATTTGCCATTCGGCCTTATCTCATATATACATATTCACATTCATCACATAAAACCCTAAATCAAAATATAAATTTTCATGTATTCACATCACAATTATCCAAATATACTTCACATACCACATATACTTTCATGTATACACTTTGTCTTGGCTGAATCTACATCTATCATTTTCCGATGAGTAATTCAATTTCAAGCCATACTATCATTTCATATTCGAATACTTATAAACTTACAATTTCACAAATTTTAATATCAAAGATCCATCTAACACTCATATATCATTTTATAACATCACAATTTAGAATTCACGTATGAGTTTAATCAATAACTTATGTGTAACACCCCGAACCCGAGACCGACACCGGAGTCGAACACGAGGTGTTAACAGACTTTAAACCCCTTATAAAAAATATTTCCCAGACACTGCCAATTTGCGTACTAGTCGCTTTAAAAATCATATCTTGAGTTTCACAACTCGAAAATCAGTTTCGTGATTTTTCCCTGAAACTAGACTCATATGGCCATCTACATATTTTTTTCTAGAATTTTTGGTCGGGCCAATTAGTACAGTTTATTAGTCAAAGTCTCCCATGTTACAGGGATCGACTACCCTGACCTTTGCGCATTACGACTTGGATATCTCCTTGTACAGGGATCCAATACTGATGCCGTTTGTTTCTATAGAAACTAGACTCAGAGAGGAATCTATACATATATGGTATGACTCCTAATTATCTCTGGTTAATTTATAATGAATTTCCAAAGTCGGAACAGGGAATCCAGAAACCGTTCTGGCCCTGTCTCACGAGAACCTGAATATCTCTTAACATACTGTCCGTATGATTGTTTCGTTACTTTCCTATGAAAGTAGATTCATCAAGGTTTGTTTACATAATTTATTCACTATTTAATTACATTCCTACTATTTTTAGTGATTTTCCAAATCTACATCACTGCTGCTGTCGGCATCTGCCTTTAAGGTAGACTTTACCTATTTCATGGTTTCCATGATTCAACTAGCCCTTTTTGCATAAATAGCACAATTTATGAAAGTGATTAACCATCCCCGTGGCCAATCCTTGTCAAGCATATCCACACCAAATGATTATAACATTATACTCAAACACATATAAGCCATTTTCGCATGGCTATCCAAAATTTATACAAGTCCAAAGGGTCCACGACCCACAACAAACGGGTAGTCCTATACATGCCATTTCGAAGTTCAACCAAAATTGTACCAAAAGGGGGGGCTTTGATAGTGTGGGCGACTTTGACTTCAAGATCCCGGGTCCGATAGCTGGAGAACCAAATCTATAAAACAGAGGAGCAATGAAACGGAGTAAGCAATTTATGCTTAGTAAGTTTTGAGCAAGGAATTCCAGCACAACAAAAGTATAGCATTCATATAGCTAAACGGATAATTTCATATGCACAAATTTACGATATCGTACTTGCTTCACATTATCAACCCTTATGTACATACACAAAAGATCAACTCAGCCAAAGGCCGGTAGCTCGTTTATCAACTGAGCGAATACTTATTTGTAAGGGCTCAACTAAATTCAAGCACATACGAAACATACCTCAATGTTGGGATGTTTCGAGAGTATTAACTGGAATTTTACAGCAAGTTCATTCATTCCCAAATCACGTACCTTCGGAATTTAACCGGATATAGCTCCTCGTTCAAATGCCTTCGGGACATAGCCCAGTTATAGTAATTCGCACAAATGCCTTCGGGACTTAACCCGGATTTAGTAACTCGCACAAATGCCTTCGGGCTTAGCCCGGAATTAGTATCTCGCACAAATGCCTTCGGGCTTAGCCCGGAATTAGTATCTCGCACAAATGCCTTCGGGCTTAGCCCGGAATTAGTATCTCGCACAAATGCCTTCGGATCTTAGTCCGGATATTGTCACTTAGCACAAGCCTTCGGGACTTAGCCCGGACATCATTCAAATAACCATGCACATTTAACAATAAATCATGGCCCATTCGTATTTCATTTTCGTTAGCAAAACTCAAACACAAGACATTTATCATTCTTGCAAATTCGGCTCAATAGCCACACAAAGAGCATGATTTTAATTTGCTTAAAACATGATCTAATCACATCATAATTTAAGCTCTCTTACTCAAGAACTTACCTCGGGTGTTGTCGAACGATTCCGATAGCTATTCGACCACTTTTTCCTTCCCTTTATCGGATTTAGTTCCCCTTTGCTCTTGAGCTTAATTAAACAAATAAATTGACTTAATCATTTGAGCATCGAAAAGAGGAACACAAGGCACTTAGCCCATATTTATACATTAGACATTAAAGTCACATATGTACGGAATCATGAATCAAACTCAACATTTTAGCTAATTTTTCCCCCTTGGCCGAATATGCATGTCTATTTTGGGGCCGATTTCAACACTTAATACATTCTACAAGTATGGTCACTTGTATTGACTAAACACCATTTTGTTTCAAGTTCAAAACTTGGCTAATACACACATATACACACTAGTAAAGCATCCTCTCCCTTTCCATCAATTTAACACATGCATTGCTCATTAACATGCAAAAGTTATATTCGGCCTTAGCACACAACTTGCTAGCCGATTCTTCTCCATTTAGCAACCAATGCACATATGTGCTCACTCAAAAATGCTAAAAAGGAGGTTCAAGAATCATCAAGCCACCATCACATGCATCATTAACAAGCTTCATATTTAGCATGCAATGGCATTAACACAAACTCCACCTAGGCCGAATCTTAACTCATCCTCATGCCTCATCACCACAACATCAAACATCAACCAAGAATGATGCATCCATGGCCGAGTGTCATTTCCATCACATAGCAAGATTTAGACCATGGGCTAGGTAGAACTCAAGCTAATAACTAAAACATGCATGCATCTCATGGAACATCATCAAACATACCTTAGCCTAGCTACATGCATGGCCGAACCTCTTCAACCTTTCTTCTTCCTTCCTCATTAAAATTTTTGGCCAAGGATGAACCAAAGGATGAGCATTTTTTTTCTTTGTTTTTTTCTTTCTAGTTTCGGCTAAATGAAGATGAGAAAGGATGAACAAAAATTTTCTCCTTTCTTTTCTTTAGCTCACGGCAATGGGGGGGGGGAAACAACTACACACATTTTTTTTTGTATTCATCATACTCCTTTTCATTATTTTATGCCCATGCCCCTTATTTTATTTTTTTCCTACATACCTCACTAGGCCAACATGTTCCCAACATGTTTCCACCCATAGCATGGCCAACCACTAGCTCAAATTTTGGGTAATTTGACATGCAAACCCATCATTTTCACAACATGCATTAATAGACCATTTTAAATTAGCCTATCATATTTTCACCATGTCTCATATCAATCCCTATTTAATAATTTCTCATGCAATTGGCAAAATTGGAGAATGAAACTTCCACATACTCATGTACACACATAATAAGCATAGAATATGGAAATCAATTATTTTTATGACTCGGTTTTGTGGTCCCGAAACCACTTCCCGACTAGGGTCAATTTTGGGCTGTCACATTATGAGCAACTAAAACAAGTTTTATCCATGTTTACAACATGACCACAATTTCTCTACAAGCTGTTTTCCTGAGCAACAGTCGTTAAATTATTTGTAACTAGGGCTACGAAATTCCAAATTATGTGCCGTTAATTTTCCCTGAAAATAGACTCGAATATCCTCTATCTACAAAATTTTAAGAATTTTTGGTTCGGCCAATCAATACCAGATTTTTCTTAAAGTTTTTCCTATTTTACTGCTTGACTACTCTGACTACTCTTCACTAAGAATTTAATTTCTCATTGTACAGAATTCAAAATATGTTTTCATTTATTTTGTTTGAAACTAGACTCATTAAGGAGTCTTAGCATAAAATTTTATCTTATAATCATTTTTGTATGATTTATAATGATTTTCCAAATACTGAACAGAGGATTTTGGAGCCATTCTGACTCTATCTCACCCAACTTTGAAATCTCATTATCGGCAACCCCTTCACTTACACGATTTCTTTTATACAAAACTAGACGCGTCAAGCTTTAATTACATAATTTATCCAGCTTTTAACTCAACTCCCACAATTTATGGTAATTTTTCCAAAACACGCTACTGTTGCTGTCCCTAGCAGATTTATACAATTTACTCCGTAAAGTTCTCATTCACATATTTAAAACATAATATCATATATGCCATCATTTAGAAAAGTCATTGACCTTAACGTATATACATAATTCATATTCATCCCGTTTTAAAACTTAAGACTTACAAAGGAATCAAACTCAAATACTTAAGAACTTACCTTAAATGTCGTCGGACAACTACGAATCGACTATTCCATTTGTTTCGCTTTTCCCTTTTCCGAGTTAAGTTCCTTTCGCTCTTGAGCTAGGTAAAATAAATTGGTTTGTTTAATTACTTAACTAATTTATTTAGATTCAAACATTAATAATTTTTCTTAATAAGAAACATACGACAACTCATTAACAACCATTCATTCACATCTTTATTCTTGATTACAATCGGCGATTATAACATATACAAATGCATATTAACCACTTTGACCGGTTGTCCGTTAACCACTAATTCATATACATAAATTTTACAACTCAACTCACCCTTCTCCACATTATTTACCTTAATTCACATTCGGAAATCATAGAACACATACTAACGATTTAACGTTACAATTCAAATCTTCACACACCAATAAACACATTCAGCAAAACTTCATTTCAATTTACTTTACTAAATTATTTCTTGGCACCTTTATCACATTTTCACAATCGGCAAAACCATGTTACCAATCTAATACATCAAAATTTACTTATCCAAGACTACATTCAGCATATATATATTCACATAAACACAATAGCCGATCGTTATTTATCATCTAATTCGACTTTCAATAACCTCAAATTATAAACAATATTCAATTCCCTAATTAAGATATCAATTGACAACTTCACAAACAAAGATTAACAAGCTTAATGCTCATCTAATAACCATTTATAATTTAAAACTTCAAAAGTTCAAAATCTAACATTTTACTCACATGGCCGAATACATGCTTTGCCTCAACTAAGGAAATTTATACACTCACAACTCCATCAATTCATTAACATTACACTCATTCGGCCATTATACAAGCAAATTTGACATCTAAACAACACCTTCCAAAAGCTATCAAATTATCACAATTTAAGAAATTGCCGAATGCACATATGTTCAATAATTCATGAATTTAAACCATGGGTTAACTATACAATACGCTTATCAATTTAATTTCATAAACAATTACATAAAAATCACATTAACATACCTTTGATTTATGAAATAACCATGGCCGAATGCCTTGGCTTCTTCTTCTTTTTTTTTCTTTCACTAGTTACGGCAATGGGGAAAAGAAAGATGAACATGCCTTGTTTCTATCACTCTTTCCTTCTTTTAATTATTCTTTCTTTCATAATATAAAGCCATTAACTATTATCATGCTGAAATAAAATGCATATAATATCTATCAACCATCATTATGGCCGGCCACTAAATTAAAAGTGGTCCATTTGACATGCAAGTCCCTCATGTCAATAACTCATGCATTCTTTGGCCACTTTAAATTTCACCTATCACATTTTCAAGTCTTATCACATGGTCCTTTCTTATAAATTAACACCTAATTGATAAAATCAAGGCACAAAATATTCACACATACAAATTCCACATACAATAAGCGCAGAATATAACATCTAATTATTTTTGTGACTCGGTTTTGGGGTTCCAAAACCACTTTCGACTAGGGTCACATTAGGGGTGTCACAACTCTCCCCCCCCTTTTGGGATTTTCGTTGTCGAAAATTTCTACTGATGCATAGTTTAGGATAACGTCCTTTTATTGAATTATATCCATATAAAAATTAGCTCATCGATAGCAATTGTAACTCATTACTGATTTCGCATCAATCTATAAAATCATTTTCTTATCTTAAAACAAATACATAAACATTTCTACAAGTATGCACATATATCTCATTTTCTTGATTTCATAAGCAATAATCACTTAATTTAATTTAATTCACAAATGCATTTCAAACACATATTAAGCACATATTAACATGTATAATTCACATCATCAACCCACATATTTGTAACCCACATTTTCATTCATGTATAAGCTGTAACCTGACCGAAAGTACACATATACTCAACCATCCCAATAAATATCCTTTATAACTCCATCATATCTCACTATTCAACTTAACCTATTTCCAACAGAAAATCAACTTCCACATACCTGAACATTGAATTCATTTAGCACATTCAATCACCGTTAACGATACCCGTATACAATCGATTTGGCGTAAAGCCTCATATAGTATACCGGCATGGGATTTATTTTAGCACATAACCCATATATCCAAAATTATCACCATTCATCAGAATTTCTTACCAACTTTCAAATGTCGAAACTTAGACAAAATAATTTATTGAACATGATTAACCCAATAGTGTTTATTCACAATAGCACATATAACTGCATATACCGAGAATCTCGTATTTATAATGTATATACATGTATCACATACCTTGTTAATTCAATGTCTCGAACTTATTTCATTACCAATTTAGCACAATGTTGTATAATCTCCGATTCTAATTAGTTCACCAGTGTTTAGTCCGTTTAACGAATTTTCTTTTTAGGTCTTACTTGCTATTACAAATCAATGCCATCGTCTCACACGAGGTCATACATGAAACACACTTCGCATACACAGTGCCCACTGACTGATTTCGCACACATAGCGCTCGATTAAAGAACTCGCACACCTAGTGCCTCAACTACTGATCTGGCACACATGGTGCTCAGTTGGAGAACTTGCACACACAGTGCCTCATAATTCTAGCATGAATGCCTTCGAGGTTTAACCCGGATATATCACTAGCACGATTGCTCTTCGGGACTTAGCCCGGTTATATCACTAGCACGAATGCTCTTCGGCACTTAGCCCGGATATATCACTAGCACGAATGCTCTTCGGAACTTAGCCCGGATATATCACTAGCACGAATGCTCTTCGAAACTTAGCCCGGATATATCACTAGCACGAATGCTCTTCAGAACTTAGCCCGGATATATCACTAGAACGAATGCTCTCCGGAACTTAGCCCGGACATATTACCAGCACGAATGCTCTTTGGGACTTAGCCCGGATATAACACCAGCACGAATGCTCTTCGAGACTTAGCCCGGATATATAACTCTCAATTCTCATGTACATATACATACATGTAACAATACACATTAGTATATCATTTATATTACTTGAATACAAACACAACATGCTTATCGACCATTCAACTTTCAGTTCCATAGCCACATACAAAGATCACATTTATAGTCGTACACTCTTTCAAAATTGCATCACTTATACCCTTATAATTCAATCCAAATCAAAATTCAAACACGGGTACATGATACGTACCTGATTAACTTAATAATTTAAGCATATCCAAGTGAAGTTATATCGCAAATTCTCATAGTCAGAAGCTTGCTACAGCTCGATCGGGATCAAAATTCATTACATTACAACAAACACATTTTAATAGTAAAAAATCACCACACTATCATTTTATCACTTTATGGCATGTATAAATAGACTCACGCGTGCTACGTTAGTCCTAGAATCGACTAAACCGTAGCTCTGATACCAATAAAATTGTAACACCCCTATCCGTGTCCGTCGCCGGAATAGGTAAAGGGGCATTACCGGACTTGAAACTCATATCAGAACAGTAAATTTTTTTTATTTTTTTATTTTTATTTTTTTGAAATAAGGAGCATTCCTTTGGGTAAATACTAAAGACAGCTAGGAATACAATTTAAACTTCTATGAGTACACATTTAAAAGATGCCATTTTCGCATGGCTTATATACATTAACCAAAATATTCTTTGGCCACTGGTCTATTCTTTACATGCCATAAAATAATTCAAAACGTAACAGTAACAAGCAGTGGATAATGATAGTGTGACTAATTGCTGACGATCCTCGAGTCTGTAGCTTCCAAATGAGATCTATAAAACAGAGGAAATAAAGTAAACGGAGTAAGCATTACAATGCTTAGTAAGTTTTAAGCAGTGTCAACAGATAACAATCAAATTATAACATAGTTGTTCGTATTTTTATTTCACTCTTCCTTCGGGCATACCATCCCTCTACCGAATATGCACATCCCATCATATACAATAGACAAATAAACTTTCACATGAAAGTGAGCTCATGTGACATAGATATATTGTATAATTTCACATAACCTCTCACGCCGATCTGATGTCACATAGTCATAGGAATAGTCTCATAGATTACTTACGTATGCATCACATAACTATCTTATGATTTGGTTCAAATCAAGCTCACATATAAACTTGGAGTACATACCTGTTTATCCTTTCGCATTGAATAAATTTATAAGTAATTCTTATTGCGAAGTCTTATAGCTTTAAACTCTACTCGGATTATCGGCGGGACCTTTAGCTCAGATGAAATCTCCACACGAAGTCAGCGGGTCTTAACCCAGACATAGTCACCACATATGGTCATCTGGTCTTTAATCCCAGGTTTCCATCATAGAGTTTCATGCATATTTATTCACATGTTACAACATTCACATCGACTATCATATTTGTAATTCATTTACCTTATCAAATATCTAATAAAACACACCCTCCACCGTTTGTCATTTGGCCACAATATATATATACACATCTCATACATATCTCACATTAGCCATTTGGCTATACCACATATCCATCTCATACACGTTTCGCATTAGCCATTCGGCTTTACCTCATATCTATCTCATACACATTTCGCATTAGCCATTCGGCCTTACCACATATATACATGTTCACATTCATCACATTGGCCATTCGGCCTTATCTCATATATGCATGTTCACATTCATCACATTGGCCATTCGGCCTTATCACACATACACATGTTCACATTCATCACATTGGCCATTCGGCCTTATCACACATACGCATGTTCACATTCATCACATTGGCCATTCGGCCTTATCACGCATATATATACAGGTTCATATTCATCACAATTGCCATTCGGCCTTATCTCATATATACACATTCACATTCATCACATAAAATCCTAAATCAAAATATAAATTTTCATGTATTCACATCACAATTATCCAAATATACTTCACATACCACATATACTTTCATGTATACACTTTGTCTTGGCTGGATCTACAATATCCAAATATACTTCACATACCACATATACTTTCATGTATACACTTTGTCTTGGCTGGATCTACATCTATCATTTTCCGATGAGTAATTCAATTTCAAGCCATACTATCATTTCATATTCGAATACTTAAAAACTTACAATTTCACAAATTTTAATATCAAAGATCCATCTAACACTCATATATCATTTTATAACATCACAATTTAGAATTCACGTATGAGTTTAATCAATAGCTTATGAGCAACTAAAACAAGTTTTATCCATGTTTACAACATGACCACAATTTCTCTACAAGCTGTTTTCCTGAGTAACAGTCGTTAAATTATTTGTAACTAGGGCTACGAAATTCCAAATTATGTGCCGTTAATTTTCCCTGAAAATAGACTCGTATATCCTCTATCTAAAAAATTTTCAGAATTTTTGGTTTGGCCAATCAATACCAGATTTTTCTTAAAGTTTCCCCTATTTTACTGCTTGACTACTCTGACTACTCTTCACTAAGAATTTAATTTCTCATTGTACAGAATTCAAAATATGTTTTCATTTATTTTGTTTGAAACTAGACTCATTAAGGAGTCTAAGCATAAAATTTTATCTTATAATCATTTTGTACGATTTATAATGATTTTCCAAATACTGAACAGAGGATTTCGGAGCCATTCTGACTCTGTCTCACCCAACTTTGAAAATCTCATTATCGGCAACCCCTTCACTTACACGATTTCTATTATACGAAACTAGACGCGTCAAGCTTTAATTACATAATTTATCCAGCTTTTAACTCAACTCCCACAATTTATGGTAATTTTTCCAAAACACGCTACTGTTGCTGTCCCTAGCAGATTTATACAATTTACTCCGTAAAGTTCTCATTCACATATTTAAAACATAATATCATATATGCCGTCATTTAGAAAAGTCATTGACCTTAACTTATATACATAATTCATATTCATCCCGTTTTAAAACTTAAGACTTACAAAGGAATCAAACTCAAATACTTAAGAACTTACCTTAAATGTCGTCGGACAACTACGAATCGACTATTCCATTTGTTTCGCTCTTGAGCTAGGTAAAATAAATTGGTTTGTTTAATTACTTAACTAATTTATTTAGATTCAAACATTAATAAATTTTCTTAATAAGAAACATACGACAACTCATTAACAACCATTCATTCATATCTTTATTCTTGATTACAATTGGCCACTATAACATATACAAATGCATATTAACCACTTTGACCGATTGTCCATTAACCACTAATTCATATACATAAATTTTACAACTCAACTCACCCTTCTCCACATTATTTACCTTAATTCACATTCGGAAATCATAGAACACATACTAACGATTTAACGTTACAATTCAAATCTTCACACAGCAATAAACACATTCAGCAAAACTTCATTTCAATTTACTTTACTAAATTATTTCTTGGCACCTTTATCACATTTTCACAATCGGCAAAACCATGTTACCAATCTAATACATCAAAATTTACTTATCCAAGACTACATTCAGCATATATATATTCACATAAACACAATAGCCGATCATTATTTATCATCTAATTTGACTTTCAATAACCTCAAATTATAAACAATATTCAATTCCCTAATTAAGATATCAATTGACAACTTCACAAACAAAGATTAACAAGATTAGTGCTCATCTAATAACCATTTATAATTTAAAACTTCAAAAGTTCAAAATCTAGCATTTTACTCACATGGCCGAATACATGCTTTGCCTCAACTAAGGAAATTTATACACTCACAACTCCATCAATTCATTAACATTACACTCATTCGGCCATTATACAAGCAAATTTGACATCTAAACAACACCTTCCAAAAGCTATCAAATTATCACAATTTAAGAAATTGCCGAATGCACATATGTTCAATAATTCATGAATTTAAACCATGGGTTAACTATACAATACATTTATCAATTTAATTTCATAAACAATTACATAAAAATCACATTAACATACCTTTGATTTATGAAATAACCATGGCCGAATGCCTTGGCTTCTTCTTCTTTTTTTCTTTCACTAGTTACGGCAATGGGGAAAAGAAAGATGAACATACCTTGTTTCTATCACTCTTTCCTTCTTTTAATTATTCTTTCTTTCATAATATAAAGCCATTAACTATTATCATGCTAAAATAAAATGCATATAATATCTATCAACCATCATTATGGCCGGCCACTAAATTAAAAGTGGTCCATTTGACATGCAAGTCCCTCATGTCAATAACTCATGCATTATTTGGCCACTTTAAATTTCACCTATCACATTTTCAAGTCTTATCACATGGGTCCTTTCTTATAAATTAACACTTAATTGATAAAATCAAGGCACGAAATATTCACACATACAAATTCCACATACAATAAGAACAGAATATAACATCTAATTTTTTTTGTGACTCGGTTTTGGGGTTCCAAAACCACTTTCGACTAGGGTCACATTAGGGGTGTCACACTTCCCCTTAAGAATTTTTGTCCTTAAAAGTCTTACCAGTAAAGAGATTTGGATATTGCTTTCTCATGTTCCCAGGTAACTTCTTCTATACCATGTCGTTGCCAAAGGACTTTTACTAAAGCCACCTTTTTATTTCTTAATTCCTTTGTTTCACGAGCCAAGATTTTAATCAGTTCTTCACTTTAAGTTATTAGGCTGAATCTCAACTTCTATTAGAGAAATAACTTGTGAAGGATCCGACCGATACCTTCGTAACATAGACACATGAAAAACATTATGAATCTGATCAAGTTCTTGTGGTAAAGCTAACCGATACGCAACAGGTCCAATTCTTTCTATAATTTCATATGATCCAATAAACCGTGGACTCAATTTTTCTTTACGGCCAATCTAGAGAGCTTTCTTCCAAGGTGATACTTTCAAGAATACATTGTCACCAGCTTGAAATTCTATTTCTTTTCATTTAAGATCAACATAGGACTTTTGACAATCAGAGTCAGCTTTCAGATTGTCCTGAACTACTTTCACCTTTCCTTCAGTTTCACAGACTAAGGCAACTCCGTGTATCTTTTTCTCACTAAAATCTGTCTAGTACAATGGTGTTCTACATTTTCGACCATACAAAGATTCGTACGGTGCCATTTTGATACTGGACTGATAACTATTATTGTAAGCAAATTTAACTAGAGGCAGATATTTTTCCCATTTACCTTCAAATTCTAAAATACAACACCGAAGCATATCTTTAAAAATCTGTATCACACGTTCAGATTGACCATCTGTCTGGGGATGGAATGCAGTACTGAAATGTAACTATGTACCAAGAGTTTCTTGCAATTTGCTGCAAAATCGAGATGTAAATCGAGGATCTCTATCTGAAATAATAGAGATAGGTACTCCATGTGATCTAACAATCTCAAAGACATATAATTCAGCCAATTTATCCAAGGAACAATCCATACGTATTGGAATAAAATGTGCAAACTTTTTCAATGATCAACAATTACCCAAATGGCATCTTTTTTCTTTGGAGATAGAGGTCATCCCGTTACAAAATCCATGGTAATTCTTTCCCATTTTCATTCCGCTATTGTAATTGGTTGTAATAATCTCGAATGCAACTAGTGTTTAGCTTTTACTTGTTAACATATCAAACATTTTGATACAAACTCAAAAATATCCCGTTTCATTCCCAGCCACCAATATATCTTTTTTAGATCATTGTACATTTTATTACTACCAAGATGAATAAACTTGTTACCACTATGAGCTTCTTTCAAAATCTTCTGTACTAGTTTTGAATTCTTCGGAACACACATTTTACCTCTAAATAACAAACAACCATCAGTCCTGATATGAAATTCTGAATCAGGAGTCGATTCACACTGAATCCATTTTGCTTGTAACTTACTATCATCTTTTTGAGCTTTAGAAATCTGCTACAAAAATATCGGTCTAGCTTTTAACTCAGCTATGATTGAACCATCATCAGAAAACATCAATCGAGTATTTATTGCTCGCAATGCAAAAATGAATTTTCTACTCAGAGCACCTGCAACCACATTGGCATTTCCCGGATGATAGTCAATAACCAAATCATAATCTTTCAATAACTCAAGCCACCTGCGCTGTCTCAAATTCAAATCTTTCTGTGACATCAAATACTTCAAACTTTTATGATCAGTAAATATATTACATTTTTCACCAAACAGATAATGTCATCATATTTTCAATGCAAACACAACTGCAGCTAACTCAAGATCATGTATGGGGTAATTTCTTTCATGTGGTTTTAGTTGTCTTGAAGCATAGGCTATTACTTTACCTTCTTGCATCAAAACACAGCCTAAACCATTTAACAATGCATCACTATAAATTACAAATTCCTTACACGATTCAGGCTGAACTAACACAAGTGCCTCTTTCAATAAAGCTTTCAACCTATCAAAACTTTGTTGACATTTATCAGAACACTCAAATTTCAGAGAGGCTATTATTGAAAACCCTTTTACAAACCTCCAATAATATCCAGCTAGTCTAAAAAAACTTCTGACTTCAGAAATATTTTTTGGTGGCTTCCAATTAACAATAGCTAAAATTTTATTCGGATCCACCCTAATACCTTTAGCTGATACAATATGTCTGAGAAAACCAACTTTCTGTAACCAAAATTCACATTTACTAAATTTGGCATACAGTTGCTTCTCACGCAGAGTTTGCAACACAATGCTCAGATGATCTGCATGTTCATTTTCTTATCGAGAGTAAACCAGAATATCATCAATAAATACCACCACAAACCTGTCTAAATATGGTCTAAAAACTCTATTCATTAAATCCATAAACACTGCAGGTGCATTTGTTAAACCGAATGGCATCACAAGAAACTCATAATGTTCATACCTGGTTCTGAAAGCTGTCTTTGGCACATTAGAATCTTTTACACTGAGCTTATAGTAGCCAAAACGGAGATCAATATTTGAAAATACAGTAACACCTTTCAACTGGTCAAATAGATCATCAATTCAAGGCAATGGATACTTGTTCTTTATTGTAACTTTTTTGAGCTGTCTGTAATCAGTGCACAACCTCAAAGATCCATCTTTCTTCTTTACAAACAGAATCAGTGCACCCCGTGGTGAGAAACTAGGTTGAGCAAAACCTCTATCAATCAATTCTTACAACTCTTTTAATTCAGTAGGAGCCATTCTATAGGGTGCTACAGATATTGGTATTGTTCCTGATATAACATCTATAGAAAACTCTACTTCTCTAACCGGTGGTAAACCAGGTAATTCCTCTGGAAACACATCAGGAAATTTACATACAACCAAAACTGATTGAATCTTTGATTCAGATACTTTAGTGTCCAACACATAAACAAGATAAGCTTCATAACCCTTTTTGACATATTTCTATATTGATATTGCTGAAATCATATTAGATAACCTGTAACACCCTTAACTCGTATCCATCGCCGGACTAGGGTTAAGAGGCATTACTGGACATATCGAAACATTACAAAATCATAAATCATACATCATCATATCATAGCAATTCATACACAAATAGCCCATTTAGAAGGTTTAAGAAACCTTAAACATGCTCTAGAGAAGGTTTGGGACCAAATCGAACACACACAAAACTTTTTGAAACTTAAATAAATTTTCTAAGTTACAGAGGTCACACGCCCGTGTGAACAGGCCGTGTGCCTTACACGGCATTAGACACGCCCGTGTGTCTAGACCGTGTCAAATCAGGGCATACATACTGACTTAATCACACGGCCACAAGACATGCCCGTGTGCCTTGGCCATGGTTGAAACTGACTTGGGTCACATGGCTAGCCACACGCCCGTGTACCTTGTCCGTGCTTTAAAATAGTAGGGTACCCCAGGGGACACACGGCCGTGCAACATGACCGTGTGTCGCACATGGCTAAGACACATGCCCGTGTCTCTACCCGTGTGGATAAAAATAGGCCATTTGAAAAACCAATTTGCCACCCAATTTGGGTCAAACCTACAAGCATCAAACCAAGCACATTTGCACTATAATTTCAGCCAATTTCAATAACAAAACTCGCATCATTCATGCCATATTATTATCAACCAAATTCAAGCTTATAATCTATACTAAATCATATAAAATCATAAGCCAAAGTCATATTAAATCATATGTTTCATAACTCCAATTCACCTCATCCATTCACATGACAAAACCTTACCAAATTGACCATTTCACTAGGCCATTGAAGCACATCAAAACATATAATTTATGAACACAGGTATATACCAAATTTATTCATACTCTCATCCATAACCAAGCCATATCACATGGCTAGATATACACATCACAAAACATAATCAAAATCCTCTAGCCTATACATGCCATACTACAATATATACATTTTCAAAAGGTGCCAAAATAGAGTTCGATAGTAATTCAATTCAAAACACATTTATTTGTATATAGACTCACCTCGTACGGATTTGGATAGACAGAATTGACTACTCGATGACTTTCGACTTTCCCCGATCTAATTTCGTTTTCTTTAGTTCTTGAAATATATAAATTCAAATTTAACTCTTTTATTCACCAAATCATTCAAATCAATCCACAATCACACATTTAGGGCATTTTATAAATTAGCCCTCACATTTTAAGATTTTGATAATTTAATCTCTAATCACAAAAAACAAAAAATACACAAAATTTGTATATACCCATGTTAGGCCAAATTCTCATAGTATTCATATAAGCCCATATGTTTCATTTATTTCACATTTTAGTCCCTCAATTTACAAATTTCACAATTTAGTCTAAATTAATCAAATTCATCAAAAATTCTAATACAAAATATGTTAACCCAAAACATATCTTTCATTTACCAACAACTAACTTCACAAAGCTTATAATTTTATCAATGGCTCAACTCAAAATAATCAACAAAATCAGAAATTGAGGCATGGGCTTGATAGTATACAAAACAATGATTACAAAAACGTAGAAATGATAAAAAACGGGTCAAAACACATACCTTAATCATAGATTTCCTTAGCTGAACCCTAGAGTTCTTTTTGTTTTCTTTTGTTCAACAATTTTCGGCAATAAGAACACATAATAACCTTATTTCATGCTTTTAGTTTATTTTAATTATGATTAATCTGCATTTTACCATTTTACCCATGTATTAAAGCATATCATTCAAATAAATAAATGGTCACTAATGTCCATTCATACTTCCAATGGTCAAATATCAACAGAAGGACCTCTCAATTATAAAGACATATCAAATAGGAACTTTAGCAAATAGAAGGCCACTTTTACAATATACACAAATAGGTCATTTTATGAAAGTAAGCACACAAATTATCAGATTTTCATACGGAACTTTCTCACATGTAAATTCACATATTATAAGCACAGAAAATAATATTAAAATACTTTTCTAACTCGGATTTGTGGTCTCAAAACCACTATTCTGACTAGGGTCTAAACTAGACTGTTACAATTCTCCTCCTTAGGGATTTTTGTCCCAAAAAATCTTATCGTTGAACAGATTCAAATATTGTTGTCTTATAGTATCTTTGGGCTCCCACATAGCCTCTTCAATATCGTGTCGATGCCACATCAATTTTACTAACAAAATTTTCTTATTTCACAATTTTTTAACATCGCAAGTCAAAATACGGATCGGCTCTTCATCGTAGGTCATATCAGACTCAATCTCAATCTCAGATGGAGAAATTACATGCGAGGGATCAAATCTGTATCGTCGAAGCATCAATACATGAAATACGCTGTGGATCTTTTCTAGCTCAGGTGGCAACGATAATCTAAAGCAATTGGCCCGATACGCTAGATAATCTCATACGGTCCAATGAACCTCGGACTCAATTTGCGTTTTCTGCCAAATCAGAGTACTTTCTTCCACGAAGACACTTTTAAAAAGACTTTTTAGCCAATTTCAAATTCAATATATTTTCTTTTCAATTCTGTGTAAGATTTCTGACGATCAAATGCTACTTTCAAACTATCTCGGATCACTTTTATTTTCTGCTAAGTTTCTTTTATCAAATCAACCACGTGAATATTATTTTCACTGAGCTCTGACCAATACAAAGGTGTACGGCATTTTCTACCATATAAGGCTTCGTACGATGCCATTTTAATGCTCGATTAAAAAGTATTGTTATAAGCGAATTCAATCAATGGTAGATGCTGTTCCGATGTACCTTCAAACTCAAGAATGCAACATCTCAACATATCCTCAAGAAATTGAATAATCCACTCGAATTGACCATCCGTTTGAGGGTGAAAAGCAGTACTAAAATACAACTTCGTACCTAAAGCCTCTTATAGTTTCTTCCAAAATTGTGATTTGAATCTTGGATCTCTGTTTGACACAATAGATAATGCTACACCGTGCAATTTCACAATATCAGAAATATATAACTTAGCTAATTTATCAAGTGAGTAATCAGATCGTATCGAAATAAAATGAGGTGGTTTCATTAATCAGTCAACTACAACCCAGATAGTATCTTTCTTTCATGGAGATAGGGGCAAACCTGAAACAAAATCCATCGTCACTCTATCCTATTTCCATTCTGGAATCATAATCGATTGTAACAAATAAGATGGCACTTGATGTTCAACTTTAACTTGCTGACAGATTAAGCATTTCGCAACAAATTCAGAGATATCACGCTTCATACCAGACGACTAATAAAGCTGTTTTAGATCATTATCCATTTTCATACTACCCGGAGGAACAGATAAATGACTGTTGTGAGCTTCATTCAAAATCATCTGAATCAATTCTGGATTTCTCGAAACACAAATTTGATCTCGGAATCTTAGAGAATTATCTTTATCAACTCTGAATTCTGAATCAAAATGTAAATTACACTGAGCTTGTTTTGCTAAAATCTCATTATCAACCTTCTAAGCTTTGATAATCTGTTGAATGAATAACGATCTTCCTTTTAATTCGGCTAAAACTAAACCATCATCAGACACAACTAAATGAGCATTTATCGCACGTAGAGCAAACAGTGATTTTTGACTCAAAGCATCAGCAACAACATTTGCTTTTCCCGGATGATAATCAATCATAAGCTCATAGTCTTTTAGCAATTCTAACCACCGTCTCTATCGCAGATTCAAATCTTTTTGAGTCATTAGATATTTCAAACTCTTATGATCAGAATATACGTGACATTTCTCATCAAACAGATAGTGGCACAAAATTTTCTAAGCAAACACAATCGCAACTAATTCTAGATCGTACGTCGGATAGTTCTTTTCGTGCGACTTTAACTGTCTCGAAGCATAAGACATGACTTTGCCTTCCTGCATCAAAAAACATCCCAAACCGTTCAATGAAGCATCACTATAGATCACAAATTCTTTACCTGATTCGGATTGTACTAACACTAGAGCTTTAATCAATAGGGCTTTCAATTGATCAAAGCTTTTCTGACACTTTCTGGACCATTCAAACTTCACATATTTCCGAAGCAGTTTCATTAATGGAGTTGCAATCATAGAAAAGTCTTTTACAAACCGTCTATAATAACCAGCAAGTCCCAGAAAACTGCGAACTTCAGAGACATTTCTCGGAGGCTTCCAATCCAAAATAGTTGAAATTTTGCTCAGATCAATTTGGATACCTGATGATGATACAATATGGATCAGAAAATCAACTTCTCGTAACCAGAATTCACATTTGCTAAACTTCACATATAATTTCTTATCATGCAAAGTCTGTAGCACTATTCTCAGATGCTCGGCAAGCTCAGATTCATCACGCGAATAAATTAATATGTCATCAATGAATATGACAACAAATAGATCTAAATACGGTCTGAAAATTCTGTTCATCAAATCCATAAAGATAGCGGGTGCATTCGTTAATCTGAAAGGTATAACTAAGAACTCATAGTGGTCATGCCTCGTTCAAAATGCAGTTTTCGGAATGTCTGAATTTGTTACTTGTAAGTGATAATAACCTAATCTTAAATCTATCTTCAAAAACACGGTAGCTCCTTTCAACATCAAACAAATCATCAATTCGAGGCAGAGGATACTCTAATCACAAATTCAGTAGACTCTATAAGTAAAGTCTTACTGAATACTAAATTCTTGCATATATATGAATGCATTGATCGAGGATCCATCAAAGCAATCACAGAAGTATCATAAATTGTGAAAATATCAGTTATAACATTTGGAGACGAAGCTTCCACACGAGCTCGAACGGCGTAGGCTCTGGCAGGTGTACTAGCCTCAGATCGAACAACAGTGTCTTTAGTCCCTCTCTGACTACCACTCACATTTCCTGTATATCTGGGAGGTCTACCTCCAGCTAAAGCATTACTAGGTCTCGAATTTTGTACAATTTATTACTCGACAAATTCGGGGCAATCACGAATGAAATGGTCTAATGATCCACGTTTGAAACAAGCCCAATCATAGAATCTACAATTGCCAGAATGTCTTTTACCATAGTGTTTGCACTCAGGGCGATCAGATCAAACATTTCCAGCACTGGTAATAGATGTAGCTGAAGCTCTGAAACTCGAATGCGATATTATATGATCTCTACTCGCATGTCCCATATTATCCTTTGAACGGCTATAATCATCCCAAAACTTCTTTGATGCAGATTGAAAAGGTTTGCTCGATGATCTCTCTCGCACTTCTCTAGCTTCTGAATCGGCTTTTCTTTTCTCTTTCTCGAGCTCTTCAACTTTACATGCTCGTTCAACAAGCACTACAAACTCTTTTATCTCTAGAATCCCGATTAACAAATGAATATCTTCATTCAGACCATCTTCAAATCTTTTGCACAGTATTGCCTTAGTAGATACACATTCTCGAGCATATTGACTCAGTCTTACAAATTCTCGCTCGTACTCTGTAACAGACATACGGTCTTGCTTAAGTTCAAGAAACTCTTTACGTTTCTAGTCGACAAATGTCTGATTGATATATTTCTTTTAGAATTTAGCTTGAAAGAAATCCTAAGTGACTCACTCTCTCAGAACCACTAATATCAAAGTCTTCCACCAATGATGCATCGTATCTCTCAAAAGTGAAATGGCACATTTTATCCATTCATCCGAATTCAAAGATAATTCATCGAATACTTGTATTGTATTCTCTAACCAGAACTCGGCTCTTTCAACATCACCATTTGTTGTAGCACGAAATTCTTCATATCCATATTTTTTAATCTTATCAACTAGAGTCTTATTCAACTGATTCGTATTAACTTGTGTCATAACATGAACTTGCGGAGGATTGACCGGGGTTGGGGGTTGTTGAACAGTCGGATTAGTTCTAATGTATTGGGTGAACCAATCATTAATCATTTGATAGAAGGTTTGTCTAGCCTCTACATCATGGCTACTCGTAGTCAGTCTAGAGTTGGATGGCGTTGTCCCTTGCACGAGAGCAGGCGTATTACTCTCGACATCGTCAGCTATGGCTCGTTCGGGATCTATTTACTATATAAAAACACATTTTCCTTGTCAGGATTCATCACACTATCGTAGTTCATAAATATGGCATGTATAGTTAGACTCACATACGCTACGTTAGTCCTAGAATCAACTAAATCGTAGCTCTGATACCAACCAAATGTAACACCACAAACCCGTATCTATTGCTGGGCTAGGGTTAAGAGGCATTATCGAACATATTGGAACATTACAAAATCATAAATCATACATCATCATATCATAGCAATTCATACACAAATAGTCCCTTTAGAAGGTTTACGAAACCTTAAACATGCTTTGGAGAAGGTTCGGGGCCAAACCAAACATATACAAAATTTTTTGAAACTTAAAAAATTTTTTAAGTTACAAAAGTCACACGCCCGTGTGTTTAGACCGTGTCAAATTAAGGCATACATGCTGACTTAATCACACAGCCACAAGACATGTCCGTGTGCTTTGGCCGTGGTTGAAACTGACTTGGGTCATACGGCTAGCCACACGCCCGTGTGCCTTGGCTGTGCTCAAGATTGACTTAAAATCGTAAGGTACCCCAGGAGATACACGGCCATGCAAAATGACCGTGTGTCGCACACGGCTGAGACACATGCTCGTGCCTCTACCCGTGTGGACAAAAATAGGCCATTTGAAAAACCAATTTTCCACCCAATTTGGTTCAAACCTACAAGCATCAAATCAAGCACATTTGCACTATGATTTCAGCTAATTTCAATACCAAAACTTACATCATTCATGCCATTTTATTATCAACCCAATTCACGCTTATAATCTATACTCAATCATATCAAATCATAAGCCAAAGTCATATTAAATCATATGTTTCATAAGTCCAATTCACCTCATCCATTCACATGCCAAAGTCTTACCAAATTGACCATTTCACTAGGCCATTGAAGCACATCAAAACATACTATTAATGTAACAGTCCAGTTTAGACCCTAGTTAGAATAGTGGTTTCTGGATCACAAATCTAAGCCAGAAAAATATTTTAATAATATTTTCTATTTTTACAGTTTGTGTTTAAGCATGTGTGAAAGTTTCGTATGAAAATTTGGTCATTTGTTTGCTTAATTGTGAAAATGATCTAATCGCGTAAAATGTAAAAGTGGCCTTCTATTTGTTAAAGTGCCTATTTGATATGTCTTTGTAAATGAAAGGTCCTTATGTTGCAATTGGACCATTAACATGGTTAATGGACATTAATGACCTTAATATATGTTATTTTGTAATGTTTTATTATAATGGTAAAATGGTAAAATGTTTATTAATGTTATATTAAATAAAAATAAAGGTTAAAATTCATTTAGCTCATCCATCTTCCACTGAAAATAGTAAGAAAAGATAGGGTTTAATTGTTTGAAGCATTTGGCCATGGTCCAAGCTTGATTTAAGGTTCGTTTTTGTTTGGTTTTTGATAATTTCTACGTTTTTGCTATCGTTGCTTTGTGTTTTACTAAGCTCATGTCTTAGTTTCTAATTTTGTTGATGATTTTGAATTATGCCATTGATGAAACTATGATTTTATTGAAGTTTGATGATAGTATAAGGAAGCTTGATGTTGGGTTAACATGTTTTGTTTTCGAATTTTTTACGAATTTGAGAATTTTGGGCTAAATTGTAAAAAAAAAGATTTTGAGGGACTAAAATATGAAATAAAAGAAATCTATGGACTTGTATGAACATTATGAGAATTCGGCTAGGCATGTGTGCAAATAAATTGTGTATTTTGTGATTTTTGTGATTAGGGACTAAATTGTCAAAATGTGAAAATGCATGGGCTAAGTTGTAAAATGCCCTAAATATGTGTTTGAGGATTGATTTGAATGATTTGGTGAATAAAAGGGTTAAATTTGAATTTATATAGATCAAGAATTAAAGAAAACAAAATTAGATCAGGGAAAGTCAAGTCATCGAGTAGCCGATTCCATCTATCTGAATCCGTATGAGGTAAGTCTATAGAGAAATAAATGTATTTGAAATGGTTTATTTATGCTTATAAGTTATTGAACAATGATGGATGGCTTTATGCCTTAAATATGAGATATCCGAGAAAGTATCTACAAAGTTCCGACGTCCATAAGGCCCCGTACAAACCTTAGGAATAGTTATGTAACATCCTGATTTTTGGGTTTTTGTAATTTCCGAGAATTTGGTAAAGTTTTTAAATTTGGTATTTGGTAGTAAAAAAATTCATAGTTGGAATATGTAAATGGGCTTATGGAAGGCCCATGTGATGACCAAAACCCGGAAGAATTTTTAAACTTTGGACTTAAGGAGTTAGAAGCTTTGGGTAGATGGCTTTATTAAAAGTTGTGGGTAAAATGAAACACAAAAAAAGAGCCTTTGGTAAAGTGGCTAAGTGACACCACTAAGGAGCTAAAAAGGTGGGGTGTAAGTGGTTGGGGGAACCTGGGTTCGATTCTCTGTGATGGCAAATGCGATGTTATTTTTATGCCTTGAGCAGGCAGAAGTTTGAAGCCGAATGGAACTCTGTTGGAGAGAGTTTGAATCAGTCAAATGCATGGATTAAGGAGTGATAAGGGGAGGGATTTTAGGGATTTGAGAGATATAGAGTTGGCCAAATAGAGGGGAGTGGAGAGGGGTATTAGGTTAGTACTTCGGCATTAGAGACTTAGGTTGTGTCGTTTTCCTTGAGTAAACTTCAGAGAGTTATTCTTTTCTTTCTTCCTTTTTCCTTCTCTAAACCAAAATCACCATTCCCAATCATCTTTCTTTCTTTTCTTCTCCAAAACCAGTTCACTATTCTTTTCTTCCCATCTACTACTCTTTTTTCCATCATTACTTTTGCCGAAAAACCACAAAAGCCGAAACCTGTGAAACTTAGTGGTGCCGATTTCTTGTTGACCAGCAACCTTCTTTTCCCTGACTTTTTGGTGGCCAATCCCTTCATCTACTAAGCTTTAAACGGTTCAAGAAGGGAGACTATGGTAAGTATTTGTACTCTAAATCGATTCAGTAGTAACTATTGACAAAAGCCAAAACCCCTATAGTTTAGGGTGGTTGCCGATTTGAGATATAGACCTTATTAGGATTTTTCTTTTGTTTTTATGGTTTGTAGATACTTTGGAAGAGCAGCAAGCTTGGGGTATCGATTTGGAAAACTTGGATCGAGCATCGGACTCGGAGAAGGTAAGTGAACCGTGGCCATTAGGGATTCTTTGGGCCGATTTTGGTAGGGTAAGATTTAGGGTTTGATTAACATGATATGTAGACTAAGAAAGGTGGTGAATAAATTGTAGGTTGTCGTGGGAAACTTCGTTGGTGAACGTCACAGAACAGCTGTGTAATAACCCCCGTAAGATCTTAGACTAATTTTCGCTGAAAACCCAAAATGCCCAAATTCCAGCATTTCGGGAACTTGAGATTTTGTATGTGGTTTTAGATACGATTAAAGCAATACAATCGGTGTTTGGATCCATGGAACAGGTAAGAGCGCAATTCTATGCACGTTGGTAAGTTGGGCCTTAATGGGCTGAAATTGGGCCCAATGGGCTTCCATGCCCATTTGGGTAAATTTTGATAAAAATGGAACTTGGATATATTGCATGTTAAACGGGTAGATTTGATGTAAAATTTGGATTATGGGGGCCTAAGGGGCTAAATCGACATTCGTGGGGCCCATTAAGGGTTTTGGGCCCAAAAGCCCGAATTTGATAAAGTGCGTTAAAATCATTGTTTAAACACTTGGAGTTATTGATAATTGTTAATGAACATGGAAAACCCTGATATTTGGTAAAATTACGAAATTACCCTGATAATATGAAAAATGATTGTTTTGCCCTTAGGTAAAAATGACCATTATACCCCTAGGGTTTAATTATGAACTTGATGCATGAGATTTTGATATACATGATTTGACATGATATGCACATGATATGTATGAAATGCACATGATATATTCATATATGCATTGGTTGGGTTTTATATGAATGGAGGAAGTGAAAAAGGGCTTTGCCCCAGTTTACCGAAAAAGGCTTTCCCCATTTCTTAAAAGAGGCTAGGCCTCCAGTTATATGGTAAAGCAACTATGCTGCCAGTGGTGTGTTGGTTGGGTGGGTTGAATCATTTCCCACATGGTGTGTTGGTTGGTACGGGTGGAGAGTAGTAGATGGTGGGTTGAGTAGTCTCCCCAAATGGGCTTGCATGCATTCTTCGATGTTATATATAATATTGAAATGGGCCTATGGGCCATGACCATATACAGTAAAGGCCTCAGCCAGTGATGTGAATTATGAAAAGGCTTTGGCCTAGTATTTATTGAAACTGAATTTGGGGCTTAGCCCAGTATACTGATCTTGGTTTAGGCTTTGAAAGGGGCTTGTTGCACACTGAGTTTTCAAACTCACCCCCCTCCTTAACCTTGCAGGTGAGCCTTGATGTGGAGACTTGGAGCCGAAGGGGATTCAGAGTGGCCACGGTGAACACTTTTGGACTTTAAAATAAGTAACTGGTTTTCGTTAGTTCATCTTAATTACTATTTATTTTTGGGTTGTAATAAGGCCATTTTAACTTTATTCCCTTTCTGGGATTATTTTATTTTCAATAACTCTAAATTTTTCTGGTAATAATTCAAAGGGGCTAGACTTAGGGTGCATTTTCAAAATGATACTCGTTTTCAAAATAACATAACAATACGATTAATCGGTTTATCAAAGATATCTACCCAAATGAATTTTAAACTTGGTTAACAAAGTGTGGCAATGGTTGTGGGCATGTCTAGGATTGGATCCAATCGAAGAGCTTGGTACTTAAGCAGCCTTCATGGCTCACCTCCTCTGTTTTTGGATACCTACCTGGTGCACAGATTCCATTCACCTAGTTAAGCCTTAACAAAAGACGGTTTATTAAAACATTAAAGCGGAACGTGGGTTCTTAACTTCATTGTGGCATGTCAGATTCGGCCATAGCGTCTGGGCCGAGTTTGGGGTGTTACATTTAGTGGTATCAGAGGCAAGTTGCAACAACTCGGCTGTGGGTATCTAAACGGGTTTCAAATCACGAATTTCAAAACAAATGTATTTTTAATCAATTTTTAGGAAATTCTTACTTTTGTGACCAAATACATGTTTCTTTGCTTTAAATGGTTTGGAAGAAAAAGGCGGCACACTGAATCCCCGGCACCAAGTCTGTAAGTATACCTTCTTTTACATGATGTGATATTAGTATAATGATGTGCATAAAAACTGCGACCCTGCTAAGATACTTTAGATAGGGTATAACGGTAAAACGGTAGAAATGAGACTGTAGCTAGGCTACGACATTACGAAAACAATCCTTAAACTGCTATATTTCCATAAGACATCTCGTAATAAACAATTGAAATATTAAACTAATGTCATAAAATTCGTAATCAGATAATTCGATATGAGTACAAGAGGAACTCGTGGACGAGGTCGTGGACGTGGTCGTAGAAAGGTGCAAGTTGAATCATCATCCTCAGGGCATAGGCCAGCTGAGGAGGCATTCGTGCCACAGGCAACTGGGACTGGGTCATATGATCGGGCTGCGGGGGATGATGCTTTGTCCCAAGCGATGTTAACGGTTTTGGAAAGGGTTGCTAGAGCGAGCACCGGGACAATAAATAGGGGATCCATCTTAGAACGACTCCGGGCGAATGGAGCAGAAGTTTTTAGGGGTGTATCTGGAGTAGCCCCAAATGTGGCTGAATATTGGTTGAAGGCAACAGAGCAGATTATGAACGACCTAGATTGCTCTGTGGAGCAAAAGCTGGAGGGGGCCGTGTCATTGCTGCGAGACGAGGTATATCGGTGGTGGATCACTGTAATGGAGAGTACCCCGATTGAACGAGTAACCTGCGGACTGTTCAAGACTGCTTTTAAGGGGAGGTATGTAGGAGCTAGTTATGTGGATGCTCGTCGAAAGGAATTTTTGAATTTGACTCAGGGTAATAGAACTGTTGCGGAGTATGAGGCAGAATTCTTGAGGCTGAGTCGATATCCTAGCGGGATAGTTGCGATTGAATATGAACGCAGTGTTGGATTCGAGTATGACCTCCGCGATGAGCTTAGGGTGCTGCTAGCTCCACAGAGGGAGCGTGATTTTGCTGCGTTGGTAGAGAAGGCTAAGATAGCCGAGGAAGTGAAACGGACTGAAAGGCAGAATCGTGAGAAGGATCGACCTAGATTTAGGAGGGATTCTGGACCCCCAGGTGTTGCAAATAGGAATGCTAAAAGAGCTAGAATGGAGGAACCGGTTTGAGCAGTTCCGGTAAATACTTTTAGACCGCAGGCTTGTAGGGACTATGGCAGAGCACATATGAGGGAATGCTGGAGACGAACTGGAGCTTGTTTTCAATGTGGGTCAACGGAACATTAGTTCAGAGAGTGTCCTCGGAGAGTAGCTTAGGATCTAGCTGTGTAGCAAAGAGGTGTCCAACCACAGCGAGGAGGACCACCACCACAGAAAGGCTGTAGGAAAATTAGAGGTGGAAATGGTAATGGACGTGGACGTGGGGCACCTGCAGGGGTGCTGGAAATGCTGAAGCTCGACAGCCGGTGTTGGTTTATGCTGCACGGCGTCGTGATGAGGGTGACGCTCCTGATGTTATAACCGGTACGTTCTTCATTCATAGAACGCCTTGCACTGCTTTGATTGATGTGGGTTCCACTCACTCCTATGTTGCTTGTAATGTATCTAGGGCTTTGGGTGTGCTTCCTGAGGAGACTGTGAATGGGGTATCGGTGATAAGCCTTTTAGGACACTCGGTTAAGGTAGATAAACTCTTTAGGGCGGTGCCTTTGGAGACACAAGATAAGATATTTGTAGGAGATTTGATGGAGTTACCATTTGGGGATTTTGATCTTATTTCGGGAATGGACTGGCTAACTAAGCTTAGGCGATGTTGGATTGTGCTGCTAAGAGAATGGTGCTAAGAACTGCCAAGGATGAGGAGATAATGGTCATAGGGGAGCGAAGGAACTATTTGTCCAATATTGTCTCAGCTTTAAGGGCTAAGAAGTTGATTCGGAAAAGATGTGAGGCAATTCTAGAGTGGAAGCCACCAAGGTCAGTAACAAAAATTTGAAGTTTTCTAGGGTTGGCAGGCTATTATAGAAGATTTGTGGAAGGATTTTCTGTGTTGGCAGCACCGTTAACTAAACTTATAAGGAAAGGAGCACCATTTGTTTGGACAAATAGGCAGCAAGAGGCTTTTGAGAAGTTAAAGAAGGTTCTGACAGAAGCGCTAGTGTTGATTCAGCCAGTGTCTGGTAAGGATTTCACTGTGTACAGTGACGCATCACATGTAGGTTTGGGCTGCGTGTTGATGCAAGAGGGTAAAGTGGTCGCTTATGCGTCACGACAGCTTAAGCCTCATGAGGTGAACTATCCTACTCATGACTTGGAGATGGCAGCGGTGATTTTTGCGCTTAAGATATGAAGGCACTACTTGTATGGTGAGAGATGCATTAACTATACGGATCACAAGAGTCTTAAGTACTTGCTGACTCAAAAGGAGCTGAATCTTAGGCAATGAAGGTGGATAGAGTTGTTAAAGAACTATGACTATTCGATTGAGTACCATTCAGGTAAGGCAAATGTCGTTGCTGATGTTTTAAGTCGAAGAGGACTGTGGCGGAATTGAAGGCAATGTTTGCTCGTTTAAGCTTGTATGACGATGGAAGCTTATTAGCAGAGTTACAAGTGAGACCCACTTGGGTAGAGAAAATTAAGAAGCAGTAGTTGGTGGATGAGTCGTTGGTTTCTCAGTTTCAGCAAGTTGAGAAGGGGGAGAATCCAGACTTCAGAGTAAATAATGATGGGGTTCTTTGTTTTCGAGGAAGAATTTGTATGCCGAAGGACTCTGACTTGAGATTGATGATTTTGAGAGAGGCACATAGTGGACCTTGTGCTATGCATCCAGGAGGGAGTAAGTTGTATCGAGACTTGCGAGAGCTATATTGGTGGCCTGGCCTTAAGCGAGAAGTGACCGAATTTGTGGGGAAATGTTTGACGTATCAGCAAGTAAAAGCTGAGCATCAACTGCCTTCAGGATTGTTATAGCCAGTAAATATCCCACTTTGGAAGTGGGAAAGGGTAACTATGGATTTTGTAAGTGGTTTGCCATTGACACCTTCCAAGAAGGACTCAGTTTGGGTGATTATGGATAGGTTGACGAAATCTGCCCATTTCATACCTGTCTGAATCAATTACTCACTTCAGAAGTTGGCCAAGTTGTATGTGGTAGAGATAGTGCGGTTACATGGGGTGCCAGTATCGATAATTTCTGACCGAGACCCAAGGTTTACATCTCGGTTTTGGCGAAAGTTACATGAGGCGTTGGGAACGAGATTGGATTTTAGTACGGCTTTTCACCCTCAGTTGGATGGGCAGTCAGAGAGGGTCATTCAGATTCTAGAAGATATGTTGAGGGGTTGTGTTATCGATTTTAGGGGTAGTTGGGAGGATTACTTGCCATTGGCGGAGTTTGCGTATAACAACAGTTACCAAGCAAGTATTCAGATGGCTCCTTACGAGGCACTGTATGGGCGAAGGTGTTGTTCGCCTACTTGTTGGGCAGAGTTGGGGGAAAGGCAAGTACTTGGTCCAGAGTTGGTAGCAGATACAGAAGACAAGGTTAAGGTGATCAGGAATCGGTTAAAGGAGGTAGCTAATCGATAAAAGTCTTATGCCGATCTGAAGTGCAAGGATATTGAATATGCTGTAGGGGACATGGTCTTTTCAAAAGTTTCGCCTTGGAAAAAGATATTGAGGTTTGGTAAGAAGGGCAAGTTGAGTCCACGGTTCATTGGGCCTTATCGAATCCTTAAGCGGATAGGGTCAGTGGCTTATCAGCCAGAGTTACCTCTGAAACTGGATCGTACTCACGACGTCTTTCATGTATCCATGCTAAGGCGATATCATTCTGACCGAACTCATATCGTGCCAGTTGTAGAAATTGAGGTACAGTCGAATTTGACTTTCGAAGAAGAACCTGTTCAGATACTTGATCACGACGTCAAGGTGTTGAGAAGGAAGTCAGTCTCATTGGTGAAGGTACTTTGGAGGAACCATGGCAAAGAAGAAGCTACTTGGGAGTCCGAGGAGACAATGCGTCAACAATTTCTTCAACTATTTGGATCAGGTAAAATTTCGAGGCCGAAATTTCTTTAAGAAGGGTAGAGTTATAACATCCTGATTTTTGGGTTTTGTAATTTCTGAGAATTTGGTAAAGTTTTTAAAATTTGGTATTTGGTAGTAAAAAATTCATAGTTGGAATATGTAAATGGGCTTATAGAAGGCCCATGTGATGACCAAAACCCGGAAGAATTTTTGAACTTTGGACTTAAGGAGTTAGGGGCTTTAGGTAGATGGCTTTATTAAAAGTTGTGGGTAAAATGTAACACAAAAAAAGAGCCTCTGGTAAAGTGGCTAAGTGACGCCACTAAGGAGCTAAAAAGGTGGCGTGTAAGTGGTTGGGGGAACCTGGGTTCGATTCTCTGTGATGGCAAATGCAATGTTATTTTTATGCCTTGAGCAGGCAGAAGTTTGAAGCCGAATGGAACTTTATTGGAGAGAGTTTGAATCAGTCAAATGCATGGATTAAGGAGTGATAAGGGCAGGGATTTTAGGGATTTGAGAGAGAGATAGAGTTGGCCGAAAAGAGGGGAGTGGAGAGGGGATTTCAGTAGAGGGGTATTAGGTTAGTATTTTGGGATTAGGGACTTAGGTTGTGCCGTTTTCCTTGAGTAAACGTCAGAGAGTGATTCTTTTCTTTCTTCCTTTTTCCTTCTCTAAACCGAAATCACCATTCCCAATCATCTTTCTTTCTTTTCTTCTCCAAAACCAGTTCACTATTCTTTTCTTCCCATCTACTACTCCCTTTCCCGTCATTACTTTTGCCGAAAGACCACAAAAGCCGAAACCTGTGAAACTTAGTGGTGTCGATTTCTTGTTGACCAGCAACCTTCTTTTCCCTCACTTTTTGGTGGCCAATCCCTCCATCTACTAAGCTTTAAACGGTTCAAGAAGGGAGACTGTGGTAAGTATTCGTACTCTAAATCGATTCAGTAGTAACTATTGACAAAAGCCGAAACCCCTATAGTTTGGGGTGGTTGCTGATTTGAGATATAGGCCTTATTAGGCTTTTTCTTTTGTTTTTATGGTTTGTAGATACTTTGGAAGAGCAACAAGGCTTGGGGTATCGATTTGGAAAACTTGGATCGAGCATTGGACTCGGAGAAGGTAAGTGAACCGTGGCCATTAGGGATTCTTTGGGCCGATTTTGGTAGGGTAAGATTTGGGGTTTGATTAGCATGATCTGTAGACTAAGAATGGTGGTGAATAAATTGTAGGTTGTCGTGGGAGACTTCGTTGGTGAACGTCACAAAACAGGTGTGTAATAACCCCCATAAAACCTTAGACTGATTTTCGCTGAAAAGTCGAAATGCCTAAATTTCACCATTTCGGGAACTGGAGATTTTGCATGTGTTTTTAGATACGATTAAAGCGATACAATCGATGTTTGGATCGATGGAACAGGTAAGAGCGCAATTCTGTGCACGTTGGTAAGTTGGGCCTTATGGGCTGAAATTGGGCCCAATCGGCTTCTAGGCTCATTTGGGTAAATTTTGATAGAAAATGGAACTTGGATATATTGCATGTTAGATGGTTAGATTTGATGTAAAATGTGGATTATGGGGGCCTAAGGGGCTAAATCGGCATTCGTGGGGCCCATTAGGGGTTTTGGGCTTAAAAGCCCGAATTTGATAAAGTGCATTAAAATAATTGTTTAAACACTTGGAGTTATTGATAATTGTTAATGAACATGGAAAACCCTGATATTTGGTAAAATTATGAAATTACCCTGATAATATGAAAAATGACTGTTTTGCCCTTAGGTAAAAATGACCATTATACCCTTGGGGTTTAATTATGAACTTGATGCATGAGATTTTGATATACATGATTTGACATGATATGCACATGATATGTATGAAATGCACATGATATATTCATTTATGTATGGGTTGGGTTTTATATGAATGGAGGAAGTGAAAAAGGGCTTTGCCCCAGTTTACCGAAAAGGGCTTTGCCCCAGTTATTAAAAGAGGCTAGGCCTCCCGTTATATGATAAAGCAACTATGCTGCTAGTGGCGTGTTGGTTGGGTGGGTTGAATCATTCCCCACAAGGTGTGTTGGCTGGTACGGGTGGAGAGTAGGGGATGGTGGGTTGAGTAGTCTCCCCAAATGGGCTTGCATGCATTCTTCGATGTTACATATGATATTGAAATGGGCCTATGGGCCATGACCGTATACAGTAAAGGCCTCAGCCAGTGATGTGGATTATGAAAAGTCTTTGGCCCAGTATTTTTTGAGACTCAATTTGGGGCTTAGGCCCAGTTTGCTGATCTTGGTTTGGGCTCTGAAATGGGCTTGTTGCACACTGAGTTTTCAAACTCACCCCCCTTCATTAACCTTGCATGTGAGCCTTCATGTGGAGACTTGGAGCCGGAGGGGATTCAGAGTGGCCACGGTGAACACTTTTGGACTTTAAAATAAATAACTGGTTTTCGTTAGTTCATCTTAATTACTATTTATTTTTGGGTTGTAATAAGGCCATTTTAACTTTATTCCCTTTCTGGGATTATTTTATTTTCAATAACTCTAAATTTTTCTATAATAATTCAAATAGGCTAGACTTAGGGCGCGTTTTCAAAATGATACTCGTTTTAAAAATAACGTAACAACACGATTAATCGGTTTATCAAAGATATCTACCCAAATGAATTTCAAACTCAGTTAACAAAGTGTGGCAATGGTTGTGGGCATGTCTAGGATTGGATCGAATCGAAGAGCTTGGTACTTCAGCAGCCTTCATAGCTCACCTCTTCTGTTTTTGGATACCTACCTGGTGCACAGATTCCATTCAGTTGGTTAAGCCTTAACAAAAGACGGTTTATTAAAACACTAAAGCGGAACGTGGGTTCTTAAATTCAATGTGGCACGTCGGATTCGGCCATAACGTCTGGGCCAAGTTTGGGGTGTTACAAGTTAGGATACATATGTCTTGACATAGGAACTGATATGTGTGATCGTGTAAGACCACGTCTGGGACGTTGCCATCGACTTATGATTTACATGTAAGACCACGTCTGGGATGTCAGCATCATATTTGATTTCGTGTAAGACCATGTCTGGGACAGTGACATCGATATTTATTTACATGTAAGACCACGTATGGGACGTAGGCATTGTACGAGCTTTCTGAGCTATCCATGCATCCTTATGATTTCAAACGGTTCAACAGGCATTTTGAGAAAATAGATGACTATGTGAATTTGTATCTGACTCAGGTAAGTTTGAATTGTATATCATGTTTAAGATTGAAAGGTAAGTATATGTATCTTGATGAATATATGATAGAAGCATGAGAATGAGTTATGATATGTATAGTGAATCATGTTCAAATGAAATATAAGAGATAAATGTTTAAGTGAATGTATTTTGCGTCAAATTATATGAATCAATTGATGTTAATTGTTAAGTTTATTTGTATATGGCTTACTAGGCTTTTGAAAGCTTACTTTATGTGTGTTTGCATTGTTTTATAGATATCGTAGCTATCAGGAGCTCGGGGATCATCAAGGATCATCACCACACTATCAAACTCTATTTTGGTACCTTTTGAAAATGTATATATTGTAGTATGACATGTATAGGCTAGAGGTTTTTGGTTATGTTTTGTGATATGTATATCTAGCCATATGATATGGCTTGGTTATGGTTGAGATTATGAATGAATTTGGTATATGTTTGTGTTCATAAATGGCATGTTATGATGTGCTTTAATGGCCTATTAAAATGATCAATTTGGTAAGGTTTTGGCATGTGAATAGATGAGGTGAATTGGAGTTTTGAAACATATGATTTAATATGAATTTGGCTTATGATTTTATATGATTGAGTATAGATTATAAGCTTGAATTGGCTTGATTATAATATGGCATGAATGATGTAAATTTTGGTATTGAAATTGGCTGAAATTATAGTGTAAATGTGATTGGTTTGATGCTTGTAGGTTTGACTCAAATTGGGTGGCAAATTGGCTTTTCAAATGGCCTATTTTTTCCCCACTAGCAGAGACACGGGTGTGCGTCTTAGCCGTGTACGACACACAGTCATGTTGCACGGTCATGTGGCCCTTGGGGTACCCTACGATTTTAAGTCAGTCTTGAGCCCAGCCAAGGCACAAGAGCATGTGGCTAGCCGTGTGACCCAAGTCAGTTTCAACCACCGCGAAGGCACACGAGCATGTTTTGTGGCTGTGTGATTAAGTCAGTATGTATGCCTTGTTTTGACAGAGCCTAGACACACGAGCATGTCTAAAGTTGTGCGAGGCACACGGCCTATTCGCACGGGCGTGTAACCTGTACAACTTTAAAAAATTTTGTATGAGTTTGGTTTAGTCCCGGCCCCTTTCTAATGCGTGCTTAAGGTCTCGATGACCTATATAAAGGACACTATGGTAATGTTTGACTATGGTTATGGATGATGTATATGAAATGTTTGTAAAATGTTCTGATTTGTCCGGTAACACCTTTAATCCTAGTTTGGTGATGGATACAGGTTAGTGGTGTTACATTTGGTTGGTATCAGAGCTACAGTTTAGTCAATTCTAGGACTAAAATAGCGTATGTGAGTCTAGCTTTACATGCCATATTTATAAAATGCGATAGTGTGATGAATCCTGATAGTGAAAATGTGTTTTTATATAGCAAATGGATCCCGAACGAGCTGTAGCTGACGATGTCGAGAGTAATGCACCTGCTCCCACACAAGGGACAGTACCACCTGATTTTAGATCGGCTATGAGTACCCATGATGGAGAGGCTAGACAAGCCTTCTATCAAATGATGAATGATTGGTTCAGTCAATACATTAGAACTAATACGACTATTCAACAACCCCCAAGCCTGGCTAATCCTTCCCAAGTCCCTATTATGCCACAAGCTAATCCAACTCAATTAAATAAGCCTCCAGTTGAAAAAATTAAAAAATATGGGGCTGAAGAATTTCGTGCTACTACGAATGATAATACTGAAAAAGTCGAGTTCTGGTTAGAAAACACGATACGAGTGTTTGATGAATTGTCTTTGAATCCAGATGAATGCATAAAATGTGTCGTTTCACTTCTAGGAGATACAGGTATCACTGGTGGAAGACTTTGATATCGATGGTTCCAAGAGAGCGAGTCACCTGGGATTTCTTCCAAGTTGAATTTCAAAAGAAATACATCAGTCAGAGATTTATCGACCAAAAACACAAAGAGTTTCTTGAGCTTAAGCAAGGTCATATGTCTGTTACAGAATATGAGGGAGAATTTGTAAGATTGAGTCAGTATGCTCGAGAATGTGTATCTATTGAGAAAATAATGTGCAAAATATTTGAAGATGGTCTGATCAAAGATATTTGTTTGTTAGTTGGGATTCTTGAGATCAAAGAATTTGTAGTGCTTGTTGAACAAGCATGTAAAGCTGAAGAGCTCGAGAAAGAGAAAAGAAAAGCTGATTCAAAAGCTAGAGAAGTGCGAAAGAGATCATCGAGCAAGTCATTTCAATCTGCATCAAAGAAGTTTCGAAATGATTATAGCCATTCAAAGGCTAATGTGGGACATACGAGTAGAGATCGTACGAGATCGCATTCGAGTTTCGGAGCTCTCTGATCGCTCTAATTGCAAACACTGTAGTAAAAGACATCTCGACAATTGTAATTGTATGATTGGTTGTGTTTCAAATGTGGATCATTAAACCATTTTATCTGTAATTGCCCCAAGTCTGTCGAGCAAGAAATTGTGCAAAATTCGAGGCCAAGTGGTAATGTATCTGGCAGTAGTCCTTCCAGAAATACGAGAAATGTGAGTGGTAGTCAAACAAGGACTAAAGACATTATTGTTCGATCTGAGGTTAGAGCACCTGCCAGAGCCTATGCCATTCAAGCTCGTGAGGAAGCTTCGTCTTCAGATGTTATAATTGGTACTTTCACACTTTTTGATACTTCTGTGATTGCTTTGATAGATCCTAGATCCAAAAATTTGTATATATGCATGAATTTAGTATCCAGTAAGACTTGCCTGTAGAGTATTCTGAATTTGTGATAAGAGTATCGAACCCCTTAGGCAAATGTGTGTTGGTTGATAAAGTCTGCAAGAAATGCCCGTTAATGTTTCGAGACATTTATTTTCTAGTCGTTCTGATGTTATTACATTTTAATGAGTTTGATATAATTCTGGGTATGGATTGGTTAACGTTGAATGATGCTGTTGTGAATTCCAAACCGAAAACTATTGATTTGAGATGTAAGAATGATGAAATAGTTTGACTTGAATCCAGTTATTTCAATGGGTTACCGGCTGTAATTTCGTCAATGAAAGCTCTGAGTATTGTGAGAAAAGGTTATGAAGCCTATTTTGCCTATGTGATTAATTCAAAAATGTCAGAAAAGAAAGTCGAATTAGTGTCTGTCTATGAATTTCCTGATGTGTTTCCTGGGGAACTTTTGGGATTACCTCCGATACGAGAAGTTGAATTTGGCATTGACCTAATACCGAGAGCTACTCCGATTTTGATAGCTATGTATAGAATGGATCCAACCAAATTAAAAGAATTAAAGTCTCAGTTGCAAGAATTGACCGATAGAGGGTTTTCTAGACTAAGTTTCTAACCTTGGGGCACACCAATTCTGTTTGTGAAAAAGAAAGATGGCACGATGAGAATGTGCATTGATTATCTTCAGTTGAATAAAGTGACTATCAAGAATAAATACCCACTGCCTCGAATTGATGATTTGTTTGATCAATTGAAAAGAGCTACCGTGTTTTCGAAGATAGATTTGAGATCTTTTTATTATCAACTCCGAGTAGAAGACTTGGACATTCCGACAACTGCATTCAGAATTAGGTACGACTACTATTTAGCAATTCTAACCATCCCTGCTATCGCAAATTCAAATCATTCCGAGTCATTAGATATTTCAAGCTTTTTTGATCGATATAAATATGGCATTTCTCATCAAACAAGTAATGATGCCAAATTTTCAATGCAAACACTATCGCGGCTAACTCTAGATCGTGCGTCAGATAATTCTTTTCATGCGGCTTCAACTATCTCAAGGGATAAGCTACAACTTTGCCTTCCTGCATCAAAACACAACCCAAACCATTTAACGATGCATCACTGAAAATTACAAATTCTTTAACCGACTCAGGCTGAACTAACACTGGTGTCTCTGTCAGTAATGCTTTCAACTACTCGAAGCTCTGCTGACACTTTTCCAACCACTCAAATTTAACATCTTTTTGAAGCAATCGTGTTACCAAAGTTGCAATCATCGAGAAGCCTTTCACAAATCGTCTATAATAGCTGGCTAGTCCTAGAAAATTACGGACTTTGGATACGTTTCTTGGAGGCTTCCAATCTATAATTCCATAAATTTTGCTCGGGTCAACTTGGATACCCTCGGCTGAAACTACATGTCCCAGAAAACTAACCTTTTGTAGCCAAAACTCACATTTCCTGAACTTTGCAAACAATTGCTTATCTCTCAAAGTTTGTAACACGATTCTCAAATGCTCGGCATGCTCAGATTCATCACGAGAGTAAATCAGAATATCATCAATAAATACAACCAAAAATTTGTCTAAATACATTATGAAAATTCAATTCATCAAATCTGTAAAAATGGCAGGAGCATTAGTCAATCCAAAAGGCATAACAAGGAATTCATAATGTTCGTACCTCGCTCTGAACGCTGTCTTCAGTACATCTGAGTCTTTAACTCGCAACTGATAATAACTAGATCTCAAATCAATCTTTCGAAACACTATTGCACGTTTCAACTGATCAAATAAATCGTCAATTCTCGGTGGAGGATATTTATTCTTGATTGTCACTTTGTTGAGTTGTCGGTAGTCTATACACATTCTGATAGAACCATCCTTTTTCTTTACAAACAGCATTGGTACAACCCTGGGCGAGAAACTCAGTCTTGCGAATCCTCTATCACTTAATTCTTGGAACTGGGCTTTCAACTCTTTTAACTCTGTCAGAGCCTGATAATACTCTCGAACGACATATTTTTATGTGCTAATTGCATGTTTATTTTGAGTATGACCCTACCAATTTGAGCTATTTGTGGTCTTTTATCTTTCAGGGACTAAATTAGAGGAAAAATGGAATTTGGGGGCAAAAAGTGCATATTTAAAGATAAAATGGGCCAACATGCGACATAGGGAAAAAGGTGGTGCCAAAAATGCAAGCATGGAAGACATAAGGACAAAAATGTAAAAGAAGAGATTTTATAACACAAGACTCTGTTTAATTTTTAATTATATTAGGATAATTGTTAGATATTATTAGTTAGATTTTATTTTAGCTTTTATCTTTATTTATCCTTAATTATCTTTAATTATCTTTATTTATCTGTATTTATCTTTTAGAATTTAAGTAGGACTAGATTAGGTTTCCTAGTACTATAAATAGGGGATGGAGTGACACAAACTTGACATATCTGTGACAGCCCTAATTTGACCCTAGTCGGAATGTGTTTTCGGGACCACAAAATCGAGTCATAAAAATTTATTTAAAATTTATTTGCATAACTTCTATGTGTGATAGTGCATGTGTGAAAAATTGATGTTTTAATTTAGTCTTATGAATGGGAATTTTACTTGAAAGGACTTGGTTGAGAGGAGCCAAACATTTTATGTTTTAGTATTATGGGGGACTTGCATGTCAAATAGACCAATTTTAAATGTAAATGGCCGTCCAACATGCATGTAATCATGGGTTCTATTGTTTTTATTTTATTTGGTGGGAATTATATATATAATTAATATAGAAATAAGCATTTTATGATAAAATGATTTTTATATTGTGAAATAATGAATTTATAATAGTAAATGGTGATAAAAAACAAAGTTCCATGATCCTTTCTTTCATTTTGCCGAAACCATAAAGAAAAGAAAAGAAAAAGAGAGCTAAGACATTCGGCTGGAGAATTTATAGATTAAGGTATGATATCATGTGATTCTTTTGGAATTTTTGTGAAGTTGAGTTTGTTTTGATGCTTATAACGTGACCCATGGGTTAATTTTTGGAGTTTGTGATACATGAAGCATTCGGTTATGTTCCTATATGTTAAATTGATGATGTTTTGTAGTATGTGATTAGAAATAGTTATAGATGAGTATGAATTAAATAAAAATTTCTATAAACGGTTAAAATGGACAAAAATCTTAATCGACTATTGTTGAGTAAGGTGAAGTTATGTTTAATTTTTATTTTAACTTAATTGTTAGTAAGTGTTTTATGGGTGCCGAATGTGGTCATTGAAGATGTCTTAATGAATAATATGGGTGGCTTTGGTTAATAACATTCGGTCAAAGATTATGTGTGCTAGTAAGTTTGGTATAATGTATAGGCTGGTTTTGTAGTCAGTTATTTCGAGAATGAATGTATATACAAGCCATGCGAAAATGGCTAAATTCTTAAGTTGGTTTTAGTTGTGTTTTGGTTGTGGTTATTTCTCTACTTGAATTCGGTTATGTATGATCATGCTATGAGCTCATTAGGGTTAATATCTTATAAGTGAAATTATAGATATGTGATGAAATTGATTGGTGATATACATGTTTAAATAATATGAATGCAAAGAGTTGTGAATTAGTATATTGTAATAAATCTGAATGGGACAGCAGCTGTAAAGTGATTTTGGAAAATTACCATAAATTGTGAGAGTGGATTTAGAAGATGAATAAACTATTTAATTAAAGCTAAATGAGTCTAGTTTCAAATGAAATCAACGACAACATATTTTGACTTCTGTACAATTAGAAATTTGATTGGAAGTAAAGGGTGGTCAGATTAGTCAAACAGTGAAACAGGGGAAACTTTATGAAAAATATGGTATTGATTGACCAAGATAAAAATTCTGAAAATTTTATGGATAAAAGATATATGAGTCTATTTTCATGGAAATTTTACGTCAATTGATTTGGAGTTTCGTAGCTCCAATTATAAATAATTTAGTGACTGTTGCTCGGGAAGACAGCTTATTGTGAATTTGTGATTATGTGGTAAATATTGATAAAAATTTGTTAACGAGTTGCTTAATGTTTTCTTATAAACTTACTATGATCTATATGTGTGAAAGTCGTATATATATTATATTCTGAAAGTAATGCTTGAATAGTCGAATAATGACTAGTTTAAAATTGTTGAATTTAAGCTCAAGAGCATAGAGAACCAACGCTGGACAAGGGAAAAGAGAAAGTAGTTGAATAGCCGATCCGAGACTGTTCGAAAATATTCAAGGTAAGTTTTGAGTAGTCACCTTTAGTATATAATTGATGATGCCTTGATATGTGATATTTATGTATGGTTTTCGAATCGAAATGTAAATGATGGTATTCATATGGAGCTTATATCCGAACGTAGCAAATGACTACTAATGTGATATGTTGAATAAGTTGTGTTAATATATGATTAAATATGCATGATATTTGATGTGTATCCGGGCTTAAAGACCCGCAGGCTATATGCTGGAATTATATCCAGACTTAAGGTCCGCAGGCTATGTGCTGGAATTATTACTGGACTTAAGGTCCGCAGGCTACGTGCTGGAAATATGTCCAGGCAAAAGTCCCGCAGGCTTCGAGCTGGTATTATACCGGGTTTAAATTCCCACAGGCTTGTGCTGGTAATTGGTTTCAAGTTCTAAGACCTGACAGGCTTAATGCCAGTAATTAAGTAAGACTACGATATTGAATGTTCGCAGTAAACCATCGTTGAGTAAGTACTATACATTTAAGATGTTCAGGTACGTATTACTTACACATCGGTGATTTTATTTCGAAGTGAATCATAGCATCAAAGAAGAATATATATAAGTGTAATTGATGGTTATATTTGCGAATATGAGAATGATTTAATCGGTCATGGTATATTTGTATATGAATTATATATATTAAAATTTCTTTATGTACTCATGTACATTCAGTCAATGATTTGTGAATTATTAGTATTAAAGAATGATACTTAAGTGTGAATGATTGTTATTTCTACGAGTAAAGCAATGACCTATTCGATCAAATGTTGTTAATATATGAGATTATTTATTTTAAATGCATCGTAGCAACTATTAGTAAATGAAAAATATGTGCTGAGAATCTATGTTTATGTTTATGTGTATTCGGCCATGAAGCAATTTGAATTGGGAATAAGTCTGTTTAAATGAATGTTTTGATTTTCGATAAGTTTTAATTATTTGTGATGCTTAAAACTTACTAAGCTTTGAAAGCTTACTTTGTTTGTTACGTTCTCTGTTTTATAGATTGTTGATTCCAGTTACCTGCTGGGAAAGGGAATCGTCAGCTACTCGTCACACTATCTGTCATTTTGGGGTACTACTATATTTTGAAGCTAGTATGGCATGTATGGAATAGACTTAAGCGAATGATATTTTGAGATGTACTTATATATAAGCCATGTGAATATGGCTACTTTTGAATGTCGATACAAGTTTGAATTTCGATCTTTAACGGAGTTTGCGATGTATATTTTTATTTTATTTTTTTATTGTGGATGTTTTTAAAATATTAAATTTTGAATCAGTAACTCTTCATAACCCACCCCGGCGACGGACACGGGTTATAGGGGTGTTACAATATCTTTTTTTGTAAGCACTCTCTCCCCCATAAGTTTAGCTTTTTTGTTCCTTTCATATTTTTTTCCAATAAAAATTCCATTTTCATTATATTTATTTTTTTCCCCAAAAAATCATGAGCCACTAAATTTATCTAGCCGAAAGTTGTCAAAGTTCCCTAAAAAGGGTTCATAAGGCTTAGAATCCGTACTTAGATTTCTCGATGAATATTCATTGTTTCTCAGCATTACGGGGCTAACGCTTCCATCCATGTCCCTTAAAAGGTGACCTTTTCAACGTGTGTAAAGAGGGTCACTTTGTATGTTTTGGGAAGGTTGCACAGTCGGTTAGTTAGCTTACTGAGTTAGTGGTTGATGAGCCCAAGAGACAAAATGGGGTGGATTCGCCATTGAGAAGTGATGATCTAGCATAATATGATCCCACAGAAGTGATTGTTGGCTAGAGTCAGGTTTCGCTAAATTGCAAGTCTAAATTCTTGGAGCTGGTGGTCGTAGGCATCCTTTTCCACTATAACTGGCTTATTCTGTTTGAGAAGGATCACCAAGTCGAATCGAGACAATTGGAGGCTGGAACTTCTCCAAAAGAACTTTCAATCAAAACTTTTAATTTTGATTTTTATTTTTTTTCCAGATCAAATTTATTCTATTGTTTTTATTTTTTTTTGTTTTTTCCCAGGTATGCAGGTTTTCTTGGGCACGATTTTGGCCAGGATTTCGAGGAACAAACAATTATGCAAATTCGGTCCTTGAGGATTTGGCCTACTTTCCTTGTACTATTATTTTTATTATTTTCAATATTTTATAGGGATAGGATATTTTTGGTGCTCTCAACGACCGCATCAAATTTTAGTGTCGTTGCCGGGGACTGGTAACGTACTAATCTTGTTCTTTGTTTCTTATGACCAGATCTGCTCCAGGCACTCTTGCGTTTGATTCAGAAATAGAGAAGACAGGAAGAGTAGAAGTTGATTCACCAGAAGAAGTGCTTAACGCTAGGGTTAACGAAAACCCAAATCTAGCACATCAACCAATGGCTTAAACAATTTGACAACTAGCCGAAGCTTCGACAGAACAACCACCATTATGCATTGGATATCCTACTATAGATACTGATTTAGAACTGAAGTTAGGTTTAATCCATTTACTGCCAACTTTGCGTGGGTTGCAAAATGAAAATCCCCACAAACATCTTAAAGAGTTTCATATGGTTTGTCTTAGCATGAAACCTCAGGGGGTAACTGATGATCAAATTAAATTGCGTGCTTTCCCTTTTTCCCTACCAGATTCAGCTAGGGAATGACTATTTTATTTACCTCCTGGAACTATTACAACTTGGGCTGATCTTTCTCGTTTATTTCTCAACAGGTTTTTTCCAGCATCATAAGCAGCTGAGTTAAGAAGGAAGATAGTTGGAATAAGACAAAAAGAAGCAGAGTCTCTTCTCCAATATTTTTCTAAAGGCTTGAAACCCATAGAGATATGGTGGATGCTGCTAGTTGAGGAACATTGGTCAACATGACTCCCCAATAAGCAAGGGACTTCATATCCACGGTGGCTGCAAATACTCAGCGATTTCGAGCCAATCCTGAACCCCATAGAAGGGTTCACCAGCTAAGTAATTCAACCTTAGAAGATAAAGTTGATAGACTTACTAATATTGTGAATTCTCTTGTTATAGAAAAAGCAAAACCAGTCCGAGTATGTGAAATATGTGCTTCACTTGAACATAAAACTAATGATGTCCCAGTTTGTATAATGATACTATAGCTCATTTAGATGCTGTGGAAAATTTCCCTAGGCCACCACAAAGGCGATACGACCCTTACGCTAATACCTACAACCCAGGATAGAGGGATCATCCCAACTTGACTTATAGGAAAAATCCATGATATAACCAGCCATTCCAAAATTGGGTTCCACAACAGCCACGAGATTTAGGTAATTCTCTGGAAACTTTGGTCAATAAATTAACAGCTAATATGCTTGATTTTCAACAGAAAATTGAAGCATCTATAAGAGAATTAACCACATCAAATGAGAAAATGAGTTCTCAAGGGAAATTACCGACATAAACAGAACAAAACCTGAGACAAAACACGAATTCAGTGACACTGCAAAATGGAAAGGTACTGGAATCAATTCTTCGCAGAAATCTTGGCCAAGAAATCGCCCAAGAAAAGCCCAAAAATGACGAATAGGTCTGAGCGAAGCCTCTACTGCTGAAAATTCAACCTCCATTTCCAGGACAATTAAATCAATGTCGAAAAGGTGAAGAAGACAAGGAAATCCTCGAAACATTCAGAAATGTCAAAATCAATATACCACTGTTGGATGCCATCAAACAAATTCTGCAGTATGCCAAATTCCTTAAAGAACTCTACACCAACAATTGAAAATTAACAGGTAATGAAAAGGTAAGTGTTGGTGAGAATGTATCTGCAGTGTTACAGTGAAAAATGCTAGCAAAAAGCAAATATAGGGGTATGTTTGCAATACCATGCAAAATAGGCCATTTGGGAATTAAGAAGGCTATGTGTGACTTAGGGCCTTAATAAATATGATGCCTTATTCTATATATGAATCACTTAGGGCGGGTTTTTTGACGAAAACAAGTGTTATCATTCAGTTGGCAGACAGGTCTATTGTGCATCCCGAAGGAGTCCTCGAGGGCGTATTAGTAAAAGTTAACAAACTAATTTTCCCTACAGATTTTTATGTGATAAAAATAGAGAAGGATAGCACTCCTGGATTTCGAACCTTTTGTTAGGCCAATGTTTCCTTAGTGCCGCTAGTACCAAGATCGATGTTCGAAGCGGAACTATTACAATAGAATTTGATAGGGAGATCGTGAAGCTTAATGTTTATGATGCCAGTAGTCATCCAAGCAAAATTTTGAGCGTAAACTGTGTCAACATGATTGAATTTTTAGTAGAGGAGACTTTTGAATTCATCTATAAAGATAAATTTGAATTTATATTTGATGATTATGAACTTGTTAATGAATTATTGTCTCTATCAAACACTAAACTTTTACCTTTTATTGTGTAGGCTCTAGATTTGGAATTAAAGCCGCTTCCCGAACATCTTAAGTATGTGTTTTTGGGAAAGGTAATACTTATCGATTATAGCTTCAAATAAACTCTCTAAGCTCGAAGAAGAAAGTTTATTACAAAATCATAAGGAGGTGATTGGCTGGACCATTGCTGATTTCAAAGGGATAAGGCATTTGACATGCACACACAGAATCTACTTGGGGGAAAACACAAAACCAAGGCGAGAGGCACAAACACGGTTGAATCCAAATATGATGGAGGTGGTACAAAAGGAAATAATCAAGCTGCTGGATGCTGACATAATCTACCCCATTTCTGACAGTGGATGGCTAAGTCCGGTACAAGTCATGCCTAAGAAAACTGGCGTAACAGTAAAGAGAAATGCTGAGGGTGACTTGGTTCCAACTCGAGGACAAAATGGGTGGCGTGTCTGCATTGATTACAAGAAGTTAAATTCTTACACTAGAAAAGATCATTTCCCTCTTCCTTTTTATAAATCAAATGCTTGAGCGATTACCTGGTAAAACTCACTTTTGTTGTCTTGATGGATACTCAGGTTTCTTCCAAATCCCAGTTGCACCAGAGGACCAGGAAAATACCACTTTTGCATGCCTATTTGGCACATTTGCGTATAGAAGGATGCCATTTGGACTTTGCAACGCACTGGCCACCTTCTAGAGATGCATAATGAGTATATTTTCTGAATATGTGGAAAAAATTATCAAAGTTTTATGGATGATTTTACTGTGTATGGGAATTGTTTTGACGAATGCCTTAAAAACCTCATGATAATTTTAAATAAGTGCATAGAATTTAATCTTGTCTTGAATTATGAAAAGTGTCATTTTATGCTAGAAAAAGGTTTGATTCTAGATCATATAGTTTCAGCTAAGGGAATTGAGGTCGATAAGGCCAAAACTAATTATAAATTCTTTACCATATCCCTCTACTATAATGGAGATACGTTCTTTCATTGGCTATATAGGATTTTACATACCTTTCATAAAGACCTCTAAAGTAGCTAAACTACTATGCGAGTTATTACAGAAAGATAAGGAATTTGAGTTCGGCCCGAAATGCAAAGAGGTCCGCTCCTATAGTACAAGCACCAGAGTGGAACTACCCCTTTGAAATTATGTGCAAAGAAAGCGAACGCAGTGTGGGAGCCATGTTAGGGAAAAAGATGGACAAAGAGCCTCATGTCATTTGCTATGCCTCAAAAACCCTAAATGCTACACAAAGCAACTACACTACCACAAAAAAAGAAATTTTAGCTGTTGTATTTGCTTTGGATAAATTTCGGTCATATTTATTGGGATCTAAGGTGATTATTTTTTCTGATCATGCAGCTTTCAAGGACTTGATCATGAAGAAGGAAGCAAAGCCAAGGCTCACTAGATGGATTTTGCTACTCCAAGAATTTGACATCGAGATTCGTGACAACAAGGGATGTGAAAACTTGGTGGCTGACCACTTAAGTAGGTTAAAAATACATGATGATGACATTCCTATGAAGGACGAATTCCCTGATGAAAGCCTATTTTCGACCGAGGCATGTTTCCAATGGTATGCAGATATGGTAAATCTCCTAGCCACATGTTCATTGTCGTCAGGGTTAGCACGCTCCATGAAGGACAAGCTTAGATGAGCGGCTCGATATTACATCTGGGATGACTTATACTTATGGAAACACTGTTCAGATCAGATGATACGCGATGTGTTCCAGACACTAAGATAACCTCTATCCTTACTTTTTGTCATATTGAAGCTTGTGGAGGTCACTTTAGCCCTAAACGGACTGCTCATAAGGTATTGGAGTGTGGGCTATATTGGCCCAAAATTTTTTGGGACACATATAATTTCTGTAAGTCTTGCGATAAATGCCAACATACAGGTAACATCACTAAACGAAATCAAATGCCCCTATCCACGATTCATGTATGTGAGATTTTTTATGTATGGGGCATCGATTTCATGGGCCCATTTATTTCCTCATTTAGAAATGTATATATAATTCTTCCAGTAGACTATGTTTCTAAGTGGATAGAAGTAAAGCCTACTCGTAATGGTAATGCTAAAACTGTTGTGGAGTTTCTAAACTGAACTATTTTTTCTAGGTTTGGCACACCTCAAGCTTTGATCAGTGATCGTGGCACCCACTTTTGCAACAAAGCCATGGAGGAACTATTTTCAGAATACGGATTTCATCATCGTATAGCGACAGCCTACCATCCCCAAACAAATGGCCTAGCAGAGGTTTCGAACAAGGAGATCAAGTCTATTTTGGAGAAAATAGTTCGGCCCAACCAAAAAGATTGGAGTCTTCGGCTTAATAATGTTTTTCGGGCCTATCGGACGGCGTATATATGACCAATCGGCGTGACCCCGTATCGACTTGTTTTTGGAAAAGCTTGTCATCTTCCGGTAGAGTTGGAACATAAAGCTTATTGGGCTGTTCGACAATGTAACATGGAGTTAGAACCCGCATGGAAGGCAAGGAAATTAGACATCCAAGAATTGGAGGAAATTCGTAATGATGCCTGCGAGAATGATCATATTTATAAAGACAATACAAAGTTGTTTCATTATAAGAAAATAGCTCAGAAGAATTTTTTGGTAGGACAAAAAGTTTTGCGTTATAACTCCGTATTAAAGCTATTCCCAGGTAAGCTTCAATCTCGATGGCAAGGACCTCTTATTGTGACCGAAGTATTTACTCATGGTGCTGTTGAAATAGAAAGTGAAGAATTAGGAAAGTGGTTCATAGTCAATGGCCAATGGTTGAAGCCATTTTACGAGAATTTTCAAGCCCACAAGGTTGAAAAGATTCATTTGGAACCACCATAGAACCTTCACGGCGTCAAGCTAAAGACATTGAACAAGCGCTTGTAAGGAAGCAACCCAATATTTATTTATTTTTCTTAATTTTATTTAATTTAATTTAATTTAATTTTACTTTATTTTATTATTTATTATTTATTATTTTATTTTTGGATGTTGATAAAATTCTCTTCTTCGGTCTACGTAAACCGAAGAAAAAATTGAAAAAAAAAGGGAGAAATAAAAACCTGCAGCCAAACAACCTTTAATCTATCCCAATTCAAGCAAGGAATAGCGCGCTCCTGCACTAGACTATCCAAAACCTATAGCCAAACACCTCTTCCAGCCAAATAAAACCCCAAACCCTATACCAATTTTTCCCAAATCCCCCTAGCCGCCAAAACCTCTCCATCACCCCGCCCATCGCTGATTTGCTACCAACCATGGTGAGAACCCGCATCTAAGCCACTGCTGAACCGTCCTTCACCGTCAACTCTCGTCGGCACTACTTTTCTGCTCCCTGATGGTCGCTAAAACTAACTAAAAATTTGACTAAGGCAAGCGCACCTATCGAATAGTAGTAAAGTTATGGTGATACCGGAAATATCGTATCCACAAAGACTAAAAGTACTAGTAATTACTATCTTTTTATTATCTAGCCTAACAATTAAGAGAATTTTTAATCTAAAACTAATTATCTAAGATTGCGACAGAGATTAAAGTTGGAAAATACTTTTGGAAAACTGATGGAGAAGAAAATACCCAAGGAAGAATTCACCTAGACTTCACTTATTACCTCTGAATTAGATGATTTATTCACTTGACTTAATCCGTAGGATTCCCTGATTTATGTTAATATCTCTCTCTAGACTAAAAACAACTGACTCTAGGTTGATTAATCGAAATCTCTTTCTAATTAAAACCCTTATTGTTGCATTAACTCGATCTACGGATTCCCTTATTAGATTTGACTCTAATCCGGTAGATTTATTTCGTCCTATCTCTAGGATTGCATGCTGTGACAGCCCTAAAATGACCCTAGTCGGAAAGCGGTTTCGGGACCGCTAAACCGAGTCACTAAATTATTTGAATATGATATTTATTGTCTAAAATAAATGTGTGAAAATTTTAAGCTTCGATTTAGTAAATTTCATGTGAATTTAGTCAATAGGACTTATGTGTGACATTGTTGAAATGTGATAGATCAAAACATAAGGACCTATTAGTGCATGTTGAAAAAGGGGGGACTTGCATGTCAATTTCCCCCCCCCATCTAGTAGTGGCCGGCCATGACATTAGGATGGACAAAGGGTGATGGGCAAAACATGTCATAGACATGTTGTGTTGGTGCATCATGGGAGGAAACAATAAAATAAAATAAGGAGTATGGGTAATAAAATAATAATGGGAAGGTAAATGATGATGAAAAAAATTGTCTCATCCATGTTTCCCCCCCCCATTGCCGTGAATTGAAGAAAGAAAACAAAAAAAAAGTGTTCATTCTTGAACAACTTTGGCCGAATAGAGGAAAGAAAGGAAGGGGAAGAGCTTGAGAAAATCGGCTATGGTGGTTTGCTAGACTAAGCCCAAGAGCAAAGAGGATCAAAGTCGGATAGGGGAAAAGAGAAAGTAGACGAATAGCCGTGGATATCTAGTCGTCAACCGCTTCCGAGGTAAGTTTTAAGTGATTAAACGTTGAGTAAATTCAATCGTAATAGGACATAATGAGTTGATTTAATAAGATATGATGTGGCCATGATATGTCTTAAACTCAAATGGTAAGTTCATATGTGTTTGGACTTGGAAAGTTAAGAGCAAATTGTAATAATTTGCTTTGGACAGCAGCAGTAACGTGATTTTAGAAAATCACTATAAATTGTTGGTGTGGAATTATAGGCGGAATAAAATATGTAATCAAGGCTTAATTAGTCTAGTTTCTTATAAAAGAGACCTTGCCAGCAAACAAATTTCCTATAAAGAGATATTTAAAGTTGTGTGAGACGGTGTCAGAATGACTCCGAAATCCCCTGTCCTGTTTTTAGAAAATCATTATAAATTGTACAAAAATGGTTATAAGATAAAATTTATATGCTTAGACTCCTTAATGAGTCTAGTTTCAAATGAAATCAAATACAACACATTTTGAATTCTGTAAAATGAGAAATTTGATTCGTAGTGAAGAGTGGTCAGATTAGTCAAACAGTGAAATAGGGGAAACTTTAAGAAAAATCTGGTATTGATTGGCCAAACCTAAAATTCTGAAAATTTTATGGATGGAAGATATACGAGTCTATATTCAGGGAAAATTAACGGCAAGTGTTTGGAGTTTTGTAGCTCTATTTATAAATAATTTAGTGACTACTGCTCAGGAAAACAGCTCGTAGTGAATATGTGATTTTGTTGTAAACATGGATAAAACTTGTTTTAGTTACTCATAAGCTATTGATTAAACCCATACGTGAATTCTAAATCGTGATATTGTAAAATGATACATGAGTGTTAAATGGATCTTTGATATTAAAATTTGTGAAATTGTAAGTTTATGAGTATTCGAATATGAAATGATAGTATGGCGTGAAATTGAATTATTCATTGGGAAATGATTAATGTAGATTCGGCAGAGACAAAGTGTATACATGATAGTATATGTGATATGTGAAGTATATTTGGATAATTGTGATGTGAATGTATATATATGTGATAAGGCCGAATGGCCAATGTGATGAATGTGAAAGTGTATATATATGTGATAAGGCCGAATGGCCAATGTGATGAATGTGCAAGTGTATATATATGTGATAAGGCCTAATGGCCGTTGTGATGAATGTGAAAGTGTATATATATGTGATAAGGCCTAATGGCCGAAGTGATGAATGTGAAAGTGTATATATGTGATAAGGCCTAATGGCCGATGTGATGAATGTGAAAGTGTATATATGTGATAAGGCCAAATAGCCGATGTGATGAATGTGAAAGTGTATATATATGTGATAAGGCCTAATGGCCGATGTGATGAATGTGAAAGTGTATATATGTGATAAGGCCTAATAGCCGATGTGATGAATGTGAAAGTGTATATATGTGATGAGGCCTAATGGCCGATGTGATGAATGTGAAAGTGTATATATGTGACAGGGCCGAGTGGCCAACGTGATGGATGTGAAAGTGTATAAATGTGATAAGTCCCGAAGGGCAATTGTGTCAGTACTATATCTGGGTTAAAATCCCGCAGGCTTTATGCGAGAGTATTATCCTGATTAATGTCCGTAGGCTTCGTGCTAGTACTATATCCGAGCTTTAAAGACCCGACGGCTAAATGCTAGGATTCAAGTAAGACTTTGATATTGAGTATCTGCATTAAGTTACCATCAAATAAGTATTATGTATTCAAGATGTTCAGGTACGTATTACTTACTCATCGGTGGAGTGATTTCGAGGTGAATTATCAGTATCAAAGAGGTAGGTAAATGTGATTAATATTATAACTCCGAATGTGAGAATGTGCTTTGGAAATATTTGACCATCTAGGTCATTATTATTCGAAAGTATATATGTGGCAGCCAAGTGTTGCGTTTAATGATATTATAGATCGAGATGAAGCTCTAGATTAACTTCATCGAACAGTTGAAATGAATGACCAATAATAGTGATTGAGAACACTTTGTCTTGCTTAAAACTTACTAAGCATTAAATGCTTACTCCGTTCTTTGAATCTCTATTTTATAGATTTTGATTCGTCAGCTATCGGACTCGGGATTTTTGGAAGTCGAAGTCTCCCACACTATCAAAGCTCCCTTTTGGTACAATTTTGGTTGAACTTTGAAATGGCATGTATAGGACTACCCTTTTGTTGTTGGTCATGTACCCTTTGGATTTGTATATATTTGGATAGCCATGCGAAAATGGCTTATATATGTTTGAGCATAATGTTATAATCATTTGGTATGGATATGGTTATTGAGAGGTGTGGATATGCTTAACAAGGATTGGCCATGGGGATGGTTAATCACTATCATAATTTGTGCTATTTATGCTAAAAGGGCTAGTTGAATCATGGAAACTATGAAATAGGTAAAGTCTACCTTAAAGGCAGATGCTGACAGCAGCAGTGATGTAGATTTGGAAAATCACTAAAAATAGTAGGAATAGAATTAAATAGTGAATAAATTATTTAAATGAACCTTGATGAATCCACTTTCATATGGAAGAAACGAAACGGTCATATGAGTGGTATGTTAAGAGATAATTAGGTTTTTGTGAGACAGGGCCAGAACGGTTTCTGGATTCCCTGTTCCGACTTTGGAAATTCATTATAAATTAACCAGAGATAATTAGGAGTCATGCCATATATGTATAGATTTCTCTCTGAGTGTAGTTTCTATACAAACAAACGGCATCAATATTGAAGCCCTGTACAGGGAGATATCCAAATTGTAATGCATGAAGGTCAGTGTAGTAGCACCCTGTGACAAGGGAGACTTTAACTAATACACTGTACTAATTGGCCCGACCAAAAATTTTAGAAAAAATATGTAGATGGACATAGGAGTCTAGTTTCAGGGAAAAATCACGAAACTGATTTTCGAGTTGTGAAACTCAAGATATGATTTTAAGGTGACAGCGACACAGTTAGCCAGCTGTCTGGAAAATTTTAAAATGGACTGCGATAGTAAGCGAATTTAGTCTGTGAACCCCTCATGTCCGACTCCGGCAACGGTCTCGGGTACGGGGTGTTACAATTTTATTGGTATCAGAGCTACGGTTTAGTCGATTCTAGGACTACCGTAATACGTTTGGGTCTAGCTATACATGCCATTATGTGATTATTTGATAGTGTGGTGATTTCTGACAATTGAAAATGTGTTTATTTATTGTAATGAATTCCGATCCCGATCGAGCTGTAGCAGATGGTATTGAGAAGACTGAGACATGCTTATGACGTGTCGATATTGAGAAGGGTATAACATAAGTAAGTTTTGAGTAATTGAATTTGGTAGTTAACTTAAAATGCCATGATATACATGTATGATAGATGAATGATGTCCCATTGTCCTTATCATAATAAGGTTATTAGAGAAATGAACAAAGGAAGAGATTGGGGATATATGCTTTTGTGTGATTGCTTATTGAGCTGAAAGTTTAGTAAAAGAAGCATACATGTATTAGATTTGAATAATATTTACGACTTAAAGTCAAGAATCATGTTATATGTTTACATGTGAATGAATTGATTAAATTATAAATGTGATTTGTGCCATGTGAAAGATGATAACATGTGAATAAATATGTATGAGACTCAGTGATGTGAATCCGAGTTTAAAGACCCGCTGACTATATGAAGAGATTATGTCCGGATTAAAATTCGCTGGCCTTGTGTGGAGATTTCATCCGAGCTAAAGGTCTCGACGATGATCCGGGCTAAGTCCCGAAGAGCATTCATGCTAGTAATGTATCCGGGCTAAGTCCCGAAGAGCATTCGTGCTAGTGATGTACCCGGGCTAAGTCTCGAAGAGCATTCGTGCTAGTGATGTATCCGGACTAAGTCCCGAAGAGCATTCATGCTAGTGATGTATCCGGGCTAAGTCCCGAAGAGCATTCGTACTAGTGATGTATCCGGGCTAAGTTCCGAAGAGCATTCATGCTAGTAATATATCTGTGCTAAACCTCGAAGAGCATCCGTGCTGGTGTTATATCCGGGCTAGGTCCCGAAGAGCAATCATGCTGGTGACGTGTATTCGGGCCTTCGTGCCTAGTAAGCTTCATGCCGGTAATTTGAGCAAAGTTTAAGTATTCATTACTATACGAATTCAAATTTAAATGAGATGATATGTTTAAAAGTGTTCATACATGATGTTTATAGACTTGGTTAAGTCATTTTAATGTGTAATAACGAATGAATAAGAGCACTATGTGTGTGAATGATTAGAGGCACTATGTGTGTGCGAATTCCTTTAATCGAGCACTATGAGTGCGAGATCGGTCAGTGGGCACTAAGTGTGTGAAGTGGAATTCATGTAAGACCTCGTCTGGGACGAAGGCATTGATTTGAGATAGTGTGTAAGACCATGTCTGGGACATGGCATCGGCTCGATATGTGAGCATATGTAAGACCATATCTAGGATATGGCATTGTAAGAGCTATATGTGCTTAATGAGTATCCGTAATGATTTCGAATGATTCAACAGGTATCGTTAACAGTGATTAAATGTGCTAAATGAATTCAATGTTCAGGTATATGGAAGTTGATTTTCTGTTGGAAATAGGTTAAGTTGAATAGCGAGATATGATGGAGTTATAAAGGATATTTATTGGGATGTTTGAGTATATGTGTACTTTCGGTCAGGTTACAGCTTATACATGAATGAAAATGTGGGTTACAAATATGTGGGTTGATGATGTGAATTATACATGTTAATATGTACTTAATATGTGTTTGAAATGCAATTGTGAATTAAATTAAGTGATTATTGCTTATGAAATCAAGAAAATGAGATATATGCGCATACTTGTAGAAATGTTTATGTATTTGTTTTAAGATAAGAAAATGATTTTATAGATCGATGCGAAATCAATAATGAATTACAATTGCTATCGATGAGCTAATGTCTTTGTGGATATAATTCAATAAGAGGACGTTATCCTAAACTATGCATCGGTAGAAATTTTCGGGGACGAAAATTTCTTAAGTGGGGGAGAGTTGTGATAGCCCTAAAATGACCCTAGTCGGAAAGCGGTTTCGGGACCGCTAAACTGAGTCACCAAATTATTTGAATATGATATTTATTTTCTAAAATAAATGTGTGAAAATTTTAAGCTTCGATTTAGTAAATTTCATGTGAATTTAGTCAATAGGACTTATGTGTGACATTTTTAAAATGTAATAGATCAAAACATAAGGACCTATTAGTGCATGTTGAAAAAGGGGGGACTTGCATGTCAATTTTTCCCCCCCATCTAGTAGTGGCCGGCCATGACATTAGGATGGACAAAGGGTGATGGGCAAAACATGTCATAGACATGTTGTGTTGGTGCATCATGGGAGGAAACAATAAAATAAAATAAGGAGTATGGGTAATAAAATAATAATGGAAAGGTAAATGATGATGAAAAAAATTGTCTCATCCATGTTTCCCCCCCCCCCCATTGCCGTGAATTGAAGAAAGAAAACAAAAAAAAAGTGTTCATTCTTGAACATCTTTGGCCGAATAGAGGAAAGAAAGGAAGGGGAAGAGCTTGAGAAAATCGGCTATGGTGGTTTGCTAGACTAAGCCCAAGAGCAAAGAGGATCAAAGTCGGATAGGGGAAAAGAGAAAGTAGACGAATAGCCGTGGATATCTAGTCGTCAACCGCTTCCGAGGTAAGTTTTAAGTGATTAAACGTTGAGTAAATTCAATCGTAATAGGACATAATGAGTTGATTTAATAAGATATGATGTGGCCATGATATGTCTTAAACTCAAATGGTAAGTTCATATGTGTTTGGACTTGGAAAGTTAAGAGCAAATTGTAATAATTTGCTTTGGACAGCAGCAGTAACGTGATTTTAGAAAATCACTATAAATTGTTGGTGTGGAATTATAGGCGGAATAAAATATGTAATCAAGGCTTAATTAGTCTAGTTTCTTATAAAAGAGACCTTGCCAGCAAACAAATTTCCTATAAAGAGATATTTAAAGTTGTGTGAGACGGTATCAGAATGACTCCGAAATCCCCTGTCCTGTTTTTAGAAAATCATTATAAATTGTACAAAAATGGTTATAAGATAAAATTTACATGCTTAGACTCCTTAATGAGTATAGTTTCAAATGAAATCAAATACAACATATTTTGAATTCTGTAAAATGAGAAATTTGATTCGTAGTGAAGAGTGGTCAGATTAGTCAAACAGTGAAACAGGGGAAACTTTAAGAAAAATCTGGTATTGATTGGCCAAACCTAAAATTCTGAAAATTTTATGCATGGAAGATATACGAGTCTATATTCAGGGAAAATTAACGGAAAGTGATTTGGAGTTTTGTAGCTCCAGTTATAAATAATTTAGTGACTACTGCTCAGGAAAACAGCTCGTAGTGAATATGTGATTTTGTTGTAAACATGGATAAAACTTGTTTTAGTTACTCATAAGCTATTGATTAAACCCATACGTGAATTCTAAATCGTGATATTGTAAAACGATACATGAGTGTTAGATGGATCTTTGATATTAAAATTTGTGAAATTGTAAGTTTATGAGTATTCGAATATGAAATGATAGTATGGCGTGAAATTGAATTATTCATTGGGAAATGATTAATGTAGATTCGGCCAAGACAAAGTGTATACATGATAGTATATGTGTATGTGAAGTATATTTGGATAATTGTGATGTGAATGTATATATATGTGATAAGGCCGAATGGCCAATGTGATGAATGTGAAAGTGTATATATATGTGATAAGGCCGAATGGCCAATGTGATGAATGTGCAAGTGTATATATATGTGATAAGGCCTAATGGCCGATGTGATGAATGTGAAAGTGTATATATATGTGACAAGGCCTAATGGCCGATGTGATGAATGTGAAAGTGTATATATGTGATAAGGCCTAATGGCCGATGTGATGAATGTGAAAGTGTATATATGTGATAAGGCCTAATAGCCGATGTGATGAATGTGAAAGTGTATATATATGTGATAAGGCGTAATGGCCGATGTGATGAATGTGAAAGTGTATATATGTGATAAGGCCTAATAGCCGATGTGATGAATGTGAAAGTGTATATATGTGATGAGGCCTAATGGCCGATGTGATGAATGTGAAAGTGTATATATGTGACAGGGCCGAGTGGCCAACGTGATGGATGTGAAAGTGTATAAATGTGATAAGTCCCGAAGGGCAATTGTGTCAGTACCATATCCGGGTTAAAACCCCGCAGGCTTTATGCGAGAGTATTATCCTGATTAATGTCCGTAGGCTTCGTGCTCGTACTATATCCGAGCTTTAAAGACCCGACGGCTAAATGCTAGGATTCAAGTAAGACTTTGATATTGAGTATCTGCATTAAGTTACCATCAAATAAGTATTATGTATTCAAGATGTTCAGGTACGTATTACTTACTCATCGGTGGAGTGATTTCGAGGTGAATTATCAGTATCAAAGAGGTAGGTAAATGTGATTAATATTATAACTCCAAATGTGAGAATGTGCTTTGGAAATATTTGACCATCTAGGTCATTATTATTCGAAAGTATATATGTGGCAGCCAAGTGTTGCGTTTAATGATATTATAGATCGAGATGAAGCTCTAGATTAACTTCATCGAACAGTTGAAATGAATGACCAATAATAGTGATTGAGAACACTTTGTCTTGCTTAAAACTTACTAAGCATTAAATGCTTACTCCGTTCTTTGAATCTCTGTTTTATAGATTTTGATTCGTCAGCTATCGGACTCGGGATTTTTGGAAGTCGAAGTCTCCCACACTATCAAAGCCCCCTTTTGGTACAATTTTGGTTGAACTTTGAAATGGCATGTATAGGACTACCCTTTTGTTGTTGGTCATGTACCCTTTGGATTTGTATAATTTTGGATAGCCATGCGAAAATGGCTTATATATGTTTGAGCATAATGTTATAATCATTTGGTATGGATATGGTTATTGAGAGGTGTGGATATGCTTAACAAGGATTGGCCATGGGGATGGTTAATCACTATCATAATTTGTGCTATTTATGCTAAAAGGGCTAGTTGAATCATGGAAACTATGAAATAGGTAAAGTCTACCTTAAAGGCAGATGCTGACAGCAGCAGTGATGTAGATTTGGAAAATCACTAAAAATAGTAGGAATAGAATTAAATAGTGAATAAATTATTTAAATGAACCTTGATGAATCCACTTTCATATGGAAGAAACGAAACGGTCATATGAGTGGTATGTTAAGAGATAATTAGGTTTTCGTGAGACAGGGCCAGAACGGTTTCTGGATTCCCTGTTCCGAATTTGGAAATTTATTATATATTAACCAGAGATAATTAGGAGTCATGCCATATATGTATAGATTCCTCTCTGAGTCTAGTTTCTATAGAAAGAAACGGCATCAGTATTGAAGTCCTGTACAGGGAGATATCCGAATTGTAATGCATGAAGGTCAGTGTAGTCGCACCCTGTGACAGGGGAGACTTTAACTAATAAACTGTACTAATTGGCCCGACCAAAAATTCTAGAAAAAAATATTTAGACGGACATAGGAGTTTAGTTTCAGGGAAAAATCACGAAACTGATTTTCGAGTTGTGAAACTCAAGATATGATTTTTAAGGTGACAGCGACACAGTTAGCCAGCTGTCTGGAAAATTTTAAAATGGACTGCGATAGTAAGCGAATTTAGTCTGTGAACCCCTCGTGTCCGACTCCGGCAACGGTCTCGGGTACGGGGTGTTACACATGCAACTCCGCTTAATTATGAACGATCTACTCTTAAACAGGGACTTTTGCTCCACTGAATAAGCACTTTAGAAACTTGAATTAATATCCTGGAATATTAAAGCGAGGGTTAAATCTCACAATTAAGAATAAGAACAAGTATTCATCATATAATTCAAAGAGTAATAAGATTTGTCTTAGGTTTCATCTCCCTTAGGTATTTAGGGAGTTTAGTTCATAATAATGGAAAACATCTCAAAAATTGGAAGACAACAAAACATAAAGAAACACAAAGAACTTTTAGGAAATTGGATGGAAATCTTCAGTCTTGATGTAGATCCTCCTTCTAAGCTAATCCCGATGGCTGTTCTCGAGTATTTTCTACCTTTTATTCTCCGTGTCTCCCTTCAATCCTCTTCTAGGGTGTTTATATAGACTTTAGAATGCCTCTAAACCCTCAAAATTAGCCTTTTCTAAGTAGAATTAGACTTGGCTTCGACAAGGACACGGCCGTGTACCACGTCCGTGTAAAGATGCTCAGGCCGTGTACAATTTTGACTTGGTTTAGTGTCGACACAGCCATGACACACGGGCGTGTGGTCTACCCATGTGTCACAAACGGGATTGTGGATCACCCGTGTGGGAGTGCCTAGGCCGTGTGCCACACTGAATTAGGCCCATGTTGCTCGTTTTTGGCCCGTTTCTTGCTCTATTCGCCTTTTTATGCTCACCTAAGTGTAAGACATGACTTTAAAGGATTAGGAGCATCGAATTCAATAAAACCAAGGAAAAATCATCCATAAATATGCCAAGCATGGGATAAAAATATGTATATATTATGGTTTATCACTCCCCAAGCCGTCGATTTGACCGACGGTGCATCTTCTTCTTCTTCCTCTCCACTGCGCGTCTCCTCCCTATCGTCACTGCAAGACTCGCCCTCCTTGACATCATCTTCTCTGCCACAAACACCGACAACACTGACTTCTCCATCTTCCTCTACACTTCACGTGACATCAATGCCATCCCCCTCTCATTTTTCTCCTTATGCATTGCCCCTTTTTCTCTCATCTCCACTGTGCGCCACACAACCACCGTCGCCCTCTCCTCTACATGCCACACAACCCATTCTTTGCCTTCCACCACCAGATCAACCACGGGATTCGGCACCCGAATCATCACGACGTCGATGCCGTCGATGGCCAACTCGCCCATCAACCCAACCAGCGTTGCCAAGCGCTAGTTCCTCCATCAACTTCGTCTTCGGTAGTACCAAACTACCCACTCACGCCAGCCCCTCTGAGTGAGGCAACGACTAGTGACCGTTGCCCACTCGTGGCCAAACCTGCTGATCTTGAGCAAATGTTTTACCACTCGAGTGCCATTTACATGGTAACTTAGCATTTGATACTACTACCAGTCGAAACAAGTGTGATCGTTTATGCCATAAACAACTCGTCTTGCAAATGTTTATCATTACCTATTTTTGATGCTTTACATCTTGAAACTGCTGTTACTAATTATTTTCGCAATATTGGTTGGGTTGGAAATTTTGATATTACTCACTGTGCCTATTATGAGCTGGTTTTGGAATTTTGTTCCACATTTCATTTTCAGCGACACGGTCAAATCTCATTGGAGACACTTGGTGTTGTCCAATTTTGGTTACTGGGTATCATGCATAGTTTATCCCTTATTGATTTTAATATTGCATTATCTTTTGTGACTGAGGACTATACTATATCCACTAATTACAAAAATAGCCTATGTACTCTTCCTGCAGATTCTAAGGCTGTCGAGGCCTTTGCTTTGTTAACTAATAATGTCGAATCCATGTATAGCCCCAAAACATCAAATGATTTATGGTTTGTAACCCCGCCTTATATTACTGATCGCGTGATTCGTAACAAGTAATAAATATTTATAATAAAGATCAAACCTAGACTAACTATTATCACAATGAAAAGGCAAGCACACCTATTGAACAATAGTATAGTAATAGCAAGACCAGGATATCGTACCCAAGGGAACCAAAAGTACTAGTAATAACTATCTTTTTATTATCTAACCTAGAAATAAAGAGGGGTTGTTTATTAAACTAATTAACTAAGCTAATTAACTAATTAAACTAAAGTAAAGAGAAAAGTTGGAAAAATACTTGACGAAAATTAATTTGATAAAGACGACACCCAAGGAGGAATCCACCCAGATTTCACTTGTTATCTGACTCTGAACCAGACGATTTATTCACTTGACTTGATCCATGAGACTCCCTGACAAAACTTATATATCTATCAACAAGCATTCATAATCTATCAAGAAACTTCAAAATACACATGTATTCATCAATGGAATCATTCAAAATCTTTAACAATTTTTCAAAATAGTCCCTAGGCTAGCTAGTACTAGATACAACGATCTCAAAAACACTAAAATCATTAGAAACGGATCAAAAACCATACATTGATTGAAAAATATAGCACAACCAAATGAAGAGAAAAGAAATGGCTTCCTTTTTCCCTAAATTTCAGTTGAAAAGATGATATGAAGACTTAATTTAACTTTGTTTTATCTATTATATGATTAATAATCAAATTACCTAAATAACCTTAATTAAAAACCATTAAAATTCATGATAATATGTCCAGAAAAGTCCACTTACACTAGGGATAGTCTATTTACAACTCAAAGACCTTTACTTTAAGGTTCTATAGCTATTTAACACATTTAGCTAATAGAACAACACTTTTGCACTTTGTGCGATTTAGTCTTTTTTCTCAATTGAGCAATTAAACGATAAAAATTCTGAACGAAATTTTCACACCAACATGATATCATACTGTAAACTTAATAATAATAATAAAATAATTGTTTTGACCTCAAATTTGTGGTCCCGAAACCACTATTCTAATTTGACTAAAAACAGGTTGTTACAATTGCAAGTCGGTGACAAGGTATTCTTGAAAGTATCGTCTTGAAAGAAAGTTCTCTAGTTTGGTCGTACAGGAAAACTAAGTCCACGATTCATTAGACCATATGAGATTACATAAAGAATTGGACCGGTTGCATATCGGTTAGCATTACCGCCAGAACTTGATCGGATTCGTAATGTTTTTCATGTGTCTATGCTACGGTGGTATCGATCCAACCCTTCACATGTTATCTCTCCCACAGAGATAGAGATTTAGCCTGATATGACATATAGTGAAGAACCACTCAAAATCTTAGCTCGAGAAACAAAAGAGTTAAGAAATAAAAAGGTAGGTTTAGTAAAAGTTCTTTGCAACGACACGATATAGAAGAGGCTACTTGGGAACCGGAGGATACTATGAGGAAGCAAGACCCGAATCTTTTTACTGGTAAAATTTTAGAGGACGAAAATCTTTAAAGAAGGGAGAGTTGTAACAACCTAATTTTCAGTGAAATCGAAACAGTGGTTTCGGGACTACAAATCCGATCTGAAATAAAATTTATTTTTATTTTATTTCATGGTCCATAATACGTTAGAAATGTCATGTGAAAATTTTGATAAGAAAATTTTATTGATTATGTGCTTAATCACGAGAAGGACTAACTCGCATAAAATGCAACAGATGAATTCTAGTAGCTACAAGGATTAAATAGCTATGGAATTCAAAACTTAGACCCTTAAAGAAAAGTATGTAGATATTTTAATGACTCTTCCATGGAAATTTAGAAAAAGGGCAAGGACTAAATTGGAATTTGAAATAATTTAATTAATTAAAAGATGATAAAAGAATTACATCTTATTTTCTCATCATCTTCCCAAAAAATACATGGAAACCCTAGGAGAGAGAGGAGAAACTTTCATGGCTTAATTGGGTAAGTTTCCATATCTCTTTTTTAGTAATTTTGACATTTTTGAAACCGAGATAGCTTAGTCTATCTATTTGAAGGATCAAATTGAAAAGTTATCAACGTATGGAAATTGAGTCATGGATGAATATGCTGAAATTTTAAAATTTATGGTAGAAAATGAAAGGTTGTTGATAGATGAACAACTTTTACAAAGTGATTTTTGATGAAAACATTATTTAAGGACTAAAATGTAAAGTTGTAAAAATTGATGAAAAATTTTAAAATTTATAGAAAATATGTTCTGTAAATTATATATTGAAATTTTGATTAGGCTTGGAATAGGGAGTAAATTGCATAAATTTCATTTTCGATCCTAAAAGTTAAGGGCAAAATGGTAATTTTGCCTAGGACGTAAATTGAGTCCAAATGAATATGAAATGTGTGAAATTGATGATTAAAGTTATTTATATAGATCCGAAAAACACAAAAAATCGAGATTAGATCCAAGAAAAGAAAAGGTTTCAGATTAGTAGATTATTTACGCGAACCAGTGTCGAGGTAAGTTCGTGTAACTTAATCGAGCATGTAAGTATGTTAAATTGAATGTTCTGTGTAACACCCCAAACCCGGCCTAGACGTTATGGCCGAATCTGGCGGTGTCACATTGAATTGTTTTTTGAAAACGTGATTTCATTAAAAAACCCTTCTTACTATTTACAACTTGTGTAAAGTCTCAGTTTGTGTTCATTTAATTTCAAAACGTGGTTCATTGGAAAGTTAATCACTTTTAAAAAACGTTATTAATTTCATTGAAAATCTCTTACAGTTGCAAAAGCTAATTTAAATTAAAGAAGTTTAAAACATATGTTTTTGGAAACAGTAATTGGTTTGAAAACTCGTCTTTTCCCATATTAGCAGTTTAAAGTGAGTAATCAAAAGCCCAATTAGAAGTAAATACCACAAATGGCCTTATTACAAACCAGAAATCCAAAATAAAAAAATACGAGTAAGCAATTTAACGTAGCAGTAGGAGCAGTCGTGTGGCCATCTCCGAGTCCCTCACAACACCGATTCGCCTAACTTTGGGGACTACCTGTACAGTTAAAAATGGGGTGAGTTTACAAAACCTCAGTGTGTAATCCCCTTACTAGAGTAGCAGTCAGTATACAGAAACAGAAACAGTCTGGCACAGAGCCCTTTAACAGTAATAGTATAGTCCAGTTCAGAGCATAAGTGGATCAAAGCCCATTACATTATCATTTAGGTCACAACCCATAACAGAATCAATTGGGCCCAGCTCATCTCAGTAACAAAACAGAATGTGTGAATGCATGGATGCATGCTATCCCATCCAATCCTACACTTGCCTCCGTCCAACCCTGCACTACCTGTGGGGAATAACTCACCCACACCATCCCTACACTTACAATGTTAGCATCAGTTGCAGCACTAACCAAAATCACAGCAAAGCTGCTAGTACATATACGTCTTTAAGCCTTCAGCAGCAGTATTGTGATTGGCATAAAGCCATCGATAACTGTAATAAGTCCGGCACACAACCATCAGCGACGGTAATATAATTGGCACACAACCATGGGTAAATATGATCGACACAGAGTCATCGATAAATATGATAGGCATATAGCCATTGGTAAATACGATTTGCACAAAGCCATAATCAAAATAGCACAGAGCCATAATTAGGTTGGCACAGAGCCATAATCAGATTAAGTAGCACTAAGCTGTTTATCGGTCCACAGTCGTCTCGTGTGACCCGTGCGACCTTAACAGATCTATACTGGACCCACAGTCATCTCATGCGACCTGTGTGATCCTATCAGAACTTCCTCCGTATCAATGTCCCAACCCCATGCAGTATGTCGTGTATGTCATGCTCAATCATCACACGTGTATGCAAAATGGCCATGCTCAGTAACAATCATTTAAACATATGTTAAAAGCATATCAGTCGTACAACCATCGTCAAGTCAGTTAAACCACAGTCATACAATCACAGTCAAATCAGTCAAATTCATAGTCCAAGTCAGTCATTTACCCACAAGAGCAATATAGTCATTTTACCCTACAGGGGTATTTCGGTAATCTAAACAGTTTAGCCCAGGATTAGCCACGGCTTTGCATACTACATAGCCCAGTCCAAATTTTATCACTTATCGAGGATTTTATCCATGTAGGGCCTACGAGCCCATTGGGCCCACATGGCCCACTTCAGCCCATTGAGGCCCAAAATGGCGTATGCTATGTGCGCGACATGACAAGCTCTACTATTTTCCACCAAACAGTCAGATTTACACAAGCGGGCCCACGGGCCTATCGGGCCCATTCGGCCCATATGGCCTAAGCCCATGAATTCCTTCATGGTAGCCTTTTTTCACCGTACACCCACATTTCATGGGCTCGATTTACCGTTCGTGCTATCGCACGCTCTAAGCCTCTCCTTTCGACTTTTTGGCTTCTCGGTATTTTAGTATTTCGGCATTTGCCGACCTATGGTCAAATCAACATGTGTGGATTCACACACTCTTTCGACTCTTGACCGGTTATCAAATACGGTACTACTACACACCTCATGCGATTTGCTGTAAAACACTATTGAGCACTCCGGGACGTACAGATCTGAACAAGATAGTTCACTACTCCACAATTCGCCGCGGATAATTCTGTAAAGACCCAATACCAACATCAATTCACATTTCATATCCAAGGGTAAAAGAAAAACTTTCCTTTAAGACCACCAAAATATAGCCACTTTACCTACCAATCGCGCAATTGTAGAGTCGCACTACTCCAACGCTAACCGAGTCATTCCAACCCTTAACCTTCGCAAATAAAACAGCCGATCGATTCACCAAAAATCCATAAATGAAAAGAATACTTCACAGTTGTGACACTTACCATTAACGCAAGAACCAAAAACAAAGGTGGCAAGTTGCAGCAACGAAAACCAAGGATTAGGGAAGGAATGACTTATAAAGAAAATCCAAAGCTATAAGAAGAAAGAAAAAGAAAGTTCAACAGGCAATTGGCAGAAACAAAAGAAGACAATGAAAAATTGGCAAGGGAGGAGGAGGGTGCAAATGTTGCCATAAGAAAGAACAGAACAAAAAGGAACTGAAAGAAATTGCAAAGAATCATCTAGCAAAAATCGGCAAAGAACATAATGGCAGTCTTGAGAAGCAGAGGAAAACTATCATCTATAACTTTTTTTTTTGGGAAAAGAATGGGAACCAAATTCTTTGTATAGAAGATAACAATAACCCACATAAAATCCCATATTTTTTGTCTTAAATCTCTCCATAAATCGCTCCTTAATTTTCTCCTAATATCTCTCCATTATACACTTCATAAATCACTCCAATCTCCCATTCAAACTCTATTCAAACTCTCATGACCAATTCAACCTCAAAGTCTCAGTCCAACTTCACCTCCTACATAGCTTAAATAGCAAAATAAATACTCCATTGCGTATCCTAAGACTTGAACCTCAGACCTCACAGTTACACAACACGCCACCTTGCCATTCCACCATAGGCTCTTTCTGTGTCATAAATGATCCACAATTATTTATAAAGCCTACATGCCAGAGCCATGGTTCATCCCTTAAAAACGAAAATTTTGCAAGAGCCAAGGCTTGAACCCAAAACTTCTCAGGCACTTCCCAGGACACTTAGCCGCTGAAGCAGGCATTCCAATTCCTCTGATATACGAAGCCCATTTCTTCTAGGCCCAAAATGCGGGGCGTTACATGTGTTTGTATTTAATGTGACTTATATTGATGTGAATGATTTGATTGCTATGATGAAGAATTGAATACATGTTCGAAAATGTTGGAAAAACGGTAAAGTCTCGTTTGAATATTGAATTTCGATGAATATATGTGCTTTCCTGAAACGAATGAGGTCATGTATTTGTTGCTGATGGGATTTAGCTTGAACGAGTAATCCCATTAATCTCATTATAGAAAGGATTTAGCCTAGACGGGTAATCTTGATATAATCCCTCTTGAGCATATGTTACAATTAGGATTCAGCCTGGACTGGTAATCCTATAATATGATATATGGCTCGAGAGTTTGTTCTTTCATTAAGTGCCCTAATGGGTACCTCTGAATAAGAATTGATGGGTTATTGAATTCTACACCTTGAGTGTACTACTTGAGTATCCATCTGAATTTTAATGATTCAACAGACAAAACTCTTGGCATGAGAAGAGAATTATGGGATGAAATGAATAATGTCTTGAAGGAAAATTGTATGATGAGCTTATCTATGTTTACTTGATGTATATGAAAGTTTTGTGACTACCATGTTTGATTGGATGCATGTGTTTAGGAAATTTTGAAAAGTTGATGGAAAATATGACTTTGTATGCTTAGATTAAATAAACGGGATTGGTAAGTTTAGTTTTCGTTATACAAACGTACTAAGCATGTAATGCTTACTCTATTTTATTTTCCCCTATTTTATAGTGCTCGGAAGCTCGCGCGGGATGGAGATCATTGGAGCATCATCACACTAACCACTAGCTTATTTTGGGAATATGTAATAAACTCATTTTGATAATGGCATGTATAGGCTAACTTGGCCATAGATAGCTTAAATATGTGGTTTGTAATCTAGCCATTAGAATGGCTAGTAATGGTTGTTTTGATGTACTTGTAATGTCATACTATGGTAGTTACATACATGTTAAATGGTTGTTCAAATTATGCCTAACATATGGAATATACCAATGTAAGATTATATACATGTATGTATGTAATGATATGCCATGTTCAATGATAGAGTTTGCCTAATTTGAATGCTTGAAATGGTTGGCATTTGAATGTGAGTTTAAGTGTAGGTCATTGCTATGATTTTGGGTAAGAAATGAAGCTAGAAATGGCTTTATTTTGTCCACATGGCCAAATACACAGGTGTGTGTCTAGACCGTGTGTGATACACGGCCTGGTACATGGGCGTATGGTTAGGCTGTGTGTCCTCTGCACTTTAAATTTGAGAAACAGAATGCTCAAAATTAAGTACACGAGTAGAGACACGGGAGTGTGTCTTAGCCGTGTATGCTACACAGCCTAGAACACGGCCGTGTGTCTTGGCCATGTGAAACCTGCACCTAATTTCAAAAGAAATAAATTAACCACATGGCCTAGCACATAAGCGTGGTGCATGATTGTGTACATAATTTAGAGAGTTACACGGGGTCCAACATGGCCTACAGCACGGGCCTGTCCCAGGGTGACACAGGCGTGTCCCTTAGACCACACGGGCTTGTGAGCCCTATAACTTAGAAAATTTTGAAATGTTCCAAAATATTCTTAGAGTTTCCGATTAAGTCCCGTCTTGATTCTAATGCTCATATTGGGCCTCGAGGGTCCATTTAAGGGACATTAAGAATAATCTCAGAAAATAAATAGTAATTGACATGAATTATCTTAAAAATGTTTTGAAAGTTTTGGTAATGCTCCGTAACCCTGTTCCAGCAACAAATACCGGTTAAAGGGTGTTTCATGATATATTTATATTAATGATTAGCTATGAAATATTTGAAAGACTGTTATACATGCACTCAAAAAAGAATTGTAAGTTATATGAGATTGTGCTATTTTGAATGACACCATCTTAATGGTGAATTGAAAGTTAGACAAATTATCATATTTACTAAAAGTATTTGATAATATGAGGATGTGTTGATCGTGCTAAACAAATATGAAAGTATTGAATTCTTGACTAGTATGAGATGGGATGACATCTTGCATGTGCATTGGGGTGGGATTGTTATTGTGGTTGACGGAGGAGTTTCGTGGACATTCGGCGGCATATTAAGTTCGCATTTATTCGTAGTCAGTGCACTACACCGGGAGTACTATGAAGATTGGCGATTTTATCACATTTATTTATTAAATGACTGATTTTTTACAATTATGATCATTTAGTGGTTTTATCACATTGAGCTTTGCTCGCATTCGTTTGAGTTTGGTAGATGAGTTCTGAGGAACTCGTGGTTTGTAGTAGATGGTTGAGGTAGCAAATTCATTTTTGCATTATGACATGTTCATACTCAATAAAATGTTATTTATGCTGCTTGATTCTAATATATTGTTCCTTGTGTAAATACTTAAATGTATGCTAAATGCCTTATTGTTTAGACTCACACTAAGCTAGTTAGCTTACCCCATTACCTCAAACTTCTTAGGTAATGAATGAAACTAGGATAAGTCTTGGCATGCAAATGTACGACAGACTTTGAACTTAATTTTTATTTAAAGTCCCCTAAATTTATTTGGTTTTGGACTGTAAAATTATTTGAATTGTGGTTTGGGTTTATTTTAGTTTTGAAGGATTTTTCATGCATGCATAGTTTCATACTTGAGATTAGTTTATAAGATTATTTTGAAATTGAACTGAGCATATCACTTGGCTTAATTAATAATCAGGTTTTTAATTGGTTTTTCTGCTGCAATCAAGATAATCAAAGATATTTTTCAAAAGCAACTATGTGCCAAGAGTTCTTTGAAAAACCACGCCGAGCTACTAACTTGAGTTAATAAAGGATGGATTTAATAATGAATGTTTTTCTCGAAATAAGAAAGGTAATCATGGTTTTAATTAAAAAAAGTGCATTTTAGGTTTTCAACCAATGATAGGGCCGATTCGTAGTTTAGGTGTCCCATGTGCCCTTCACTATTTAGCCATAATGTCTAGGTGGGGTTTGGGAGGTTACATTCAAGATTTATCTAGATTACCTGGAATTTCGGCAAGATTTACAAAAGATCCATTATTTTGAATGAAAGATTAACATTGGATGTAAATTCTACGAGAAAATGGAATTCAATTGAACTTATCGACTCTTGGCAAAGATTAGGGATAAAACTGACGGCGATTCACTAAACTGATAAAAACACGACAAAATGGGGAATGATTTGATTTGGGAAATGGAATTCTTATCAGCAATGGAGAAAATTATTATGTAAAGTAAAGGGAAGAAAAGAAAATATAAGGGGAGATATAGAAAAAAATTCTTGTAACACCCCTAACCCGTAACCGTCGCTGGATTAGGGTTACGGAGCATTACCAAAGTTTACAATTCAAACAAACACATATTTTTAAATAATTTATATCATATCAATAGTCATATTAAAATCAATCTAAATCATACATATTGTCCCTTGTATGAGCCCTCGAGGCCCTAAAAACATGTTAGAAACAAGTCGGGACTAATCGGAAACTCAAAGAATTTTTCATAAAATAGTGAAAATTTTCAACACTATAGTTGTAAAACTCACACGGCTAAGAGACATGTTCGTGTCTTAGTTCATGTGGGCATTTGAAGTAGGGATACACGGCTATGTCCCAGTCTGTATACGTGCCGATGTAACTCACTAACTTGGGCCACACGGCTAAGCCACATGCCCATGTGCCAGGTCGTGTACCCTTCGAAATAACCTCAGACACCCATGTGTCAGGCTATGTGCTAAGCCATGTAACAACCTAACTTCCAACCCTTTTAAAGCTATAGGGAACACACGCTTGTGTCTCTACCCATGTGGACGAAAATAGGCCATTTTACAAGCCATTTTTCTTACCCATCTTCACAATTACCTTTACTCATATTTGCACAATTGAACAGGTCATTAAAATGCATCAAACCAAGCATAGTCAAGCTAACCAAGCATGATATAAGCACATCCAACCAGTATGCCCATAGGCACATCAATCTGTAACACCCCAAACTCAGCCTAAACGTTATGACAGAATTCGGTGTGTCACATTGAAGTGTTTTAGTGAAAATCGTATTTTCATTGAAAACCCTTCTTAAAATAAAAGATACCCTAATTAACTAAAAAAAACCTTTCAATTTCGAAAGCCTTGCTTAAAACATTTGAAAAAACTTAGTTGTAGAAACGTAGAAAACATGCTATAATTTAAGAAAAGCATGTTCAACTTCTCGTAATTACAATGAAAATAATAACAATAATTCAAGTAATAATAACATAATGAAAACCTCATTACAATCTGGTCTGAACACATTTAAAAAGAAATAAAAACTTAAATTCTTAAAAAAACCAAGTCCGAATTATCTTGCTAGCCGGCCACCCACAGTCCCTCCAAATATTGAACCTTCTACTGAGAATCACCTGAAAATAAAATAAAAGAGGGGGTGAGTTTTCGTAAACTCAGTGTGTACAACCCTCGATGAAAAACAAGCATTCAAAGAGAAATCATCAAACATGCACTGCAACCTAATCCAAATTATCCATCCGCTACACACCAGCTCTGTCCCCCATCACATCATGTGAGGATAAAAATATTGACCCACCCAGCCCACACACCAGTGGTAGCCCTGTTGAGAAACTACCGTCATTTATATATTGGGCTTTAAAAGCCGTCGGTGGATCCACGATTGTCAGGCAACCATGCAATCCTCATATACTTCCTCCATTCCATAGTTCCCACCCCATATGCATCCTAAGCAGAATATCATATGTATGCATGTCACATCCATAAAACTTAAATTCAACACCTAAGGGTATTTTGGTCATTTTCGCCTTTAGGGGCATTTTGATAATTTTCCTTTAATTATGGTTTTCATTTACCCTAACCCGTTAAAAAGTCCCGCGAGCCAAGATGAACGAATACTATGCACCAGGTAGGATTCAAGAGAAGAGGAGGTGGGTCATTAAGACCACTTATGTACCAAGCTCTCCCGAGATCCAATCCTAGACATGCATATACCCTTTGCCACACCTTAACACTTTGACTTGTCCACGGTCGCAATATATTAATTAAGTCTTATGTAGTTATCATATACTAGGCCCAAAGGCCCTTACAACACCCAAACAAATTCACATACCTGTATCTGGCCCATTAAGCCCAATCATATTCATATGGCCCATTAGGCCTAAATCACCTGTATATGGCCCATTAGGCCCAAATCACATTTATATAGCCCATTAGGCCTAGTCACATTCATATTCATGCTCAAATACAAATTCCTATCACATAGCATCAATTTCAGTTTTTGCCTATTATGGGCCCAACAGCCCATCAGGCCCATTTAGCCCATTCTGGCCCGTATGGCCAAATCTCAACCCAAGTCCACAGAATCGCCCGTAGGTCTTAGGCAACCTATTGCTCTCCCCATTATGAGTGTTCACGCACTTGCAAGACTACTGTTGCCAAACTTTCGGCTTTTGGGCATTTCAGCTTTTCGACATTTCGGCATTTGGCATTTGCTGATTCATTGTGTGTGTGCAATGTATGTACACACCTGATAGGCAAGCGTGCTGTGATTTCCTTAGCCCAAACCTACAATTGATATCACTTAAAGATTAATCTGACATACTTATCGAATACTTTACCAAAAGCCAGAATCTCACATTAACATTACCTTGCGCGATAAGTATAACAGCCCCTTCACTAACCACAATCAACTCCTAGATCTGCACCAATCGTAACTATTAAAACCAAAATAATAGGTGACTCGTATCCAATACAAGCCCCCTTACCTTACTATTGTAACACCCCGAACCCGAGACCGTCGCCGGAGTCGAACCCGAGGTGTTAACAGACTTCAAACCACTTATTAAATTTTTTTTTCCAGACAAGCTGCCAATCTGCGTACTAGTCACTTTAAAAATCATATCTTGAGCTCTGGAACTCGAAATCCAGTTCCATGAATTTTCCCTGAAACTAGACTCATAAGCCCTTCTACATATTTTTTTCTAGAATTTTTGGTCAGGCAAATTAGTACAGTTTGTTAGTCAAAGTCTCCCATGTTACTGGGGTCGACTACACTGACCTTTGCGCATTCCGACCTGGATATCTCCCTGTACAGAGCTTCAATACTGATGCAGTTTGTTTCTATAGAAACTAGACTAATAGAGGAATCCATACATATAAGGCATGACTTATAATTATCTCTGGACAATTTATGGTGAATTTTCAAAGTCGAAACAGGAGATCCAGAAACCGTTCTGGCCCTGTTTCACGAGAACTTTAATATCTCTTAATATACTGTTCATATGATTGTTTAGTTACTTTCATATGAAAATAGATTCATCAAGGTTCGATTACATAATTTATTCACTATTTAATTCCATTCCTACAAATTTTTGTGATTTTTCAAATCCACACCACTGCTGCTGTCAGCATCTGTTTTCAAGGTAAACTTTACCTATTTCGTGGTTACCATGGACCAACTAGGGTTTTGTCATACATAGGTCCACATATGATCATATTTAGCCATTCCAATGGCTGATCATTTGCCCAACACTTCCATTCCAAACCATAGTCACATCATGAAACCATATATACATACATAAACACAAATGGTCTAATGCCATACTCCACTTCTACAAGCCATTTTCGAATGGCTGTACACACATACATCACAAAAAGTACTTAAAACAACAAGGGGTAGTCCTATACATGCCATATCCAAAGTTCAACTAAAAGAGTACCAAAAGAGCTTTGATAGTGTGGATGACTTCGACCTCGATGATCCCGAATCCGATAGCTAACGAACAATATCTATAAAACAGAGAGCCAAAGCAACGGGGTAAGCATTTTAAAGCTTAGTAAGTTTCAAGTAATGAAATCGGCTTTGACTAAAGTATTACATTCACATAGCTAAATGAATCACTTTATTAATTCACATTCTCATAATCATACTTACTTCACACTTCATCAACATATACACACACAAGGTATTAACCTATCTAAAAGTCGAAAGTTCGTTAGTCGATTGAACGAATACTATTAAAAACGAATCGACTTTTCCGATGCACACGCAAACATACCTTATCGTTTGGGTTTTTCGAGCGTATTAATTGAATGTATTACAGCACAACGCGCTCACCTTCGAACCCAAGTTTCTTCGAAATTTAGCCGGATATAACCACAAGCACAAATGCCCACGGGTCTTAGCCCGGATATGTCAACTCGCACAAATGCCTTCGGGTCTTAGCCCGGATATATCAACTCGCACAAATGCCTTCGGGTCTTAGCCCGGATATATCAACTCGCACAAATGCCTTCGGGTCTTAGCCCGGATAAAATCACTGGCACAATTGCCTTCGAGACTTAGCCCGGATAAAATTCAAATGCTCATGCACATATATATCAACAATCATGACACATCCATATTTCACTTTCGTTACTAAGGCTCAAACACAAAGCATTTATTAAACCTTTCCAATTTCGGCTCAATAGCCACACACAAAGAGCATGATTTCAATTGGCTTTATAACATAGTCTCTATGCACATTTGACTATCCATCATAGGATGACTAATCATTTCAATATAATTCAAGTAGGGTCATTACTCGAAGACTTACCTCGGATGTTGTCGAACGACTTCAATGGCTATTCAATTACTTTTTCCTTCCCTTTATCGGATTTAGTTCCCCTTTGCTCTTGAGCTTAAGTTCAACAAAATTTAAAATAGTCATTAATCGACTATTCAAGTATTACTTTCAGAATAATATATATATTGATTCGACTTTCACACACATAGATTATAGTAAGCTTTATAAAAATCAATAAATAATTCATTAGCAAATTTTCATTAATGTTTACAACAAAATCACATATTCACTACGAGCTGTTTTCCCTGAGCAGCAGTCACTAAATTATTTATAACTGGAGCTACAAAACTCCAAATCACTTGCCGTTAATTTTCCCTGAATATAGACTCGTATATCTTCCATCCATAAAATTTTCAGAATTTTAGGCTTGGCCAATCAATACCAGATTTTTCTTAAAGTTTCCCCTGTTTCACTATTTGACTAATCTGACCACTCTTCACTACGAATCAAATTTCTCATTTTACAGAATTCAAAATGTGTTGTATTTGATTTCATTTGAAACTAGACTCATTAAGGAGTTTAACCATATAAATTTTATCTTATAATCATTTTTGTACAATTTATAATGATTTCCTAAAAACAAAACAGGGAATCTAGTAGTCATTTTGACTCAGCCCCACAATACTTCAAATATCTCAAGATCGGTAACTCTTTAGTTTTTATAGTTTCTTTTGTAAGAAAATAGACTCTTCAAGCTTTAATGACATAATTTACTCAGCTTCTAATTCAACTCCTACAAATTATGGCGATTTTCCAAAATCACCTTACTGCTGCTGTCCCGAAGCAGATTATTACCAAATCAAATACTAACATTTGCATTTCACCTTAATAGCTAGCTTAGCAAACCTTAATTTAACATATAATTCACACATATCATATTCCAAGCATTCACTCTATTCTATCACTTAAGGTACAAACGTTACTCAATAACTTCCTAATTCAAGTACACATTCGGCCTTGGTACATAATAAGGTAGTCGATTCCTTTCCCTTTAGCACCCATTGCTCACATATGATTATTTGTATAGCTCAAACACTCATCTATCTTTGCTCATCTAAATTTATCATGAAACAACAAAATTTACCATTGTCAAATACCATAGCCGAATGTCATTAAACCTAAACCACCATGAAAATTTTACTTATCACCTCATACCTTATTATCAAATTGAACTAATTATGCTTATAAAAATAATATCAAAACCGAAACCTTTTGATAATTAAGCCTCTAATTATTTATTACAATTACCCAAACAAAATTTTCTCACATTTAACACTTATATACCAATCAATTGTTGAAGACAAACAAAATCTCATTTCCTCCCTTGACAACCACAACCGAAAGCTCAAACCAACATCTAAAATTCCAAGTTTTCAAATGGGCTAATATGGAACTAGCTAATTGACTTAAACTAAACTTAAAATTTCAAAAACTAACAAAATTTTTACTAACCTTCTCAAGCTTCAAGTGACCGAATGTTTCCCTCCTATCTTCCTCTTTACAATTGGCCAAGAAGAACCAAGGATACAAGCTTTGTTTTCATTACCTTTCTTTTTTCTTTTATTCTTTCTTTTATTTATTATAACTCCAATAACCCAATTTCTTATTATAATATCAAATTCAACAAATATATTGCCCATCATCAATCCATCTTGGCCGGCCACTATAAGGGAATTGGGCAATTTGACATGCAAGTCCACCCTTGTGTTGACATGCACTAATAAGCCCTTTAAAATTAGCCTATCATATTTGACCATGTCTCATGTTGATCCCTATTTAATAATTCCTCATGCAATTGGCAAAATTAGGGAATGAAACTTCCACATATACATGTACACACACATAATAAACATAGAATATAGCAATTAATTATTTTTATAACTCGGTTTTGTGGTCCCGAAACCACTTCCCGACTAGGGTCACATTAGGGCTGTCACAACTATGGCTATTCGGCCAACCTTAGCAATGGATGAGGAATACTTACCAAAACCGCAACACCTAAGGAGCAATTCGGCAATGAGCTAAGATTCGAAATCTGATACTAATTCCCTACCACAGTTGTTTAGAAAGAGTGAGGGACAATATTTGATACTTAGCAAAGAAATCGATTGGAAGAACAATACTTACACTAGATTTGACCAAAGTAGAAGGAGTAGTGATTGCACCAAGGGTATTCGGCCAAAGAGGTTCGACCCTTTATGATTTTGTATGGAAAAAGAGGGTTATTCAACTCAAAGGAAAAAGAAAGAAAAGTCAGCAATGAGGTAGAGGAAGAATAGAATTCGACACAAGGAAGAAGAAAAAGGAAAGAAAGGCAGAGGGTTTTCGGCTTTTAGATAAAAGAGTTTCTGGTAACAGGGTAAAGGAAATTTAGCATTAGCTTCATACCCTAGCATTCAGCACCTATTTATAAGCTTTATAGCTGAATTTTCCCATGGCCAATTCCCCATTTGGCTCCATCACTTCTCCCTTCTCATCTCCTCGTTTTTCTCCCTGATAACCCCTTGATATTTGATCGCGTGATTCGTAACAAGTAATAAATATTTATAATGATGATAAAAACTAGACTAACTATTATCACGACGAAAAGGCAAGCGCACTTATCGAACAATAGTATAGTAATGGCAAGACCGGGATATCGTACCCAAGGGAACTAAAAGTACTAGTAATGACTGATAAACGCCAAATTATACATAGTTTTACCCCAAATACTTAGCATATTTATGGATGTTTACTACTAGATTTGTGGATTTTGGTGCTCTTAATCCGGTTATTTCATATTTTGTACTCAGGAGAGCACCAAGAGTCAAAAAAAGCCAAAAACAAGCTAAAAAGGGACAAAATGGACCAAATCGAGAAGTTCACACGGCCTAAGCCTTGCCACACGGGCTACTCACACGCCCGTGTCCTTTGAGGGTGTCGACCAAGGCTCTCACGATTCACATAGCCTGGCCATTGACCCACACGATCGTGTGCAATTTAATAGATCGAACACGGCCTATATAAACACCCTAAGTATAACCTAGAAAGGGGGGCCTCTTCCAGAACTTTTTTGGAATACAGAACCACACGCCAGGAATTACTTGAAGGAAGCCAGACGATCCATCCCAAAAGCCGGAGCTACTCCAAGACTGATGATCTCTCTCAGAATTCCTTCAGGGGTTTTAGAGTTTTCTTCATGTTTTGTTATTTTTATACTTTTGAGATGTACTCTTATTTTATTATGAACTAAACCCCTAAGATACCTAAGGGGGATAAAACCTATGATGGATCTTGTTATTATTATCTGAACTGTATGATAAATACTTGATTTGTTCTTAATTATGTGTTCTTAATGCTTGAGTTAATATTCTAGGTATTAATTCATGATTTGATGTGCTTATGCAGAGGAGGAATAGACCCTGCCTAATCGTAGATTTGGCATAACTAAGTGGAGTTGATTGAACGCTAAGAAATAGGGTTATGAGATTTTACCAGATTAGGGTGAAACCTAATATGGGAGTCCATAAAGTGATTTACTGCTTCCCTATTGGTTTTAATTAAGAAAGAAATTTCGATTAATTCAACTGAGGGTTAGACGTTATTAGTCTCAAAAGGGATAATAACATAGGTTAGAGAATCTCACAGATCAAGTCAGGTGATTAAATCGTCTGGTTCAGAGTCAGATAACAAGTGAAATCTAGGTGGATTCCACCTTGGGTGTTGTCTTTATCAATTGCTTTTCTTCAAGTCTTTTTCCAAATTTTCTCTTTGCTTCAATTAAATTAGTTAATTAGTTTAGAAAATTAGTTTAATAAACAAACCCTTTTATTCTTAGTCTAGATAATAAAAAGATAGTTATTACTAGTACTTTTGGGTCCCTTAGGTACGATATCCCGGTCTTGCCATTACTATACTATTGTTCAATAGGTGCGCTTGCCTTTTCGTCGTGATAATAGTTAGTCTAGGTTTGATCTTCATTATAAATATTTATTACTTGTTACAAATCACGCGATCAAGTTTTTTGCGCCGTTACCGGGGATTCAAAATATTAGGAACGCTAAATTTTTATTACTTTAGCCATTTATTTTTTCTTGCAATTTAATTTTAGTTTATTATTATTATTATTTATTAATTTACTTATTTTTTCTCTTGGCAGGTTTTTATAGTTTACGACTAGAAGAAACCCGTCAGGACCATTACTTTTTGACGAAGAAATCGATCGCACAGTTCGTAGAAATCAAAGAGAAATAAGGCGTAGCTTACGATACACAGAGAACGAGCGAGAATATGATACTCAACCCCCAAACGATGAAATGGCTGAAAACCAAGGCAATCAGCTACCTCTTGCAATTGCGGCTATTCAAAATCCTGCTCCACGTACTATGTATGATTATACTAAACCTTCTTTAACAAGAACTAAATCTAGCATAGTTAGACCTGCTGTAGCTGAAAATATTTTTGAATTAAAACCTAACCCTATTCAGATGATACAGCAGTTTGTTCAGTTTAATGGTTTGCAGGATGAAGATCCCAACGCTCATTTAGCGAACTTTCTGGAATTTTGCGATACATTTAAAATCAATGGCATTTCTGATGATGCCATACGTCTTCGGTTGTTTCCCTTTTCACTGAGAAACAAAGCTAAACAGTGGTTGAACTCGTTACCACGAGGGTCTATCACTACTTGGGAAAAAATGACTGAGAAATTTTTGCAAAAATATTTTCGGCCAGCTAAAATGGCTAAATTACGTAATGATATCTCTTCTTTTGTGCAGATGAATTTAGAAACACTTTACGATGCATGGGAGAGATACAAGGACTTACTGAGAAGGTGCCCTCACCATGGGTTACCACTTTGGCTTCAAGTACAAACATTCCACAATGGCCTGAATCCCTCGACTCAGCAAATGGTTGACGCAGCTGCTGGCGGAACCATCAACAATAAATCACCGGAAGATGCCTATGAATTTATAGAGGAGATGTGACTGAATAACTATCAGTGGAAAGTTATGAGGACAAAGCCAACGAAAACAGCGAGCGTTTATAACATTGATTCAGTCATCATACTCTCTAATCAGGTAGAACTTCTCAATAAAAAGATTGACAGTTTACTTGGTTCTACGCAGGTACATCTTGGAATGCAGCTTTGAAAAACTCCCAAGTGACCTGCTCAAGTTGAGTGCCCTCTTTCACTGTCAGCCACCACTGGTAAGTTTCTTCCCTTAGTAGTGACACTGCCCCTTTCAACTTTTGTTCAGGTGAATAGTCCAAATCCTCCATTATCTTTTCCGTGGCCTACAACCAATATTCAGCCACGTTAGGAGCCACACCAGCCACGCCCTAGAAGATCTTAGCCTCATTCGATCGAAGTCACTCCGGAATGGAACCCCGGTTTCCAGTGCCATTATTAGGCCTAGCGACCCACTCCTAAATCCTTAGAATTGCCTGCGACAATGCATCTTCTCTCGCAGCCCGATCATATAGCCTAGTCCTAGCTACGAGTGAGGCTAAAGCCTCTTCTACTCCAACACCAAGCATATGGCCCGATGCCGACGATTTAGCCCTAACACCTCCGCGACCTCGGCCACGGCCTCTCGTACCTCTTCTAGCGCTCATCGTCAATTTGCGAGTTTTCTAAATTAAAAATTTTATGCAGTCTTAGTTAGTTTCATAATTACATCGATATCTTATGAAAGTAATTAAAGAGAAGATTATTTTCGAAAATGCTCTACAGTTCCAGGATCCTATGGGCTTTAGTTCCACTCTAACAAAATCATCTAAAGTAGTCCTCTAACTATCTACTGTATAATAATTCAAACAAGCTTGAGAACAGAAAACTTACTTGGTTCAACGTCGGAGACTCGGTGTACTGTTCACCTTCTCATTTTCCAAAACATTATGATTCAATAAAAAAATTATATATTTTTTTAAAAAACACAAAAAGAAATCAAGTAATAAGGCCCAATTTACAGCCCGTGTTTTACAACCTGGGCTCTGATACCACTAAATGTAACACCCCAAACCCAGTCCGGATGTTATAGCCGAATTTGGCGTGTCACATTGAAGTGTTTTAGCGAAAACCATGTTTTCATTGAAAACCCTTCTTAAAATAAAAGAAACCCTAATTAACTAAAAAAACCTTTCTATTACGAATGCCTTGCTTAAAACATTTGAAAAAAAACTTAGTTGTGGAAACGTAGAAAACATACTATAATTTAATAAATCCATGTTCAACTTCTCGTAATTACAATGAAAATAATAATAATAATAGTTCAAGTAATAATAACATAATGAAAACCTTATTACAATCTAGTCTGAACACACTTAAAAAGAAATAAAAACTTAAATGCTTAAAAAAAACTAAGTCTAAATTATCTTGCTAGCCGGCCACCCAGAGTCCCTCCAAATATCGAAACTTTTACTGAGCATCACCTGAAAATAAAATAAAAGAGGTGATAAGTCGCAAATTCAGTGTATACAACCCTCGATGAGAAACAAGCATTCAAAGAGAAATCATCAAACATGCAATGCAATCCCATCCAAATTATCCATCCGCTACACACCAGCTCTGTCCCTCGTCACACCATGTGGGGATATAAATATCGACCCACCCAGCCCACACACCAATGGTAGCCTGGTTGCAGAACTACCTTCATTTACATATTGGGCTTTAAAAGCCGTCAGTGGATCCACGATTGTCAGGCAACCATGCGATCCTCATATACTTCCTCCATTCCATAGTTCCCACTTGCAGAAGATCATTTGTATGCATGTCACATCCATAAAACTTACATTCAACACCTAAGGGTATTTTGGTTATTTTTGCCCTTAGGGGTGTTTCGATAATTTTCCTTTAATTATGATTTTCACTTACCCTGACCCGTTAACAAGTCCCGCGAGCTAAGATGAATGAATACTATGCACCAGGTAGGATTCCAGAGAAGAGGAGGTGGGCCATTAAGACCACTTAAGTACCAAGCTCTCCCTAGATCCAATCCAAGACATGCATATACCCGTTGCCACACCTTAACCCTTTGACTTGTCCACGGTCGCAATATATTAATTAAGTCTTATGTAGTTATCATATACTAGGCCCAAAGGCCCTTACAACACCAAAACAAATTCACATACCTGTATCTGGCCCATTAAGCCCAATCATATTCATATGGCCCATTAGGCCCAAATCACCTGTATATGGCCCATTGGGCCCAAATCACATTTATATGGCTCGTTAGGCCCAGTCACATTCATATTCATGCTCACATACAAATTCCAATCACATAGCATCAATATTCAGTTTTTGCCTATTATGGGCCAAACAGTGCATCGGGCCCATTTAGCCTATTTTGGCTCGTATGGCCAAATTACAACCCAAGTCCACGAAATCACCCGTGAGTCTTAGGCAACCTATTGGTCTCCCGCCTATGAGTATTTGTGCACTCTCAAGACTACCGTAGCCATACTTTCGACTTTTCAGCTTTTCGGCATTTCGACTTTTCGGCATTTCGGTATTTCAGCTTTTCTTGATTCATAGTGTGTGTGCAGTGCATGTACACACCTGGTAGGCAAGCGTGCTGCGATTTCCTTAGCTCAAACCTACAATTGATATCACTTAAAGATTAATCTCATATACTTATCGAATACTTTACCAAAAGTCGGAATCTCACCATAACCTTAGCTTGTGCGATAAGTACAACAACCCCTTCACTAATCACAATCAACTCTTAGATCTGCACCAATCGTAACTATTAAAACTAGAATAATAGGTGACTCATATCCAACATAAGCCCCCTTACCTTACTATGGCTATTCGGCCAACCTTAGCCAATGGATAAGGAATACTTACCAAAATCGCAACACCTAAGGAGCAATTCGGCAATGAGCTAAGATCTGAGGACTAATCCTAATTCCCTACCGCAGTTGTTTAGAAAGAGTGAGGAAAATATTTGATACTTAGCAAAGAAACCGATTGGAAGAACAATACTTACACTAGATTTGACCGAAGTAGAAGGAGTAGTGATTGCACCAAGGGTATTCGGCCAAAGAGGTTCGGCCCTTTACGATTTTGTATGGCAAAAAAGGGTTATTCGGCTCCAAGGAAAAAGAAAGAAAAGTCAGCAATATGGTAGAGGAAGAATAGAATTCGACACAAGGAAGAAGAAAAAGAAAAGAAAGGCAAAGGGTTTTCGACTTTTAGAGAAAAGAGTTTCTGGTAACAGGGTGAAGGAAATTCGGCATTAGCTTCATACCCTAGCATTCAGCACCTATTTATAAGCCTTCTAGTTGAATTTTTCCATGCCCAATTCCCATTCGGCTCCATCACTTTTCCCTTCTCATCTCCTCGTTTTTCTCCCTAATAAGCCCTTGATCTTTTCCTTAATTTTCTCTCCTGAACACTTCCCTTGGAGTCCACTTTCATGCCACTTTCATCCTTCTAGAATGCCAAAATTAAACTTCTAAAAACATTAAGCTAGGATTCGAACCTTGGACCTCCTTGCTAGCTATTAATGCCACCTTCCTACACTCTAAATGGCGTCACTTAGCCACTCCTCTACAAGGCCTTTTTGATGCTATTTTCCCCTAACTTTATTTAAAAGCCCAACTACTTGCCAGTCCTGATTATTTTATTATCTAAACTATAATTTCATTTATTCTTAGGTTCAAACTCAAACCTTAATTAAGACCTACTATAATTATCACATGGCTAGGAACATAAAACACAATTTTTATCAAAACCAAAAACAAAAAAGTTTGGGATTTAGGGATTTTTGGGTTTCAGGATTTTTGGGGTGTTACACAATCACAGCGTCATTACATATACACTAATATACTTAAATTTTACCAAGATATTCACTAAATTCAAACTAAGTCTAAATCATTCCATGGCATTTGATTTACCTAGCAGATATAAGCCATTTGGTACCAAAAATGCCATTCTATAACTAGCACCAAATAACCATATAAGTTATACATAATAAAGCACCAATTCACCACATTCATACTCATCCCAAAACATCTATGATATGCAAACTTGAACAATCATTACAACTTCATGATTTAGGCTTAACAATCTATGATATCAACCAAAGTAAGACCATTTATATGCATGCCAAAAATCAAGCCTTACCAACACTTAACATACCATAACTACAAGCCAAACCAAATGGCCATTTTAATAATCAAACATACAAGCCAAATTAGCCAAAATACCTATACACGCCATTATAACCAAAACAAAAACAACCGAAAGTACCAAAAGAGCTGATGGATAGTGTGATATAGCTCCGACAAGCTTCCAACCAGAATAAGCTTTTGATGCACTATAAGACACGAAAAATAACACAGAGTAAGCTTAGTAAGTTCGTATAACATAGGACATAACTTCTCATTTAATCACATAAGAGTAAGTAACCTAACATATTCCAACCATAATTTGGCCAAAGCCTACGCATATACATCAAACAAGTTAGCCAGGTAAACATATACATAAACCAAGTAAACATGGATGACCACAACATATAATTATGTTTCATATACATCTATCATCCATTTCCAATTCCAAATACCATGTAACAACATTTCAATGCAATTCATATGTATCCTGTAATAGTCCATACCGGACTCTTACCATTTCGTATCAGATTAGTGCCCATTGAACCATTTAAAATACCATTGGATACCTGGGATAACTCACACATATTGTGCTAACTCATATAACTGTAATTCATCAAATCCTGTACGTGTATGCTCACACGAGCTGTAAATCAGGATGCCTACACGAGCTGTGAAAAAGGGCATCCTCACACATGTCAGCCTCAACCATCGGTAGGACTTTCAGGACCAGCACTCAAATCATGTAAACCCTAATGATATGTCATTTGTATACTACGAATTCCTAAGGTTCAAATAGGGCTCGGTAATTGTAAAACTTCATTGGATATGCAACCATGTATAAATAACAATTCACAATTCATGCATAATTCCATATAAAACATATACACACAATTTAATCATATGAACTTACCTCGATGAGTATACGTAGATATGTAGGTGATTAATCCGAGACTTTCTCTTCGCCCCAATCAAAAGGCGTATGAGGCTTGTCTTGATCTGAACAGATAAATTTAACTCAATTCAATATATATTTTATTCACCTTAACCCAAAATCTTATTTTGGAAAAATTACCATTTTTCCCTTATACCTTTAATTTCTTTGCAATGTAGTCCCTAGCTCATAAAAAATGAAAATCCATGAAATTCCACCAAAACCTATCATAGTAGAATATCAATTAAGTCCCTAGGAAGCCCTATATTTCATTTATTTCACAATTTAACCATGTATAATTTTCTATTTTTCAATTTAATCCATATTTGACAATTTCAACAAAAATCACTTAACAAAAGTTGTTTATCTATCAACAACTATCCATTTTCTATCATACAACATAAAAAAAACCTATATTCATTCATGGAAAAACTCTAATCTTTTAACAGTTTTGCAAATTAGTCCCCGGGTAAGCTAGATTAAGCTACAAGATCCCGAAAACATAGAAATCATTAAAAATAAGAGAAAAATACATACCAATTAGGTAACAATGAAGATGGCCAAATCCTAGCTTAGAAAAAAAAAAGGAATTTTGGTGGCAGCATGATGAAATGAAGAAGATGAAATCCTTTTATCTATTTTAATTATCATTTAATTACCAAATTACAATTATAACCTTTAAAAACTTTAAAATTTACACAAATGCCAAGCGATCACATTCCACTATCTTCATTAATGGTCTAATTACCATATAAGGACACTTGATTTAAGGTTTTACAGTTATTTAATATTTTTAGCTACTAGAACTCAACTTTTGTACTTCATGCGATTTAGTCTTTTTTTCTCAAATTGAACATGTAAATGGTAAAATTTCTCAATGAAATTTTTATACGGTATTACTATCATGCTGTAGGAAATAAAATAATAATAAAATATCTTTTTGACTTCGAATTTGTAGTCCCAAAATCACTATTTTGATTTCACGAAAAATGGGCTATTACAATTCTCTTTAAGTTGGAAAGGGAAACAAAATTCTAATCTGACTAGGAAAATGGGGCTAAATCCTAGGTTTAACAACTTTTAGAGGGTTTGTTTGGTCAATTTCCCATATTACCAAAATTAAAAGGAAAATGAGAGAGGGTGGCATGACTTGAACTTTTGAAAGCAATGAGAATGCAAAGTTTTAACAATTTGGGTTGTTGCCCACTATTGTTTATTTTCTATTTCATTTAATATATATTATAGAGTAACTTTCATCCTAGTTTGCTGAAAATAAAAAGAAAATAAATGGGAGAGGAGTGGATAGAACCTAGGATCTCTTGGGAGTGTTTCAACTACATAGCGATCTAAACTAAGTCATTCATTGGTTATTTATTTTATCTAACCCTATATATTTTTAGGTGTGACAATTATCCCCTCATTAAAGAAATTTTGTCCTCAAAATTTCCATACTGACACATCAATTGCCTGATTACAAAATTCATCATTTCTTTTTTTTAAAACAACCACCACACTTTTCTTGCGTAGCTCTAATTCCTTTCCTTCTTAAACTTCCTATGAGCTTTTCTTGAAGATCTTATTTACTACTAGAATGACAAATGTGCAAGTGTACGTAATCGTATCAAGCAATAAAGTGACAAGTATGTTGAGTTATCGTACCCACAAGATTGTACATGTGAATATTTATGAAATGTAAAATGAAACAATTTGGTAAGGAAAAATATATTGATTTGAAAAAGGTGATATAAAAACTAAAAATGAACTAAGAAAATAAAACTCCAAATGTACGATTTCTAAAAACAATTTTAATCAATATGTCATAAATGTGTTAGATCAATTTTATTCCTTAATTTAGAATTATTAAGGGTCCTTCTGGTTACTAGGAACGACCTTTCTACGGTGATTGACACCTCTTTATCTGATTCAAAGTCTAAAACAGCAAAGTTAATATGAAAAATAAACTTGTCTACACGTACCAATACATGCTCAATTTTTCCATCCGGATGTGATAAGGATCGATCTGGTAACTAGAGTGTAACCGTTGTTGGTCTAACTTCCCCTATCCCCAATTTTTTGAATATGGACATGGGCATCAAGTTGATTCTCACACCCAAATCACATAGTGTCTTACCACAATAAGTTGCTCCGATGTTGCAAGGTATGGTAAAACATCTAGGCTATTTCATCTTTAGGGGTAGTTTATTTTGTAAATGCATTGCATTCCTTTGTCAAAGATACTATCTCAAATTCTCCAAGTCTTCATTTCTTGGACATGATATCCTTCATAAATTGAATGTAGATTGGCATCTGCTCAAGAGCTTCTACCAATGGAATGTTGATATGAAGTTGCTTGAGTAAGTCTAGGAATTTCTTGAACTGGGCTTCTTGTTTCTGCTTATAAAATATTTGAGGGTAGGGTGGTGGAGGATTCTTTATTTGAATTGGGCAATTCGTTTGCTGTGGCAGTTTTTTTCGTTTAACAAAGATGTTAGTTTATTAGAATTAATTGGGTCAGAAGTTACCTTATCAGATTTTACAGATTTTGGTTCTGGTGAAGCATGATTTTCAACACTTGGCTGAATTTTCACATTATCTTGAGCGTTAGCTAGCTCCTCTTCAACTTCAACTGTGTTGGTTTATATCATCTTTTTGCTCCTTAGATTTAATGCTTTACAATGCTCCTTTCACGGATTTCTTGGATTCTCTGATCATTAGGCAAAGCACCTTGTGGTCATTTTCTAAGTTTAGTAGCAAGTTAACCTACTTGATTCTCTAAATTCCTTAAACTGGCATCGTTCTTTGCCATATATGTCTTTAATAGGTTTTCCAAACTATTGGAAGGTTCTTCTTGTGGTGGTTTCTAAACTTGTTGAGTAAATTCACGTGTCTAGGTTAGTCTAGGTTGTGCATAAGTGTTACTAGGTCCAGCCCTTGATTACTCTAAGAAACTTTTGGGTGATTTCACCAAGATGGGTTATAAAAATTGGATTGTGGTCCCTGCCTACCTTGGTTCTACTTCTGGTTACCCATGTAATACACAGATTTTTGGGTTTGATGGGCAATCTTCAAACAAGTCCTTCCCCCCCAATAAACACAAGTTATATTCTCGAATTGATCAGGTGGCTAAGCTGTAACATTATTCTACCCATTAGTAGTAAAACTTTTAACCATTGAGGATATTGAATATACCTGTAACACCCTGAATTTGGGCCTAGAAGTTTTGGGCCTTGAGTATGGGAGTGGTTGAAGGCAGCTTATAATATTCTGTTGTGCGTGAATATTTCGTAGTTGAAGGCTTGTTTTAGTGGTTAAGTGTGCTGAGAAGTGTTGGAGAAGTCCTGGGTTCAAACCTGGACTCTAGCAAAAATTTTGGTTTAAGGTGAATCAAACCTTGGGTGTAGTAGGTAGGCCTTAAGAATATTGTTGGAGAAATTGTGACACAAAAAGCCTTGTGGCTTAGTGGCAAGTAGCGTGTGGAGCATTTAAGAGAAGGCATGGGTTCGAATCCCATGGCAAGCAAAGAGCATTTATTTTGCTAACAGGGGGCGACAAGAGTTGGTATTGAATTTAAACTTTGATGATGGAGGGATCCCACATCGGGAAGCTAACATAAGAGTGGATGCGAAGCTGGCTTTAAATAGAGAGAACCATGATGGGAGTAAAGGTACCTTTCTTGGCTGATCCCTTTCGCTGTATGGCGTGCTCGTTTGGGTTGGGCGTCGGCTAAGAGTGCTCAGAGTGTGGATTAACTCCAGTCTCCTATCAGGTGTGTATTTCTCACTACTCTAGTTATAGGATGACTACTTCGGGCCGCGATGGGCCGAAAGGAGCCATGTGGGCCCAATGGGCCTACGGGCCTAATTGGATAAGTTGTTTGATTGTGTAGTAAATATTGGACTAGCCTAGGTGAATCTCATATCTATGGCTAGATTTGGGCTAAAAGGGCCACACGAGCGTGTGGGCCCATTTGGGCCGAGAAGGGCTTTAGGCCCATTCGTATTGTTATCCCTATTTAGAATATTTTAGTTTACCAAATTACCAAAATACCCCTGATTTGTAAAATTACTGAAATACCCTCGACCTGTAAAATTATTAAAATACCTTCGACTTCTAAAATTACCAAAGTACCCCTGATTTACAGAATTATCATTTTACCCTCGATTTACAAAATTATCGAAATACCCTTGTAGGGAAGAATTACTGAAATACCCATTGTAGGGTAGAAATACCGAAAAACCCCTGTAGGGTAGAATTACTAAAATACACATGTAGGGTAGAATTACCGAAATACCCTTGTAGGATAGAAATACCGAAATACCCCTGTAGGGTAGAATTACTAAAATACCCCTGTAGGGTAGAATTACCGAAATACCCTTGTAGGGTAGAAATACTGAAATACCCCTGTACGATAGAATTACTAAAATACCCCTGTAGGGTAGAATTACCGAAATACCCTTGTAGGGTAGAAGTACTGAAATACCCCTGTAGGGTAGAATTACCGAGATACCCTTGTAGGGTAGAAGTACTGAAGTACCCCTGTAGGGTAGAATTACTAAAATACCCCTGTAGGGTAGAATTACTGAGATACCCTTGTGGGGTAAAATTACCATTTTACGTGTTAAATGACTATTTTGCCCTTGTGGGCAAGTGACTGACTTGGACTGTGTGGTTGACAGATTTGATTGTGAATATATGTTGGTGATATGAATGATTTGACTGTGATTGTTTGATTCAAATATGGACATGATATTCTGATTCTGTATGTTGTATGCAATGACATGTATATCTGTTGCGTGGGATATGGGTTATATTGATGGAGGAAGCGTTCTGGTAGCCTCGCTGCAATTTAATGGCCTCGCCACATATATCTGTTCTGGTGACTTCGTCACAATATCTGGTAGCCTCGCTGCAATCTGGTGGCTTCGCCACATATATATATCTGTTCTGATGGCCTAGCTACAATATTTGTATCTGGTGACTTCGTCACAATATCTGGCAGCCTCGCTGCAAATTCTGTAGTGTGTAGCGGATGGGTGGGTCGAGTTGTCTCCCCACATGGTGTAAGGTTGGTACGGGGGTGTATACAGATGGATTGGGTTGGATTTGCATGCACATTCTGATTCTAATTCTGTTACCTGATACTGATTCTGATTCTGTTACCTAATTCTGATTCTGGTTCTGATTCTGATTCTGTTACCTGACACTGACACTAATTCTGTTACCTAATTCTAATTCTGATTTTGATTTTGATTTTGTCACCTGATTTTGATTCTGATTCTAATTCTCATTTTGATTCTAGTTCTGATAATGTTTCTTATTCTGTAATGGGCTAAGCCCATCTGGTACTGTCTCTTATAATGGGCTAAGGCCTAATTGATACTGAAACTGTAAGTAGGGCTGGGGCCAGACTTTTAATTCTTTTATATGACTGATTGTTCCTTTTATATAGTAGGGATTTCACACTGAGTTTTCGTAAACTCACCCCGTTTATTAACCTTTCAGGTAATTTCCAGCCTTAGACGGATCGGAGCTACGAGGGGCTCGGAGGAAGCCACACACACTGTTTATGTTACAATTTTGATTATTACTTTTAAATATTTTTATGTGGGTTGTAGTAAAGCAGTTGTAATTTTCTGGATTTCAAATTTGGAATTTTATCTATTGTTATTATAATTGCTAGTATTAGAAAACAGTTTTCCAAAGCAACTACTGTTGTTCAAAACATCACGTATTCGCAATTGTTTTTAAATTAAAGCTTTTGCAACTACCAAGATTTTTACAAAGTTGTTAAGAATGTTATTCAACTGAGGTTTTCTAACAAGGTTTAAAAAGGGTATAAGTTTTTAATTATTAAGAAGGGTTTTTAATGGAAACATGGTTTTCGAAAAACACTTCAATGTGACACGCCAAATTCGAGCCAAACTTCCAGGCAGGGTTTGGGGTGTTACAATACCTGAGCTGCAAGTGACGTGAGGGCATCCACTTCATGTACTCCTACGACTTTTCTTCCTAACGCTACTCAATTAGTTGGTCACTAGTAATTCTTATTGGCAATTCCCTATATAATTTCATAAGCCTCATTATAAGACTTAGAAAGGAAAGAACCATTGGTAGAAGCATCTACTACCATTCTTATGTGAGCATTGAGACCATTATAGATTGTCTCTAGTTGGATGCAATACGGGATTTCGTAAAGAGGGCCTTTTCATAAAAATTCTTTAAATTTTTCCCACACCTTATACAAGGACTTGTCATCCATCTATTGGAAGGTAGTGATCTCATTATGCAACTTAGCATTATTTCTAGGTTGGAAATATTTCATAATAAAGCGTTCTACTAACTCTTGACATGTAGTAATGGAATCTGGTGGCAATGAGTTCAACTGGGCTCAACCACTATCTCTTAGTGAATATGGGAACAACTTTAATCATAATGCATCTCTAGGAACTTCAATTAACTTGAAGGAATCACTCACCTCTATAAACAATCTGAGGTGAAAGTAAAGATCTTTAATAGGCATTCCATTGAATTGGCCTATTGCCTGTAGCGTTTGAAACATGACTGGCCTCAGCTCTAATTGTTGTGCCTCAATCTCGGGTCTCCCAATACTTGGTTTGAGCTCGTTGAATAGAAGAACATCATATTGTTGAGTGGCACAATTTCTATCATTGGCAACAATGATCAGATTGTGAGCATTATAAGCAAATGCTCCTCCTTGAACATGTTGTAGAGGATCCATTATCACCTAAATAATAATGAAAACTTATTAATGTAAAAAAAAATTGAACCAAATTGTAAGATAATTAATTTCACAAATAATTGACTAGAATAACAGTCCCTGGCAATGGTGCCAAAAACTTGGAACGATGGAAATGTGTAAGTATACACAATCATATAATGTAATAAAGTGACAAGTATGACTAGTTTTTGTACTTACAGTAACTATACAAGTGAATATTTATGAAATGTAAAATTAAACAACTTGCTGAGGAAAAATATATTTATTTGAAAGAGGTGATATAAAAAATAAAAATTAACTAAATAGTTAACTAAGAAAATAAAACTCCAAATGCACGATTTCTAAAAACAGTTTTAATCAATATGACATAAATGTGTTAGATCAATTTTATTTCTTTAACTTAGAATTATTAAAACTATGTTCATGTTGTTATGAATAATTTCATGGCAACTTGGTATTTTGTTAACACATAAGTTTATTAAATTAATCAATATTTTAGATCATATTTTTTTGCTAGATTAATCAATCAATTTTCATAAGCAAGCATAAGACAAAGTGAATTAAATATATTCATATATTATAATCACAACAATCTTATAAGTTATACATGGTGATTATGTTGTTTAATATATCTATTAAATTTAACCCTTAGCTACCTTAGAAGATTAAACATGCACCAATTAAATATTGTTGCAATTAATTATAATTTCAATATAATTAATAATTAATTCATTTGTTACCTTACAATTATAATGCAAGGGTAATATAGGCATGATTTTATTTAATTGAACAAATTACCAAGGCCTATAACAACACAAACATGATTTTAAGAAATTAAGTGAACAAAATGCAATTAATCTAGCACGAATGAGATTTAAGTCATTTTAATTAAATTAGGAGCATCAACATAACAAGTATTCATATTTATGATCATAGAATAAACTGAAGAAGATACAGAGAAGGGAACTAGAAAATAAATCCCAGTGATTTTCCGAAGCCAAACTAGTGTGCTCTTCTTTTTCTCTACTCATTTTGCCAATCAAAAGGCTTCATGAATTCTTGATTGCTACAACTTGAAGGGCCATGCTAGCTCTTTTTCAAGAGGGGAAATTGTAAAAGTGAAGAAAGAAATGAAATGGGAAGACAAGAGAGTGAAAGAAAAAAGTACAGTAGAGATGAATGAAATATTAGAGGTGTGTTGAATAAGGAAGTGAAGGGGGCTATTTATACTTGAATTTGGCAGCTCAAATTAGCTAAAACTAGCATGGCATCCCCCTTCACATGGCCAGCCATGCTAGGTGAGGGGAGTGTTTGAATGAACTTGCTATTTTTAGCTTGTGGCTAGAAATTAATTGCATGAAGTGGAGAGGGGTTTGAATGGAAATTAAGGAGACTTTTAGGGTTTTTTTGTTAGTGTTATAATCAGCTAAATTTAGTTGATTTTTTCAGCAAGAAGGGATAATTTGGGTTGCTCTCTTGGGCTTTTCCATCCCCCCTCTTTATTTACTCAATTCAGGCCATTTCTCTATTTTATGTTGTACATTTTTCGTCAATAAAAATTTATTCAACCAACTGATTCACGAGAGTCCAAAAGCATAAATTCAAATCCTCCATGCATTTTAAGTCATCATCTTGAGCTCTAAAGTGCCTCATCAATGAATTCTTTCAAGGTGATTGTCGAGTTGATTTTTCACCTTTTGTGCAAAACTACCAAAAGTAACCAAATTTATGAAAAATTGTTGTAAAAATAATTGAGTTCAAATTAATTATTTAATAATAAAAGTAAAAAATTCGATAGAAATTACTTAGAACTTACATGAATTAATGCTCAAAAAGTGTTGAAAAAGTCTATATATTTTGTGTTTCCAACTACTACGGGTTGTTCTTTGATAACTTCACTAATGGTTTTATCTACTTCAAATTCCTATATTGTGAACATCTTAAGAATGGGTGGATCCTATGTCAATTAGGGAAAAATACTTGTGATGGTATCGGACGCATCTCTAACCTCATAACCTCTAACAGTATAAACAAGGCCGGGCTGTCAATCCTCAGTTTGGTTTATATTAGTTGCTACAGTATTTGTGGTCCTATTTTGACCACAGCCCTCAGACGTAACTGAACCGATCTCTGGTTTTGGGCTTGATTTTAGGTTGAAGCTTGTGCTTGCTTGCTTCAATGAGGGCAATCTCTTACAATATGCTGCACTGACCCTCACTTCAAACAAGCACCCAATTTATTCCAACACTCGCTCGGGTGGTGCTTATCAAAATACATACAATTATAAATCCTCTCTTTAGAATTGGCTATAGCAACACTTTTTTGTGGTCTTGGAACACCTCTAACCCCTATCTGTCGTCGGAACAGGGTCACAGAGCATTACTAGAGTTTACAGATCAATTTCAGAAAATTTATGTCATTTACTATTTATATTCAAAATCAATCATATCGTCCCTTAATTGGGTCCTCAAGGCCTAAAATACGCATTAGAATCAAATCAAGACTAAACCAGAAACTCAGAAAGTTTTTCGTGAAATTTCATAATTTTTCTTAGGTGCAAGGAACACAAACCCGTGTGGCCAGCCACACGGCCAAGTGACACCCCTATGTCTTAGGCCGTGTGAGCATTCGATGTCAGACACACGACCGTGTCCCAGCTCATGTTCAAAATAGGGTAGCTACTAACTTGGATCACACGGCCAGCCACATGCCTGTGTGCTAGACATATGGACAATTTAATTTACGAAAATAGGTGCAGGATTCACACAGCCGAGACACATGCCCGTGTGCCGGGGACATACGGCCAATTCTGAGCATTTTGTTACTTAATTTTGAAGATGTAGGGGACATATGACCAAACCACACGCCCGTGCATATGGTCATGTGCCACACACAGTTGAGACACACTCCCGTGTGTCTAGCCATATGGACAAAATAAGGCCATTTCCAAGCCTTATTTCTCACCCAAATTTTTTCCTTGTATCTACATTATCACTTGCATACGTATACCAACCAAATCAAGATATTAAAAACCAAGCGGATATTAACATTATACAAGATATATCATCACATGTATTCAAACTCACCTTTTATAAGACACATGTGTTTACCATAATTCAATCTAACTATATCAAACACACATATATTAACCATAATATAACCTCATATATATATTCACTAAACATATCACCACTAGCCATTCCAATGGCTATTTTACAATCAACCATTTAAATGCCAACTTTGGCCAAGTTAGTTTATACATTCCATTATATCAAAATAAGTTTGTTATTTATACCAAAACGAGCTGAAGGATAGTGTGATGGTGCTCCAACAGATTCCAACCTTCACAAGCTTCCAAGCACTATAAAACAGATGAAAATAAAACAAAGTAAGCATTTAATGCTTAATAAGTTCGCATAACAGGAATTTAACTTACCGTTTATATTCAATTTAAGTAATCATGTAAGTAACATGTATCTCAACAAATTGACCATGTAACGCCCCGAATTTTGGGCCAAAATGAATTGGGCTTTGGGCTTTGGGTTTCATAAAATTTTTAAGTGAGCAAGAAAATGACAAAAGACATGTTGGCTTTAAGGGTTTAAGGAATTTGAAGTGTCTAGGTTTGTTGGAGAAGTTCTGGGTTTGAGTTTTGTGCTGGAGGAATTTTAATTTAATTATTAAAGAATCAGGGTTGGGAGTAGTTGTGTGACAGCCCTAAATTGACCCTAGTCGGAAAGTGGTTTCGGGACCACAAGACCGATTCATAAAAATAATTAACCATTATATTTGATGTTTATTATATGTATATAGGCATGTGTGAAAATTTCATGTTTGAATTTTGTTAATTGTAAGTGAATTTTGCTAAATAGGACTTGTGTGAGAAAATTTAGAAATGTGCTAGGCAAATGTTAAAGTGGCCTATTGATGCATGCTAGAAAATGTTGTCCTTGCATGTCAAAATACCCAAAACTTGGGATGGTGGCCGGCCATGCTATGGGTAAAAAGGTATTATAAACATGCTATGCTAGTGTTTCATGGGAGGAATGATAAAATAAGGAGCATGGTAATAAAATAATGAAAAGGAAAATGATGAAGAAAAAAGAAAAAGTTCTCATGTTGTTCAACTTGGCCGAATAGAAGAAAGAAAAAGAAGGGAAAGAGCTTGGAGAAAATCGGCTATTGTGGTTCACTAGACTAAGGTATGTTGATGTTGTTCCATGAGATTCATGCATATTTTTAGTTGTTAGCTTGAGTTCTACCTAGCCCATGGTTTAAATCTTTGCTATGAGATGGAGATGATATTCGGCCGTGGGTGTTGTCTTCTTGGTTGGTGTTTGATGTTGTGGTGATGAGGCATGAAGATGAGTTAAGTTTCGGCTAAGGTGGACTTGTGTTGATGTCATTTGCATGCTAAGTGTGAAGCTTTGTAATGATACATGTGATGGTGATTGATGACTCTTGGATTTTCTTTTTAGCATTTTTGAGTTAGACATTAAGTTCTTTGTTTAATCCATGACCAAAATTGAAATGGTATGGTGTCTTGATGCATTCGGCCATGGTAGGAAGTAGATGAGAATTGGTAGTAAGGTGAAGTGCAAATGTTAGTATTTGATTACTAGTGTATATATGTGTATTAGCCGAGTTTTGAACTCGAAACAAAATGGTATGTAGTCAATACAAGTAACCATATTTGTAGGAAGTATTAAGCATATAATCGGCCTCAACATAGACATGCATATTCGGCCACATGAGGTAGATTGGTGTTGCATGTATTCGGTTAGAGGCAAGCATATTGATGCTTTTATCTTGGCTTAGATAATCGGCTAAAAGAGAGTGTGGGCTAATATGTTGAGTTGATTCATGATTTCATATATATGTGACTCTAATGTCTAATGTATATATGGGTTAAGTACCTTGAGTTTCTCTTTTTGATGTTCAAATGATTAAATCAATTTATTGTTAAATTAAGCTCAAGAGCAAAGGGGAACTAAATCCGATAAAGGGAAGGAAAAAGTGATCGAATAGCCGTCGAAATCGTTCGACAACATCCGAGGTAAGTTTTCAAGTAATGAAACTTAGTTTACGATTTGATTAAGTCATGACGTATAATCATAACAAATATACGGTGATATAATGATTCTACTTGAATTATATGTTGAGTTAATTAGTCTATACGTATGATGGGTAGCCGTATGTGCATAGAGATCATGTCATAAAGCAAACCAAATCATGCTGTTTGTATGTGGCTATTGAGCCGAAAATGGGAATGCTTAATAATTGACGTGTGTTTGAATTCTAGTTATGAAAATGAAATAAAGATGTGTCATGATTTACTGATATGTGCATGAATATTCGGATGATAACGGGGCTAAGTCCCAAAGGCATTTGTGCTAGTGACTAATTCCGGGCTAAGTCCCGAAGGCATTTGTGCGAGTTACTAATTCTGGGCTAAGTCCCGAAGGCATTTGTGCGAGTTACTATATCCGGGCTAAGTCCCGAAGGCATTTGTGCGAACTACTATATCCGGGCTAAGTCCCGAAGGCATTTGAGCGAGTAGCTATATCCGGTTAAATCCCGAAGGTACTTGGTTTGGGAATGAGCGATCTTGCTGTAATAATTTCAATTAATATGCTCGTAAAATCCCAATGATGAGGTATGTTTCGTATATGCATTGGATTAGTTGATTCCTTTTAAATAGTATTCGCTCAGTCGATTAATGAGCTTCCGGCTTTTGGTTAAGTTGATTCTCTTATGTATGAGTATAAGGGTTGGTAATGTGAAGTAGGTATGATTTTGAGAATGTGTGTATATGAAATTATCCGTTTAGTCATATGAATGCTATACTTCAATTGTGCCTAATTTTATTGCTCAAAACTTACTAAGCATTAAATGCTTATTCCGTTTCTTTGGTTCTCTGTTTTATAGATTTTGGTTCGTCAGCTATCGGACTCGGGATTGTTAAAGTCGAAGTCGTCCACACTATCAAAGCCCTTGTGGTACTCTTTTAGTTGAACTCTGCTAATGGCATGTATAGGATTGCCCTTGTGTTATTAGTCAAGTACTTTGGTGTTGTATATATTTGGATAGCCATGCGAAAATGGCTTATATATTTTGAGCATAGTGTTATAATCATTTTGTATGTATATGGTTATTGAGAGGTGTGGATATGCTTGGCAATGATTGGCCATTGGAATGGTTAATCATGATCATATTTTGTGCTATATATGCTAAAGGGCTAGTTGAATCATGGAAACTATGAAATAGGTAAAGTCTACCTTAAAGGCAGATGCTGACAGCAGCAGTGATGTAAATTTGAAAACATCACTAAAAATAGTAGGAATGGAATTAAATAGTGAATAAATTATTTAATCGAATCTTGATGAATCTACTTTCATATGGAAGAAACGAAACGATCATATGAGTCGTATTTTAAGAGATATTTAAGTTTTCATGGAACAGGGCCAGAGCGATTTCTGGATCCCCTGATCTGACTTTGGAAATTCACTATAAATTAACCAGAGATAGTTAGAAGTCATGCCATATATGTATAGATTCCTTTTTGAGTCTAGTTTCCTTAGAAAGAAACGGCATAAGTATTGAAGCCCTGTACAGGGAGATATATAAGTTGTAATGCATGAAGGTCAGATCAGTCGAACCCTGAAATAGGGGAGACTTTAACTAATAAACTGTACTAATTGGACCAATTAAAAATTCTAGAAAAAAAATTTGTAGATGGATATATGAGTCTAGTTTCAGGGAAAATTTACAGAATCAGTTTTCAAGCTTCAGAACTCGAGATATGATTTTTAAAGTGACTGTGATGCAGTTAGCCAGCTTGTCTAGAAAAAAAAGAAAAAAAATGAACTGTGTAAGTCAATGAAATAAGTCCGTAAATACCTCGTGTTCGACTCCGGCAATGGTCTCGGGTACGGGGTGTTACAAGTTGGGCTTTTAAATAAATATAGGGGAAAATGGCATCAAAAAGCCTTGTGGAGGAGTGGCTAAGTGATGCCACTTAGGGTGTAGGGAGGTGGCGTTAGTGACTAGCAAGGAGATCCGAGGTTTGAATCCTAGCTTAGTATTTTTTTTAGGAGTTTAATTTTGGCCTTCTAGAAGGTTGGAAGTGGCTTGAAGATGGACACTAAGGGGAGTGTTCAGAAGAGAAAATTTAGGAAATATATTGGGGAGTTATCAGGGAGAAAAATGAGGAGATGAGAAGGGGAAAGTGATGGAGCTGAATTGGGAATTGAGGGTTAGGCAATTTGGCTAGAGACTATAAATATGTGCTGAGTTTGGGATCCTAGGCTGATGCCAAATTCTTCATTTTTTTTTGTGATGATTGGCTTTTCCATCTTTGCTAGCTGATTCTTTTGCCATTCTTTCTCTCCTCAGATCTCTTTTGATTTACCCTTTACGTTAGTCGATTCCTTCTTCTACCTTTCTTCTTAAATTTGTGTCAAATAAACCTTATTCACCATAATAGTTTGAAAGCCGAAAAGCTAAATCTCCCTTGGGCCGATTACTCTTTTAGGGTAAGCACCTTATCTCTTTTTCGGCTAGTATTGTTAATACCGATTACTCCCCTCCCTCACTCTTTTTAATCAACTTTGGTAGGGAATTAGTATCGAATCTCGGATCTTAGCTCATTGTCGAATTGCTCCTTAAGTGTTACGGTATTGGTAAGTATTCCTCTCTCATTGGGTAAGGTGGCCGAATGTTCATAGTTAAGGTAAAGGGACTTGTGTTGGATATGAGTCACCTATTATTCTAGTTTTAATGAGTAAGATTAATGCAGATCTGGGAAGTACGTGATCAAGGAAAGCTATTAAGGATTGGTGTTCAAGGTAAGGTTAAGGTGAGGTTTCAGTTTTTGGGTAGAATATGGATTAAACATATGATTAATGGAAGGGTGATATTATTGTAGGTTGGTGACTAAGGTAATCGTGCCACACTTGCTTACTAGGTGTGTACATACACTGCACACACACTATGAATCAGTAAAAGCCGAAATGTCGAAATGCCGAAAAGCTGAAACTTTGGCTACGATAGTGTTGCGAGTGCGCGAACACTCGTAAGGGGGAGACCAATAGGTTGCCTGAGACCCACGGGCAATTTCGTGGACTTGGGTTGTGATTTGGCCATTCAGGCCAGAATGGGCTAAATGGGCCCGATGGGCTATTAGGCCCATAATAGGCAAAAAATAAATATTGATGCTATGTGATAGGAATTTGTATGTGAGCATGAATATGAATGTGACTGGGCCTAACGGGCGATATAAATGTGATTTGGGCCTAATGGGTCATATACAGGTGATTTGGGCCTAATGGGCCATATGAATATGATTGGGCTTAATGGGCCAGATACAGGTATGTGAATTTGTTTGGGCGTTGTAAGGGGCTTTGGGCCTAGTATATGATAACTACATAAGACTTACTTAATATATTGAGACCGTGGACAAGTTAAAGGGTTAAGGTGTAACAACGGGTATATGCATGTCTAGGATTGGATCTAGGGAGAGCTTGGTACTTAAGTGGTCTTAATGACCCACCTCCTCTTCTCTGGAATCCTACCTGGTGCATAGTATTCATTCATGTTAGCTTGCAGGACAAGTTAACGGGTCAGGGTAAGTGAAAATTATAATTAAAGGAAAATTACCGAAACGCCCCTAAGGGCGAAAATGACCAACATACCCGTAGGTGTTGAATGTAAGTTTTATGGATGTGACATGCATACATATAACGTTCTGCTTAGGTTGCATATGGGGTGGAACTATGGAACGGAGGAAGTATATGAGGATCGCATGGTTGCCTGACAATCGTGGATCCACCGAAAGCTTTTAAAGCCCAATATGTAAATGATGGTAGTTCCGCAATCGGGCTACCATTGGTGTGTGGGCTGGGTGGGTCGATATTTATATCCTTACATGGTATGACAGGGGACGGAGCTGGGGTGTAGCGGATGGATAATTTGGATGGGATTGCATTGCATGTTTGATGATTTCTCTTTGAATGCTTGTTTTTCGTCGAGGGTTGTACACACTGAGTTTGTGAAAACTCAACCCCTCTTTTCTTTTATTTTCAGGTGATGCTCAGTAGAAGGTTCAATATTTGGAAGGACTCTGGGTGGTCGGCTAGCAAGATAATTCGGACTTGGTTTTTTTTAAGCATTTAAGTTTTTATTTCTTTTTAAGTGTGTTCAGACCAGACTGTAATAAGGTTTTCATTATGTTATTATTACTTGAATTATTATTATTATTTTTATTGTAATTACGAGAAGTTGAACATGGATTTCTTAAATTATAGTATGTTTTCTACGTTTCCGCCACATTTCGAATGTTTTAAGCAATGATTTCGTAACTGAAAGGTTTTTTTTAGTTAATTAGGGTTTCTTTTATTTTAAGAAGGGTTTTCAATGAAAATACGGTTTTCGCTAAAACATTTCAATGTGATACGCCAAATTCGGGCATAACATCCGGGCCAGGTTTGGGGTGTTACAGACCAATTGCCTAACCACATACACTCAATCAAACAAGTTAGTCATAAAATTCTAAATACTTTTCAAGTTATAAAGATGAGCTCATCATGTAATAACTTTCATACACATACTTTTCTTATCATATTCCATATAACATACACATTTCTATAATAAATCATCTCAAGTTCAGATTAGCCATAACAGAACTTTTCGCGTTGAATTTATTTGAAATATCGATGGATACACATGCAATGCACTTGAAGTGTACAACACTATAAACCATCAACTCATATTCAGGGGTACCCAATTAGGGCACATGATCAGGAAGCGCTCACTTGAGCCATATAACAGGATGCTCATGTGAGCCATGTAACAGGAAGCTCATCCGGGTTGTGACAGGAAACTCATAAGAGTTTAGAACAGGAAGCTCATTGAGCTTAACAGGTAACTCTTAAGAGCTATTACTAGGGAGCTCTGGATAGCCATTTAACAGGACGTTTAAGTGAGCCATATCAGGAAGCTCAAGAAGAGCCTATAATAGGACATTCATGAGAGTTTATTTTGTGCCCGCAATACATGCAGGATCACAACCAATCATATAACAAGATGCTCACAAAGAGTTGTGGTAGTTCGCAACACATTCAAGGTCACTACCGATCAGGATGCTCGCAAGAACCTTGTAATAGGAAGCTTGAGAGGGCTTATAACAGGATCCTATTTAAGTTATGGTGTGTCTTCAACATATGCAAGACCACAACCAATCGGGAAATCCTGTATCCATCGAATTTCATCTATTCAAATGGGACTTATACTTATCGAGCAATATCAAGCATGTAATTAATTTTATACATTAGATAATTATACAATTCCCGCATATTCAACATTCAATTCCAAACATATTAACATACATAATCTAGTTACACGAACTTACCATAATAAGCGTTCGTATACAAGGATATACTAATCTGATACTTTTTGTTTTCCTCGATCTAACTCCGTACGAGGTCTATCCAAATCTATATAAATGAATTTAACGTCAATTTAATACATTTCATACTCAATTTAATTCAATTCACACCCTAGGCAAAATTATCATTTTGCCCCTATACTTTTTATAAATGACGATTTTGTCCCTAGGCTCGGAAAATGAAATTCGTGCAATTGAATCCTTATTCCAAGCCTAACTGATTTTTACATATAACATTTATAGCACATATATTTAATAAAAATCATAAATTTTCAATGAATTTTACACCTTTACAATTTAGTCCCTAAATCGCAATTTCATGAAAATTCACTTTATAAAAGTTGTTTATCTATAAACAACCTTTCGTTTTCTACCATAAATTTCAAAATTTCAGCATATTCATCCATGGAAAAATTTTAATACTCTGATAACTCTACAAATTGATCCCCAAAATAGCTAGATTAGGTTATTCCTATCTCAAAAATATAAAAATTACTAAAAACGGGACAAGATTACTTACCCAATTAGGCTTTCTTTTACCATAGAATTTGGGGAAGAAGATGATATAAAATGATGATATTAGATATTTATTTTATTTATCATCTTTTATTTATTTCAATTTCCAATTTAGTCCTTTTCTTTTTCTACTTTTTTATGGATGAATCATCAAAAATATCGACTAACTTCTCTTAATGGTCTAATTACCATATAAGGACCTCAAGTTTTGAATTCCATAGCTATTTGATACTTATAGCAAGTAGAACTCATCTTTTGCATTTTATGCAATTTGGTCCTTTGTATAATTAAACATGAAATCGGTAAAATTTTCTTATCGAAATTTTTATACGTCTTTCCTATCATAATATAGACCATGCAATAATATTAAAATAAATTTTCTTTCTGACTCGGATTTGTGGCCTCGAAACCACTGTTCCAATTTCACTGAAAACGGGTTGTTACAACTCTCTCTCCTAAAGAATTTTTGTCCTCGAAAATCTTATTAATACAGAGGTTTGGGTACTACTTTCTCATGGTATCCTCCAGTTTCCAGGTAGCTTCTTCAATCCCATGTCGTTGCCAAAGGACTTTTACTAAAGCTACCTTTTTATTTCTTAATTCTTTCGTCTCCAGTGCCAAAATTTTAATCAGTTCTTCTGTAACACCCGTAACCCGTACCCGTCGTCGGAACAGGGTTTCGGAGCATTAACAGGACCTTTCAGAACATTTTTACATTAAACTACATAAATTACTATTCATTTACTGAGATTATTCATAACGTCCCTCAATTGGGCCCTCGAGGCCCAATACGAGCATTAGAATCTAGTTGGGGACTAAATTAAGACCTCTAAGAATTTTTCGCAACTTTTCAAAATTTTTCCAAGGTGCAGTGCTTAGATGCCCGTGTGACCTTGGGACACGCCCGTGTTGGAGGCCATGTTCGACCCTATATAACTTTCTGACTTGCACACACGGCCATACCACATGCCTGTGTGCTAGGCCGTGTGGTTAATTAATTCAATTCAAAATTAGGTGCAGGTTTTACAAGGCCAAGACACACGACCGTGTCTATGCCTGTGTGCCCAATTCTGAACATTCTGTTTCTCAAAAATTAATGTGCAGGGGACACACAGCCTAACCACATGCCCATGTTAACAGGTCGTGTGTCACACGCGGTCTAGACACACGCCCGTGTGTCTGCTCGTGTGGACAAAATAAAGTCATTTCTATCTTTATTTCTCACCCAAAATTTCACCCAAGACCTACACTTAGAATACACATCCAATACCAACCAATCCAAGCATTTACAATAAGCAATTTCATCATTTAACATGGCATACCATTGCAAGCACAAGTGTTCATAAGCTTACCTTTGTCTAACTTAGGCATTCACAACATTTGATCACATATTCTTAGCATAACCTATGTGCATATATATATCATAATAATCTACTTAGTCATACCAAAATGAACCATTAGCAGCCATTCCAATGGCTAGGTTACAAAATAACATTTCAAGCCACTATTGGCCAAGTTGCCCTATACATGCCATCATACCAAAATGATTTCACTATATATACCCAAATTAGCTAGTTGATAGTGTGACGATGCTCCAATGATCTTCCAACCTTCATGAGCTTCCGAGCACTATAAAACAAGGGAAAACAAAATGAAGTAAGTATTACATGCTTAAAAGTTCGTATAACGAAAACTAAACTTACCAATCCTGTTTATTACATTTAAGCATACAATATCATAATTTCCATCCATTGGGCTAAATTGCGTAAACACATACATTCTATCAAACATGTTAGTCACCAAAACCTTCATATCGAGTAAGTAACATGGATGAGCACATCAAGCCACATTCTTGCAAGTCAATATCATTTCATCTCAAGATTTTCATGCCAAGTCAAGAGTTATATGTCCAGTGAATCATTGAATGTCGATAGATGCTCAAGTAGTACACTCGAAGTGTATGATTCAAAAATCCGTCAATTTCTTATTCAAGGATACCCATTAGAGCACTTAACCAAGAAAAATTCTCTCGAGCCACACATTGTATAACAGGACTACTAGTCCAGGCTAAATCTCTTATATAACATAAACTCAGAGGAGCTCGATTAGGATTACTAGTCTAGGATAAACCCTAATCATAATGTATACTCGAGAGATATTATATCGGGATTACCTGTTTGGGCTAAATCCTTTGTATAACAAGGTTAATGGGATTACTCGTTCGAGCTAAATCCCATATGCAACAAATGCAAGACTTTATTCATTTCGAGAAAGTGCATTTATTCATCGGAATTCAATATTCAATCGGGACTAAACCCTTTTTCACTATATCAAACATGAACAAATTTTCTCATTATAGCATTCAAGTAATGTACATCAATAATAGTCATATTCCATACATACAACATTCAATTCAAACATATTATATGCCCGATTAAGTTACATGAACTTACCTCGACACTTGTTCACGTAATAATTTACTAATCCGAATTTTTTGCTTTTTCTCAATCTAGTATCGAGTTTGTGTTTTTTGGATCTATATAAAGGAATTTAACCATAAATTTTAGACAATTTATAATTTTTGGGACTCAATTTACGTTCTAGGTAAAATTACTATTTTGCCCCTAACTTTTTCATAAATTTTGATTTTGTCCCTAGGCCCGGAAAATGAAATTGTGCAAATTACACCCTATTCCAAGCCTAACCAAAGCCCCATTACAAATTTTATAGCACATGTATTCATAAAATTTCATATTTTTATCAAATTTTACAATTTTTCATTTTAGTCCCTAAATCATGTTTTCATAAAAAATCACTTTGTAAAAGTTGGTTATCTATTGATAATCTTTCATTTTCTACCATAAATTTCTAATTTCCAGCATATACATCCATGGCCCATTTCCATACCTTGATAACTTTTCAAATTAATCCCTCAAATAGAGAGCTTAAGTTATCTCGGTTTCAAAAATATCAAAATTACTAAAACTGGGACAAGAAAACTGACCCAATTAGGCCTTGAAAGTCTCTTTTCTCTCACCTAGGGTTTGTATGTGTTTTAGGTTGAAGATGACATAAAATAAGATGATATCCTTTATTATCTTTTTAATTTAATTAAGTATTTTGTTATTTCCAATTTAGCCTTTGCCCTTTTTTTATAATTCCATGGATGAGTCACCAAGAAAAATCTACATACTATTCTTCATGGTTTAATTACCATATAAGGACCTTTAGTTTTGAATTTCATAGCTATTTGATCCTTATAGCTACTAGAATTCAACTTCGCATTTTATGCAATTTAGTCCTTCTCGTAATTAAGCATTAAATTGATAAAATTTTCGTATCAAATTTTCATACGACATATCTACCATATTACGGGCCATATAATAAAATAAAAATAAATCATATTTTTGGGTCAGATTTGTGGTCCCAAAACCACTGTTTCGATTTCCCTGAAAAATGGGTTGTTACATCTTCACTGTAAGTCATGTCAAGTTGAATTTCAACTTCTATCAGAGAAATAACATGTGAAGGATCTGACCGATACTGTCGCAACATAGACACATGAAAAAATTATGAATTCCATCAAGCTCTGGTGGTAATGCCAATCGATACGCAACTGGTCCAATTCTTTCAATAACTTCATATGGTCCGATGAACCGTGGACTCAGTTTTCCTTTAAGGCCAAACCGAAGAACTTTCTTCAAGGGTGATACTTTTAAGAATACCTTATCACCAACTTGAAATTCTATCTATTTTAAGATAGGCATAAGACTTTTGACGATCAGAGGCTGCTTTCAAACTATTCTGAATCACCTTTACCTTTCTTTAGTTTCACAGACTAAATTAACTCTATGTATCCTTTTCTCACTGACCTCTATACAATACAATGGAGTTCTACATTTACAACAATAAAGAGCCTCATACAGTGCCATTTTAGTACTCGACTGATAGCTATTATTGTATGCAAATTCAACTAAAGATAAGTATTTTTCCCAATTACCTTCTAATTCCAACACACAGCACTGAAGCATATCTTCTAAAATCTGTATCATAGATTCAGATTGTCCATCAGTCTGAGGATGGAAAATGGTGCTGAAATGTAACTGTGTACCTAGAGGCTCTTGCAAATTTTTCTAAAATCGGGATGTGAATCGGGGATCTCTATCAGAAACAATGGAAATCGGTACCCCGTGTAATCTAACAATTTCATAAACATATAATTTAGCCAATCTATCCAGGGAGAAATCCATACGTGCTGGAATAAAGTGTGCAGAATTTGTTAATCGGTCAATGATTACCAAATGGCATCTTTCTTTTTCAGATATAGAGGTAACCCTGATACAAAGTCTATAGTAAGTCTTTCCCATTTCCATTCTAGTATCGTAACTAGCTGTAGTAATCCCGAAGGTACCTAGTTTTCAGCTTTTACTTGCTAACATATCAAACACTTAGTTACAAATTCAAAAATGTCACGTTTCATTCCCAGCCACCCATACATCTTTTTCAACTCATTTTACATTTTTTTACTCTACGGATGCACAAACATAATACCATTGTGAGCTTCGTACAATATCTTCTACACATGTAACACCCCAAACTCGGCCCAGACATTATGGCTGAATCTGGCGTGTCACATTGAAGTGTTTTTCGAAAATCTTGTTTTCGTTGAAACCCTTCTTACCATTCAAAACTTTTTTTCCATTTAAAACCCCAGATTTCATTTGCTTATTTTTAAAACACAGTTTATTAAAAGTTAATCGCTTATAAAATGTTATTACCTTTAAAACCTTATTTGTTGCGAAAGCTTAATTTAAAACAGTTGCCGAAATGTGATATTTTAAAAATTAGTTGTTATTTTGGAAAACCGTGTTCTACTTCTACCAATTATAAAAAAATAAATAAAATTCCAAAATTTAAAATCCAGAAATTATAAAGGCCTTATTACAACCCAAAAATAATAAATAAGGTAAATAAAATCCAAAGCAAATTTAAGTGTGTGGCCAGCTCCAAGTCCCTCGCAGCACCGAACCATCTATGTCTGGGGATTACTTGCACAGTTAAAACAATTGGGTGAGTTTACGAAAACTCAGTGTGCGCCCCAGATCAAAACACTGATCAACTAGAAAAGTCAGGGCTTAGGCCCATTTCAGAAGCAGTGTCCAACTGGGCCTAAACCCATTATAGAATAGATGCAGTGTGGGCCTTAGCCCTAAATAGAACAGAATCAGAATAACCAAGAATGCAAAAACCCTATCCATCAAACCTCTACACACCAGTTCGGTCCAACCCTACACACCATGTGGGGATATAACATCGACCCACCCATCCTTACACACCACATAATAGTAACGATGCGGCACTAAACAGAATTTGCAGTAGAGCTACCAGAACGGTAGGCTAATAGCCATTAAAGATATGCAGCAGTGCTGCCAGAACAGGATACTTCCTCCAATCACATAAACCAACCCCATGTTATGCAGCATACATCAGTGGCATGCTATTAAATTTTATCATGCATGTAAACAGGACAAGTATACATATTCAGATCATCTCATGGCATACATAGTCATCCATATATCCTATAGGGTCAAAACAGGCATTTTTACCAGTTTGGACCAAAGTACTTTTAAGCCCATCAGTATGTCCAAGGTCGTCTAGCGACACGTGCAACCGAAAACAGTACAGAAATTGTTGAATGGGCCAAAGCCCACTAAGCAGGCCCATGTGGCCCACACAACCGTGTGGCCCATCAAGCCCGAAATTGGCCTCAGTCATGTGTATGTCTCAGCTAGAATAGTAATACCCACTTAACGGTAAGTTTTACACGTGCAGGGCCACAAGCCCATTGGGCCCATATGGCCCTTTCCTGAGCAAGCCCATGAAATCGCTCATCGCAGACATTCCTCAATATAGGCCCACACTTTGTGAGCTCAGATAATCACATGGGCGTTTGCACGCCCATGAGGCTAAAAACCTGAATTTTGGTGTTTCGGTATTTTGAGGTTTCGACTTTTTGCCAGTCTATGGTTTGAGTGGTGTATGTACACACCTTGATACGAAGTGTGCGATGAATCCCCAGCACCAAACTTTAATAGATCGCACCTTGTCAGACCTTTTCTAATCGTTAGCAAAAGTTAAAACCCTAGACGAATTATGCATCAAAATGAGCCTTATTAAAAGAAGTTGAGTAATCATGTGATTAAAACCACACTTAAAAGTTTACACACCAACACGAATATTCGGCCTCAACCAAACAAGGCAAAAATGCTCACATTGGTCAAGAATTGAGAGTAGAGAGTCGATTACTTCAAGCAGCTTGTCCCTCTATCAAACCCGAGAGAACCTATGTATCAACCAATATCGAAATATGAGAAAGTACAACCAAAAAGTATTGAAAAGGGAAAGAATACATATGGGGTCAAGAAGCAAATCATTTAAGAAAAGGAAGAGGAGATTCGACAGAAGAGAAAATGAATATTAATAGCAACGACAATACCATTAAGAGCAAACACCATCACTTACATTTAATATCGGCAAAAATGAGGAGAAGAAAACAGTAGTTGACAGAGAAAGTGCAGGGTATTCGACTATGAGAAGTTTAATGGAGAAAAATAAAAGAAGGGAGTGTCTTGCCCACGCAGAGAAATAAAGTAGAAAATCAAGGTGATTGTTTAAAAGAGAAAATAAGAACACAATTGGCACAAGCAATAGAAAAAGAAGAGAGGTGAAATCGACCAAACAACAAAGAAGACAACCAAAAACTCGAGAGGTCACTTTCAAAATAAATTCGGCACACAGAGAATGGAGAGAAAGAAAAAGCCCCGATAGAAATTGAAAGGCAGAAAACAAAGACCTGAGTGGTAAAAATTTCGGCTCACACCAATGCAAATTAGGCAAAACTGAAAAGGAAAACAAAATATTCACCAAAGCCGAAAAGTGAACCAAAATTTCCCCCTTGCCTAAATTCTATGCACAACAAGAGTCCCATTTCAATTCCATCCTCCCAACAACTCAAATCTCCTTGATTCACTCCTTAATTCTCTCCATAATCTCCTCCTCAACTTACTCCCACCTCCCATTCAAATTCCAAGACCAAATAAACCTTCCACCACAAAGAATTCTACTCCAATTCAACCACTTGCAGTCCACAAGTGCAAAACAAATACTCATCAATATCCCATGCCAATGTTCGAACCCTGGACCTCCTTGCCACCCTTGTGACACCACCTTGTCATACACCACAAGGCTCTTTGTGTCACCATTTAGCCTCAATTAATTAAAAGTCTTCACATCAGGAGTCAGGGTTCCCTTAAGGCTAAAAGCCAAAAACTTTCCTATACCAAAACTTGAACCCAAGACTTTCTAGAGACCCCTCTAACATTCCAAAATCACTAACCCCACAATTCTAACATGTATAAGAGCCATTTCCATGTTCCCAAAAATTTTAACGCTCCCGCGCCCAAGGCCCAATTCTTATAGGTTTAGAATTTAGGGCGTTACAATACAAGTTTTGAATTATTTATTACACATATTCTACCTCTGAATAACAGAAAACCATCAAATCCATTCTAAAATTTTGAATCAGAATCTGATTCACATTGTACCCGTTTAGCTTGTAATTCATTATAACTCTTCTGAGCTTTATAAATCTATTGCAGAAACATCAGTCTAGCTTTTAACTTATCTATGATTGAACTGTAACACCCCGAAACCGTGGCCGTCACCGGGGTCGAATACGAGGTTTTCTCGGGCTTAATTCATCATTTATACAGCTCAAACAATTTATTTTAAAACTCCCAGACAAGCTATCAATCTGCATTATAGTCACTTAAAAATTCGTATCTTGAGCTACGAAACTCGAAATCAAATTTTGTAAATTTTTCCTGAAACTAGACTCATATATATATCTAATAAAATTTTTGTAGAATTTTTGGTTGGGCCAATTAGTACAGTTTATTTGTTAAAGTCTCCCCTGTTGCAGGGTTCGACTACTCTAACCTCTGAGCATTACGACTTAGATATCTCCCTACACAGGGCTTCAATGCCTATGCTGCTTGTCTCTAATGAAACTAGACTCAATAATGAATCTGCACATATAAAGGATGACTTCTAATTATCTCTACAAAATTTATGGTGAATTTCCAAAGTCATAACAGGGGATCCAGAAATCGATCTGGCCCTGTTTCACAAAAATTTAAACATCTCATAAAATATAGCTCATATGATTGTTTCGTTTCTTCCATATGAAAATAGGCTCATCTAGATTCGATTACATAATTTATTCATTATTTAATTTCATTTCTTCTATTTTTAGTGATTTTTGAATTTCACATCACTACTGCTGTCTGCATCTATTATTAGAGTAAATTTTACCTATTAGAGTAATTTAACATACATATCATCAAGTATGATCATGACTAGCCATACCAAAGGCTAATCATTACCAAGCATTTCCTTACTACTCAATAACCATATCATGAGTGTAACACCGGAAATGGTTAGCCATGACAAACGGCATAATAATCAAATAGACTTTAACTATTACTTATAACTAAGTATCATAAGACCAAATCCAACTTAACATTTATGCCATTTTCGCATGGCTAAAAATATACATACCAAAGTTCAAACAAAACATAATAGCCTATACATGCCGAAATGTTCTCTTAGACCAACTAAGAAGAAGATACTAAAAAGTTGCAAGCTGGTGTGATGACTTCGACGATGGTCCCGAACACACAAAAATGGATCAAAGGAACCTAAATAAGTGACAAATAAACACACCAAATGAGTATATAACTCAGTAACTCATAAGCATTACACTGCCGTCCATTTATAAAGTATCATAAAAGAAAACAAATAATGCAAGATTAGGTACTCCATCCATACCGACTATGCTATAATTTCACGCACATTTATCATTACATGCTCTCAACTAGCCAAGCCTCCATTGACATCTCGTATGATATTCGATATGATATTTGATGCATTTCCACACATCATTTTATTTTCGTTTAGATTATAGTAATAATAGCATTTCATCTATTCCACAATAATCTTATGTTCCTAACTTCAAATATAATCACCACATAGGTTCAAGACTTACTAAGCTCAGTTCCAAATATAAACATAACGTCTATTCCTCATGAACTCAAAGTATCTACTCATTCCGCTGTCCATGATCTACTCGATAAAGTCGCACACTTAACGTTAATAATTATTCGAAAATATATAGTAAGTCCGCACACTTAGTGCTTAATAATCAAACTCGCACACTTAGTGCTATACAATTAAACTTGCACACTTAGTGCCAATCTCATTATCGTAAATGTTTATACCCGCACACTTAGTGCCAAAATCAATACAAAATATATGCTTAATAACTTACCTTGTGTTGGGTAAAACGGTTCCAACTCGGCTACTCGATGTTGTTTCCTTTGCCTTTGCTTGATTCTCCTCCTTTAACTTCTTGAGCTTAATCAATAAATTAACTAGTTTAACCGTCTTGCTAAATATTTATATCAAAATATTAATGATTTCATATCATAGGAGATACATGACTAATCCTTATCTTCCTACCATATGTTTTTGAGCTATTCGGCTAATAACCATATGCTATCACCCTACTATCAATAATCCAATCACACATGCATATATATATAATTGGACATTCAGCAACCACCCTTGCTAATTACTCATTTTTAGTCGATTATATATATAATCCAAAAGCAATATCACGAATGGGCATACATTTATATATATATATAGTCGAATGTGCAAAACTTAGACTCAACATCACCTATGCTCTTAATTTGATGGCCAAATATGCATATGTATATATGATATGAACTATACTATCATCTTTAATTCATCTAAACACAAAATTTCATCTCATGAACACTTGACCGAATTTTTCCTAATCTAGCATGGCTTCACATCTATTTGTAACATCCTATAAATCCACATATACCACATTTCTACATAAATTTTCTTTCACTTTTCCACTACGTCCATTCACAACATCAAAAGCACCATACTCTTAGCATTTACCTCTTCCTAACCATATGCCATCTAAGTACCCCTTTAGGTAGAAAATTAACATATGGGTTGTAATAAGCCATTGGCTACTAACTAGATTTTCACAAGAATTTAGTAAAAGTAACATAAATCCTACCTTAATCAACCCCTTTTGAGTTGGCCGAATGTCTAGAGCATTTCTTCCTTCCTTCTCCTAACTCACGGCAATTGCAAAAAAAAAGAAAGAAGATGAATACTCCCTCTTCCTTCCTTATTTTATTCATCTTTTCTTTTTAATTCCTTTCTTTAATTTATTTTAATTGTTAACTAATAAAAGAATTGCATTGAAATTCAACCTAGTGGATGGGGCATCATGGCTTGGCCGGCCACTACCTGGGTTTTTGGGCAATTTGACATGCAAACCCAAGTTTCCTCACTTTGTTATTATTTGAGCCTTACATATTCCCCTATCATATTTTCTTAAGTTCTCAACTAAGTCAATCACATGAAATTCACATTCATAAGTCTAAATTAAAACATCAAATTTTCACACATGCACTAATGCACATAGAGGATATGCAACCAAATTTTAAATAAATTTTGGGACTCGGTCTTGTGGCCCCGAAACCACATTCCGACTAGGGTCGAATTAGGACTGTCACAACTCTCCCTCACTCAAAAATTTTCATCCCCGAAAATCTTACCAGCGAATAAATTTGGATAACGTTCTTTCACCGAATCCTCGAGCTCCCAAGTAGCTTCTTCGACCCCATGTTTATGCCACAGTACCTACACTAATGGGATTTTCTTATTTCGCAATTCTTTTACTTCACGTGTTAGAATGCGAACCGGTTCTTCCTCGTAACTCAAATCAGATTGAATCTCGATCTCAGATGGAGTAATTATGTGTGATGGATCGAACCTATATCGTCGAAGCATCGAGACATGAAAAACGTTATGAATCTTTTCAAGTTCGGGGGGTAAAATCAATCTATATGCAACTGGACCAACTCGCTCGGATATTTCATACGGCCCAATAAACCTCGGACTCAATTTGCCCTTACGGCCAAATCTGAGTATCTTCTTCCAAGGCGAAACTTTTAGAAACACTTTATCTCCCACCTGATACTCAATGTCTTTTCGTTTCAAATCCGCGTACGACTTCTGACAATCTGAAGCTGCCTTCAGACTTTCACGAATTATTTTGACTTTCTGCTCAGCATCTTTAATCAAATCAACTCCGAAAATTTTACTCTCACCGAGCTCAGTCCAAAACAATGGTGTACGGCATTTACGACCGTACAAAGCCTCGTAAGGTGCCATCTTAATGCTTGATTGAAAACTATTGTTGTTAGCGAATTCAATCAAAGGTAAATACCGTTCCCATGAGCCACTAGACTCAAGGATGCAACATCTCAACATATCCTCGAGTATCTGAATTACCCATTCGGATTGACGATCGGTTTGGGGATGAAATGCGGTGCTAAAATGCATCTTGGTACCCAATGCTCCTTGTAATTTCTTCCAAAATCACGATGTAAATCTTGGGTCTCTATCCGACACGATAAAAATAGGTACCCCATGCAATCGGACAACTTGGGAGACATATAATTCTGCCAATTTATCGAGCGAAAAATCTGTACGGACAGGGATAAAATGAGCAGTCTTTGTCAATCTATCAACGATAACCTAGACCGAGTCTTTCTTATTCTGTGTCAATGGTAAACCAGATACAAAATCCATTGTTACCCGCTTCCATTTCCATTCAGGTATCATGATTGGCTGAAGTAATCCCGAAGGCACTTGATGTTCTGCTTTCACTTGTTGACATATCAAACACTTCGACACAAAGTCAGAAATGTCTCGTTTCATACCAGGCCACCAAAACTGACGTTTCAAATCATTGTACATTTTCGTGCTACCCGGATGGATAGACATTCGGCTATTATGAGCCTCATTCAAAATTATCGAAATAAGTTCCTAATTTCTTGGAACACATAATCGACTCTTGAATGTCAAGCAATCATTGTCATTAATCTGAAACTCCGATTCCTCATTCGAAGCACACTCAACTCGTTTAGCAACCAATTCATCGTCGACTTTCAGGGATTCAAATATTTGACGAATCCATAATGGTTTGGCCTTTAATTCAGCTACTAGCACATTATCGGGTGAGACGGACAGGTGAACATTCATCGCTCTCAAAGCAAATAGCGCTTTACGACTTAAAGCATCGGCAACCACGTTAGCCTTGCCTGGGTGATAATCAATGATAAGTTCATAATCTTTCAACAATTCAAGCCAGCGTCTTTGTCGCAGATTCAGATCTCTTTGAGTCATCAAATATTTAAGACTTTTGTGGTCTGAGTAAATATGACACCTTTCTCCAAACAAGTAATGTCGCCATATTTTCAAGGCGAACACTATGGCCGCTAATTCAAGATCATGGGTCGGATAGTTTCTCTCATGCGGCTTTAATTGTCTCGACGCGTAAGCCACAGCTCGACCTTCTTGCATCAACACACACCCTAGCCCAAGCAAGGATGCATCACTATAAATGACAAACTCTTTACCGGACTCCGGCTGTACTAGCACTGGAGCTTCAGTTAAACAGGTTTTTAGTCGATCGAAACTTTCCTGACAGCTTTCTGACCATTCAAACTCAACATCTTTTTGAAGTAGTTTTGTCAACGGTGCAGCTATCATCGAAAAATCTTTTACAAACCGTCGGTAGTATCCGGCAAGTCCAAAAAAGCTCCTAACTTCAGTAACATTCCTCGGAGGTTTCCAATCGAGTATGGCCGAAATTTTGTTCGGATCAACTCTAATTCCCGATGCAGATACGACGTGCCCTAAAAAGCTAACCTCTCTCAACCAAAATTTGCATTTACTGAATTTCGCGTATAACTGCTTGTCTCGTAAAATCTGTAATACTAATCTCAAATGCTCGGCATGTTCAGCTTCATCTTGGGAATAAATTAAAATATCATCAATAAACACAACCACAAACCGATCTAAGTATTGTCTGAAAATTCGATTCATTAAATCCATGAATATCGCAGGGGCATTAGTAAGCCCAAACGGCATCACTAAGAATTCGTAGTGACCACATCTCGTTCTAAAAGCAGTTTTGGGTATGTCTGAGTCTCAAACTCTCAACTGATAATAACCCGACCTCAAATCTATCTTTGAAAACACTAAGGCTCCATTTAATTGATCAAACAAATCATCAATATGCGGTAACGGATATTTATTCTTTATTGTTACTTTATTCAACTGACGATAGTCGATGCACAACTTCATGGTTCCATCCTTCTTTGTCACAAACAATACTGGTGCACCCCATGGTGAAAAACTCGATCGAGCAAAACCTCTATCCGTCAATTCTTGCAACTGAATTTTCAATTCCTTTAATTCCGTTAATGCCATACGATACGGGGTTATCGAGATTGGCGTGGTACCAGGTACAAGTTCGATGCCAAATTCTACCTCTCGAACAGGTGGCAACCCCGGTAACTCCTCAGGAAAAACATCTGAATACTCACAAATCACTGGTACCGATTCGAGTTTCCTTTTCGTCTCTTTGCTATCAAATACATATGCAAGATATGTTTCACACCCCTTCCTCACATATCTCTGAGCGATCATCAAGGATATTATTGCTGGCACTCCCCTTAAATCAATAGACTCAACTCGGACTATCTCATTATTTGCACCCCTTAAATCAATGGTTTTTCTTTTGCAGCTCACCACTGCGTCATATATGGTCAACCAGTCCATACCAAGAATAACGTCAAATTCTTCAAATGGTAAAAGCATCAAATCGGCCGGAAAACAGGATTCTCGGATTATTAGAGGGCATCTCTTACACACTTTGTCAACAAGCGCATATTGACCCAAAGGATTTGACACTCGAATTACGAACTCAGTAGACTCAATAGGCAGAGTCTTACTGGATGCTAAAGTCTCACATACATAAGAATGAGTAGAGCCAGGGTCGATTAATGCAATTACGTTAGTATCAAAAAGAGTGAAAGTACCAGTGATAACATCAGGGGAGGATGCTTTCTCTCGTGCACGGATGGCATATGCTCTAGCAGAAGTACGGGTCTCAGATCGAACAGCCGTATCAAAAGTCCCTCTCTGACTACCACCCCTACCTCCTGAAATCCTCGGTGGTCTACCCCTAGCCGTTGTTCCACTAGGTCTTGCACCTTGCATCTTATTTTTCTCATCAAATTCGGTGCAATCTCTAATGAAGTGATCCTTCGAACCGTATCTGTAACAAGCCCTGTTAGTAGACTTACCCCAACATTCACCTATGTGTCATCTTCCACATTGTGGACATTCAGGTTTTTCTTGGCGATGGTTACCCACACTAGCAACCGAAGTAGCTCGGGAGTCCGTTAATGGTTGTGTCCTAATAGAAATTCCCGCAGTCGTCTTCGGTTTGTGAGTGTCCTCCCTGAACTTCTTTATAGCTGAGAACGGAGTTTTACTCGTTGATCTTTTACGAAAGTCTCTAGCTTCAGATTCTACCTTCTTTTTCTCTTTTCCAAGTTCTTCTGCCTTGCAAGCTCATTCAACTAGTGTTACAAATTCTTTTATCTCTAAAATACCCACTAGTAGCTTTAAATCTTCATTCAATCCTTCCTCAAATCTTTTGCACATAGCGATTTCATTGGCTACACACTCCCGAGCATATCGACTGAGTCTTATGAACTCATGTTCGTATTCAGATACTGTCTGCGGCCTTGCTTAAGTTCCAAGAATTCCTTACGTTTTTGATCGATGAACCGTTGGCTAATATATTTTTTTTGAAACTCCGTTTGAAAGAAATCCCAAGTAACTCGTTCCTTCAGGACTATGGTAATCAAGGTCCTCCACCAATAGTAGGCTGAGTCTCGCAACAAAGATATAGCACACTTTAAACACTCATCAAGTGTGCAGGACAGTTCATCAAAAACTCGGATGGTGTTATCAAGCCAGAACTCGGCCCTTTCAGCATCATCAGTAACTATGGCTCTGAATTCCTCGGCCCCGCGCTTCCTAATCAAGTCTACAGGTGGTTTACTCGACCTTACAGGATCAGTAGTTGATGGCCTTATAGGCTCCTTGGGCGGATTATTTAAAGTTGGGAATGGTTGGGCAGCCGGATTAGTGCGGGCATATTGTGCGACCCACTCGTTCATCATAGTAAAGAAGGCTTGTTTTGCCCCCTCATCTTGATTATTCGCAGATGACTGAGGTTCAACAGGCGGTGTCCCTTGCGCAGGAGCAGCCGCTACACTTTCAACGTCATCCGCTAAGGTTCTCTCTAAACCAGGATCCATTTACTGATCAAAACAAAAATTTTAGCCGTCAGAAGTCATCACACTATTAAACACTAACATTAAGGCATGTATAACTAGACTCATACGCGCTATGGTAGTCCTAGAACCGACTAAACCATAGCTCTGATAGTAATAAAAATGTAACACCCCGAAACCGTGGCCGTCACCGGGGTCGAATACAAGGTGTTATCGGGCTTAATTCATCATTTATACAGCTCAAACAATTTATTTTAAAACTCCCAGACAAGCTATCAATCTGCATTATAGTCACTTAAAAATTCGTATCTTGAGTTTCGAAACCCGAAATCAAATTTCGTAAATTTTTCCTGAAACTATACTCATATATATTTCTAATAGAAGTTTTTTAGAATTTTTGGTTGGGCCAATTAGTACAGTTTATTTGTTAAAGTCTCCCCTATTTCAAGGTTTGACTACTCTAACCTCTGAGCATTACAACTTAGATATTTCCCTACACAGAGCTTCAATGCCTATGTCGCTTGTCTCTAATCAAACTAGACTCAATAATGAATTTGCACATATAAAGGATGACTTTTAATTATCTCTACAAAATTTATGGTGAATTTCCAAAGTCAGAACAGGGGATCCAGAAATCGCTCTGGCCCTGTTTCACAAAAATTTAAACATCTCATAAAATATAGCTCATATGGTTGTTTCGTTTCTTCCATATGAAACTAGGCTCATCCAGGTTCGATTACATAATTTAGTCATTATTTAATTCCATTTCTACTATTTTTAGTGATTTTTCAATTTCACATCACTACTGCTGTCTGCATCTATTATTAGAGTAAATTTTACCTATTAGAGTAATTTAACATACATATCATCAAGTATGATCATGACTAGCCATACCAAAGGCTAATCATTACCAAGCATTTCCTTACTACTCAATAACCATATCATGAGTGTAACACCGGAAATGATTAGCCATAACAAACGGCATAATAATCAAATAGACTTTAACTATTACTTATAACTAAGTATCATAAGACCAAATCCAACTTAACATTTATGCCATTTTCGCATGGCTAAAAATATACATACCAAAGTTCAAACAAAACATAATAGCCTATACATGCCGAAATGTTCTCTTAGACCAACTAAGAAGAAGATACTAAAAAGTTGCAAGCTGGTGTGATGACTTCGACGATGGTCCCGAACACACAAAAATGGATCAAAGGAACCTAAATAAGTGACAAATAAACACACCAAATGAGTATATAACTCAGTAACTCATAAGCATTACACTGCCGTCCATTTATAAAGTATCATAAAAGAAAACAAATAATGCAAGATTAGGTACTCCATCCATACCGACTATGCTATAATTTCACGCACATTTATCATTACATGCTCTCAACTAGCCAAGCCTCCATTGACATCTCGTATGATATTCGATATGATATTTGATACATTTCAACACATCATTTTATTTTCGTTTAGATTATACTAATAATAGTATTTCATCTATTCCATAATAATCTTATGTTCCTAACTTCAAATATAATCACCACATAGGTTCAAGACTTACCAAGCTCAGTTCCAAATATAAACATAACGTCTATTCCTCATGAACTCAAAGTATCTACTCATTCCGCTGTCCATGATCTACTCGATAAAGTCGCACACTTAACGTTAATAATTATTCGAAAATATATAGTAAGTCCGCACACTTAGTGCTTAATAATCAAACTCACACACTTAGTGCTATACAATTAAACTCGCACACTTAGTGCCAATCTCATTATCGTAAATGTTTATACCCGTACACTTAGTGCCGAAATCAACAACTCAATACATCTCACTTCTTTTTACACTCGATAATTTTGTCACTACATGCATTTATATATCATTCCATTCGGCATAAGTACATAGGTATTATGATTATTTAAATCAATACAAAATATATGCTTAATAACTTACCTTGTGTTGGGTAAAACGGTTCCAACTCGGCTACTCGATGATCTTTCCTTTGCCTTTGCTTGATTCTCCTCCTTTAGCTTCTTGAGCTTAATCAATAAATTAACTAGTTTAACCGTCTTGCTAAATATTTATATCAAAATATTAATGATTTCATATCATAGGAGATACATGACTAATTCTTATCTTCCTACCATATGTTTTTGAGCTATTCGGCTAATAACCATATGCTATCACCCTACTATCAGTAATCCAATCACACATGCATATATATATAATTGGACATTCGGCAACCACCCTTGCTAATTACTCATTTTTAGTCGATTATATATATTCCAAAAGCAATATCACGAATGGGCATACATTTATATATATATAGCCGAATGTGCAATTAGACTCAACATCACCTATGCTCTTAATTCGATGGCCGAATATGCATATGTATATATGATATGAACTATACTATCATCTTTAATTCATCTAAACATAAAATTTCATCTCATGAACACTTGACCGAATTTTTCCTAATCTAGCATGGCTTCACATCTATTTGTAACATCCTATAAATCCACATATACCCCATTTCTACATAAATTTTCTTTCACTTTTCCACTACTTCCATTCACAACATCAAAAGCACCATACTCTTAGCATTTACCTCTTCCTAACCATATGCCATCTAAGTACCCCTTTAGGTAGAAAATTAACATATGGGTTGTAATAAGCCATTGGCTACTAACTAGATTTTCACAAGAATTTAGTAAAAGTAACATAAATCCTACCTTAATCAACCCCTTTTGAGTTGGCCGAATTTCTAGAGCATTTCTTCCTTCCTTCTCCTAACTCACGGCAATTGCAAAAAAAAAAAAGAAGATGAATACTCCCTCTTCCTTCCTTATTTTATTCATCTTTTCTTTTTAATTCCTTTCTTTAATTTATTTTAATTGTTAACTAATAAAAGAATTGCATTGAAATTCAACCTAGTGGATGGGGCATCATGGCTTGGCCAGCCACTACTTGGGTTTTTGGGCAATTTGACATGCAAACCCAAGTTTCCTCACTTTGTTATTATTTGATCCTTAGATATTCCCCTATCATATTTTCTTAAGTTCTCAACTAAGTCAATCACATGAAATTCACATTCATAAGTCTAAATTAAAACATCAAATTTTCACACATGCACTAATACACATAGAGGATATGCAACCAAATTTTAAATAAATTTTGGGACTCGGTCTTGTGGCCCCGAAACCACATTCCGACTAGGGTCGAATTAGGACTGTCACATGAACCATCATCAGAAAAAGACAACCGAGTATTCATTGCTCGTAAGGCAAATAATGATTTTCTACTTAGAGCATCAGCAACCACATTTGGTTTTCCTGAGTGATAGTCGATAACTAGGCCATAATCTTTCAATAAATCAAGCCATCTATGCTTTCTTAAGTTCAAGTCTTTTTACGACATCAAATATTTTAAACTTTTGTGATTAGTGAATATATGACACATTTCGGAACCTAGTCAAAACAGTGGTTTCGAAACCACTAATATGAGGCCAGAGAAATTATTTTTAATATTATTTTATGTGTTATAGCATGATTATATGAGTGCATAAAAATTTTGGTGAAATAATTTTAGCAATTGCTTGCTTAATTTCAAAAAAGAGCACTAAATCACATAAAGGGCAAAAGTTTTGTTTTATTAGCAAATGGTGTTAAATAACTAGAGAATCATAATTAGGGGTCTTTAAAGAACAAATAGATGCATTTTATAGGGGTGGTCGATCGTAGAGACAAAGAAAATAGAAAAGTCAAAATTAGGTGAAGTTGGTGACCTGTTTTGACTAGAAATAAGATAAAATCAAACAAAAGGCTTTATCTTTTTACCATTCATCTTCTCCACTAAAATATCAACAAGAAAAGGGTTTTTGAAGCGTGAAACTTTCAGCCATTAAATTCTCTTATAAGTAAGTGATTTTGATCACTTTCTTGATAATTTGTGCTTTTGGGACCCTTGTAGCATAAGCTAACTAATGGGGGCTATTTTGCAAATGGTTGAAAGTTAAGGGTTTTTCAATGAAAGCTTTTATGTTGTTTGCTGAAACATTATGGAATAAAATGAGTTATGGTTGTTAAATAAACAACTTCTGTAAAGTGGTTTTCATGAAAACCCCTAAAAGGACCATTTTGAAAAAGATACAGAATAAGTAGTAAAGGTGTGAAATAATTGGATTTGTTAATGAGGAAATTTGATGAAAAATCGATTTACAAGCATTGGGGTAAAATCATAATTTTATGAAAGTCTAAGGACAAAATGATTATTTTACCAAAATATGAAATATGAAATGTCTTGATTTATGTGATGATTAAATTAGTGAATTTTTATCATTTCAGATCAAGAAAAACGAAATCCGGACCTAGACTGGGGGAAAACCAAGCTAGTAGACTAATCCAATCTAGTCGTCCACTTTTTGTATACCGAAATAAGTTGCACGTAAATATTACAATTCTATTGTTATTATGCATTAAATTATTGATATTGCATGAAATGTTTGATTTTGTTACGAATATGCATGACAAAATTTGATATGGTGAAACTCCCGGATGAACTATAGGAATAGATCGAATATTCATGCCGTGATACTAGGGTTATGTGAGCCAATGTAAGACCATGTTTGAAACAAGACATTGGCCTCGATATGTGAGCCAGTGTAAGACCATGTTTGGAACATGGCATCGGCATTGTTATGAGAGCTATTGTAAGATCATGCCTCGGACATGGCATCGGCCTCAATATGTGAGCCAGTGTAAGACCATGTTTGGACATGGCATCAGCATTGTTATGAGAGCTACTGTAAGACCATGTCTAGGACATGGCATCAGCCTCAATATGTGAGCCAGTGTAAGACCATGTTTGGAAGATGGCATCGGCTTTGTTACCAGAGCTAGTGTAAGACCATGTTTGGGACATGGGATCGACATCTTACCCTTTTGTATGAGGCTTATCGGTTATCCATTTATTTTTCCAATTGGTTCAATGGGTAATTTAAAGATTATATCATGATTGAGAAAAGTTATGATTATGTTGTAAGTGGCACAGGTATCTACACGAAACTCATAAGAATGATCTCGGGTTATGTACATGAATAGTAAGGATGAAATGAGTAAGTTTAGTCTACAGTCATTCGAGAATCTTGTGAAAATGTATGATATGTTATGAGTATGATGTTACTTGGTAAAGCGATGTTAATTATTTACTTGTAACTTACTAAGCTCTATGCTTACTTCCTCTCTTTTCCATTTTTCTTATAGTGCCACCAAGCTAGGTCGGGAATCAAGGGACGTCGGAGGCATTGATCACGCTATCACCTCAAGTTTTTGGTATAGTTATTTTAAATGTTTTTAAGCGTGGCAAGTATAGGGACTTGGTCTTTTGTTAGTGTCATGTTGGTTTAGCCACAAGTGTTGGCTCATATGGATGTGATATTCATTTTGTACAACCCATGGATGATGGCTAATATTTATTATTGCTAAATGCATTTAATGAGGATTATCATGGATGTGGATGTTTGGTTGTGGCTATTTTGGTTATGTGTGTTTATGCTTGGATTGGAGATATTTGATGCTATGTAGGTTGGTGTAAGTAAGGGTGGCAAAAAGGCTTGGTAGATAGCTTTGGTTTTATCCATACGGGCAGACACACGGGCGTGTGTCTAGGCCGTGTGTCCCTTGATGTAACACCCCTTACCCGTACCCGAGACTGAGATAGGGTACGAGGCATTACCAGACAAACATACAAACATCCAACTAAAATACAGGCTATAAAATTTCATTTTTACTTCGACACATTCATTCACATGTACATGGTCCCTTATCTGGGTCTACGAGGCCCAAACCATACTTTAGAAAGGTTTCGAGACTAAATCGAGAACTTGGAAAGTTTTGGGAAAACATAGAAAATTTTACCATAAAACAGAGTCATACGCTCGTGTGCCTTTGACACGCCTGTGTCCTCAGGTCGTGTAACTCTCTGTTTATGACGTCAGCATGCAAATTGAACTATATGGCCAGGCTACACATCCGTGTCTCCAAGTTGTGTCCCTTACACTGTTGAGACACACGGCCGTGTCTTAGACCGTGTAATTAACTCTTAGGTTGTTTTCCACGCCTTTTTGTCACCCTACATGCACCCACATGATTTTAATAACATTCAACATCCTCTATTTTGATACAAATATATCATTTTTCCTACCATCATGCATGTAATACAAATTCTTACATTAACCAGAACTAAACATACCAGATATTATTCTCATTTTATATCAAGCCTAGACATACCATCAATTCACATACATAGAACAACGTGCTTGACTAAGACGTTCCACACCAATTTCATGTTTAACAACGGTATTACTTATTCTTACCTTATGACTTTACATTAAGAACATGGTCACATCTATTGACCATAATCTATCCACCACATAAGCATGACATATCATCATTTGACCGTATAAAGACATCACCACGCTCATATCATAAAGCAATGGATCAAGCATGCATAATCAATTAGACTTACAACCCAATAATCGAATATAAACCATATCACATGGCTATATACAATTTAACCATAATAATCCAATACGTCTAGCCAAATCGTACTAACAACTATCATACAGACTAAATCTCTATACATGCCACTCACTTGAAAACACTTGAAGTTTATCGACGCTTCACATCAACATTCTAATAATGTGATGCTATCTCCGACAATCTCCAACCCTGAGCCGACCTGCCAATACTAAAAGAAATGGATTAGTAAGTCCATATGAAATTAATAAGCAATTTACCAATATGCTTCCTTAGGTAAAACAACTATAATTACACTTTTATTCATATTTTGGTCAAGCTGTCTACTCGAGTCATAGTGGGTAATTTATTTATAACTCGAGCTAAAAAATTCCAAATTAAGATCTGTTAATTTTCCCAAAAACTATACCCACATATTATTACCATAAAATTTTCATAATTTTTAGTTTATCCAATTAGTATATTTTATTCATTAAAGTTACCCATATTTCGCTATCCAACAGTTCTGACCTCTCTTCACTAAAAAATATTTATCTCATAATACAAAACTCGGATAATACTAAAGTCTATATTTATAGAAAATAGACTCAATATTTATTTTAATCGTATAAATTATAACTCACAATTATTTTTTACAATTTTTAGTGATTTTATAAAGATAAGAAAGGGGAGTCTAAAATCACTCTAACTCTGTCTCACAAGAACTCAAATATCTCATAATACAAAATTATTTTGCTTACACCGTTTCCTTTATGTGAGCCTCGACTCATTAAGCTTTAATTTCATATATATTTAGCCTCTACTTCGACTTCTACTATTCATGGTGATTTTTCAAATTTGGGCTACTACTACTGTTCAACACTGTTTCGATGCAAAATCACAATATCTATCATAAATTCATTGTTACTTTATACTCATAGGCATGCTTTAATATCATACATGTATCTTTCCACAAACCCTCATACTGTCATCAAATCATATAACATTACCGTTCATACATAATACACAAGGATATATATAACACCATGAATCATCATAGTCATACGAGCACATAATGGCAAATACATACCTTTTCTTTCTTGCACATATACATGCAAACGTACCTGAATCTAATCCAATTTCACAAAATCATTTACTTTCTTGAAATGCCTATTTGAACCATTTGGAAACATAAGGATACACAGATATCTCAGAAAGCATATACAATGCCAACATCCCAGATGTGGTCTTACATGTAATCAAACATCGATGCCATTGTCCCAGACAGGGTATTACACGAAATCAGATACGATGTCAATGTCCCAGACATCGTCTTACACGTAAAACAAAAGTCGATGCCAACGTCCCAGACGTGGTCTTACACGATATCACATATCGAAAATCCTATGTCATGACATATGTATCCTAAGTATTCCTAAGGTTCATACGCGACTTTTCGGACGTCGGAACTTTGTCGATCCTTTCTCAGTTGTCTCATTTTTCTCAACTCATATATTCATTCATCATAGTTCAATGGCAAATAGCATAAATAAACCATTTCAAATACATTTATTTGTATATAGATTTACATCTCATATACTATCAAGGCAATAACATTAAAATACACATTGCATTATTAAAAATCATATGAAGTTACCTCGTATACGAAAATGGCCATTTTTACCATTTAAGTCCACTACTTGGTATTTTCTCGATTTTAGCCCAAATCTCAATTTCCTTGATCTAACATTAAAAATATAGCTCATTTATTACTCACATTATTCAAATGGGTCCATAAATCATATTTTTACAAATTTGCATTTTGACCCCTAAACTTTTGCATATTTGCACTTTTGCCCCAGGGTTCGGGAATTAAACTTCATCCTATTTTCTTGTGTTTTATAACATGCTGATCATTTTTCCCTTCTATAACAACATAAAATTCTCACTCTAACATGTACTTATGAACATTAAGTATTTTTATTGATTATTTCGTTTTACTCGTTTTCACGTAAAATCGCTTAGCAAAAGTTATTTATCTAACACCCAACACTCATTTTCTACCATTAGACATCAAAATTCATGCATGTCACGTATGGGTCAATTTTTAAACATGAACCCTAGCTCAAATTAATGGTAGAGATGGGTAAATCGAGCTACGATGATTTCAAAAATGCAAAGAACATTAAAAACAGGGCAAAGATGGACTTACAATCAAGCTTGGAAGTTTTACAACCCCTAGCCATGTCTTCCATCTCCATATACGGTTATGGCATGAGAAGAATGAAGAAGATGACATCTTTTTCTTAGTTATTTTGGCTTTATTTGCCAAATTACTAAAATACCCTTAATGAAAAATAAATAAAAACATACCATGCCATGTCTATTTTTTTCCACTAATTACAAAATGGGCTATTTACCATTTAAGGATCTCCAATTTGAAAATGCATTACTCAGAAGTACTTATTACCTTTGTGAACTAGAACACACATTTTGCAACCTTTAACAATTTAGTCCTTTTAACTAAATTAAGTGCCCAAACGTCAAAATTTTTGAATGAACTTTTCACGAAATTATTCCGTGAAATTGTAGACAATAAAAAATAATAAAAATAAAATTTTCTTCGTCAGATTTGTGGTCCCGAAACCACTGTTTTGACTAGGCTCAAAATCGGGATGTTACACCTGCACCTAAATTTGGCAAATCAGAATTCCCAGTTGTAACCACACGAGAGGAGACATGGCCGTGTGTCTAAACCGTGTACAGGACACGGCCTAGTACACAAGCGTGCACTATGGTCGTGTGCCCCTAAAAGGTTGATGACTCAAAAATAGAATGTCAAGGGTTTTGTACAAGGAATGAGACATGAGTGTGTCATGGTCGTGTGAGGTACACGACGCATGGACACGGGCGTGTGCCAAGCCGTGTGAAAACCCCTGTAGGTTCGAATCGAGAAATAAATTCACATGGGCTAGGGACACGGGCGTGTCCTGATATGTTCAGGTAGTGTGAGCCACACGAGCCTTCAACTTGACCATGTTAAGAGGGCACACGGGAGTGTCGCCCTTCCACACGGGCGTGTGCCTAATGTTGCATTGAAATTTTTCAATGTTTTAAAAAAGTGTTTGGTTTACTCTCACACTATTTCCAAAGTGCATTTTAGGCCTTGTAGGTCCATATTAGGGATGTTAAGAGGAAGTTTGAAAGTTTTCAAATTTGATCGAAATTTTACGACCCGAAAATGTTTGCATGTATATGTTTAAGCCTAGTAACGCTTCGTACCCTACCTTGGCATGGGATACGGGTAAAGGATGTTACATTTAGTGGTATCAGAGCTACGGTTTAGTCAATTATCAGACTAACATAGCGAGTGTACAAGTCTAGCTATACATGCCGAAAATATTTTGTGATAGTGACGACTCCTAACAAATTTAAATTATGCTTTCATATAGTAAATGGATCCCGACAGAGCAGTGGCAGATGATGTAGAGACTAATGCGCCGGATCCCGCTGAAGGGACCACGCCAGTCGAGAGTGGACCCATGACATTTAGTCAGGGCAGAGGGGCTAAAGAAGCCTACCTCCACATGATGAATGCATCGTATTTAGAGTTTGTTCGTGCAAACCTGAACACTCCACCTCCTCCATCCCCTCCAATCCTCCAGCTTGCCTCCATAGCTCCCCAAGCTATAGAGATGATTAGAAAGAAAAAGCCTCCAGTTGATAGAATTCAAAACGAATAGGACGAGGAATTTCGAGCCAATATTGATGATGATCCAAAAAGGGTAGAGTTTTGGCTAGAAAATACCATTGGGTATACGATAAATTGTCTTCTACACCTGAACAGTGCATGAAGTGTGTTGTGTGGCTCCTGCGAGACTTGACCTACCAATGGTGGAACACCCTTGTGTCAGTTGTACTAAGGGAAAGGATTACGTGGGAGTTTTTCCAAGAGGAATTTCGAAAGAAGTATATTAGTCAGAGGTTTATAGATCAGAAGAGGAAGGAATTTCTAGAATTAAAGCAAGTCCGAATGACAGTGACAGAGAATGAGCGTGAGTTCGTGAGACTCAGCAAATACGCTGGGGAGTGCATATCTACTGAAGCTATCATGTGTAAGAGATTCGAGGATAGATTGAATGAAGACATTTGATTATTAGTTGGCATCTTAGAGTTAAGGGAGTTTGTGATGCTTTTTGAGAGAGCTTGCTAGGAAGAAGAATTGGCCAAAAATAAGAGAAAAGCTGATATGGAGTCTCGTGACTCAAAAAAAAAGATAGATGGGGAAATCACATCAAACCTCATCCATGAGATCGAGAGAGTTTCCTACTCGATCGAATGCTTCAATGGGTTTCGCAAGTAGAAATAAGAATAAGCAGTACACGGCTTCTAAGGCACAAACCAGTTCTATCGCAAGTGTTGGTAGTGATCTGTCAAATAGGTCGGAGTGTTCGCAGTGTGGTAGGTGTCACTTTGGAGAGTACCGTAGAAATGAAAAAGGTTGTTTGAAGTGCGGTTCACTAGACCATTTCATTCGAAACTGTCCTAAAATGGATGAGAAAGGCAAAAAACAAGATGTAAGAGCGAGTAATGCTCCTTCAAGGGGTAGAACACAGAAGAGCCAGGGAAGTAGGGCTAGCAACTGAAGTAGGCCTAGAGATTCTGCTGTGAGGTCCGAGGGTTAAGCGCTTGCAAGGACTTTAGCCATTCGCGCTTGTGAAGAGGCATCATCACCGGATGTGATTACAGGCACTTTTTCTCTTTGCTTTGATTGATCTAGGATCAACCCATTTGTATATTTGCATGAAATTAGCGTCTAGAATGAATATGCCTATTGAGTCTACAGAATTTGTGATAAAAGTGTCAAATCTGTTAGGAAAGCATGTGATAGATGACAAAGTGTGTAGAAACTGTCCTTTGATGATTAGAGGTCATTGTTTTCTGGCTAACCTCACGCTACTACTGTTTGATGAATTTGACCTAATTCTTGGCATGGATTGGTTGACCGTTCATAATGTGTTAGTGAATTATGGAAAGAAATTCAGTGAATTGAAATATGAAATGGGGATATCCTTCAGGTCGAATCAGGTGAACTAGATAGCTTACCTGTAGTGATTTCTTCTATGACTGCTGAGAAAAATATGAGAAGAGGGTATGAGTCTTATCTCATATTTTTGTTGAATACCCAAGTTTTGAAAGTAAAGATCGAATCAGTGCCTATGGTATGTGAGTACCTGGATGTGTTTCCGGAAGAGTTGCCCAGATTGCGTCCAACTAGGGAAGTCGAGTTTGGTATTGAGTTGGTCCCTGGTACGGCACCTATATTGATTGCCCAGTATAGGATGACACCGTTGGAGTTAAAAGAGTTGAAGGTTCAGCTACAAGAATTAACAGATAAGGGTTTTTCGAGATCGAGCTATTCTTCATGAGGTGCTCCGGTACTTTTTGTGAAAAAGAAAGATTGGTCGATGAAGTTATGTATAGACTTTAGACACCCCAACAAGGTGACTGTGAAGAACAAGTATCCTTTGCAAAGGATCGATGATCTGTTTGACCAATTCCAAGGAGACACTATGTTTTCTAAGATAGACCTGAGGTCTGGTTATTACCAGTTAAGAGTTAAGGAGCAAGATGTGTCCAAAACGACATTTCGGATGAGTTATGACCATTATGAGTTCCTTGTCATGCCCTTTGGCTTAACAAATGCTCCTGCAGTATTTATTAACTTAATGAACCATATTTTCTAACTGTACTTGGATAAGTTTGTTGTTGTTTTTATCAATGATATATTAGTTTATTCTCGTGATGAAAGTGATCGCGCGGAGCATTTGAGAATTTTTTTGCACACTTTAAGAGATAAGAAGTTTTATGCCAAGTTTAGTAAAGGTGAGTTTTTGCTCCGAGAGGTCAGATTCTTAGGACACATCATGTCGGATGATGGAAATTGAGTTGACCCGAGTAAGATCTCGGCTATTGTTGAGTGAGAACCGCCGAGGAATGTATCGGAGATTAAAAGCTTTCTAGGCTTATCAGGTTACTACAGACGATTTCTTAAAGGATTCTCCATGATTGCTACTCTGATGATGTGGTTGCTACAGAATGATGTCAAGTTCGAATGGACAGAAAAATGCCAACAGAGTTTCGAGAAACTAAAGACGTTGTTGACTGAAGCTCTAATTTTAGCGCAACCGGAACCGTGAAAGGAATTCATAGTGTATAGCGATGTATCCTTGAATGGATTAGTATGCGTTCTTATGCAAGAAGGCAATGTAATAGCGTATGCCTCGAGACAACTGAAGTCACATTAGAAAAACTATCTGACTCATGACTTAGTGTTAGCTACCATAGTGTTCGTACTGAAGATTTGGAGACACCATTTGTATGGTGAGAGATGCTGAGTATTTACTGACCATAAAAGTCTAAAGTAATTCATGACTCAAAAGGAATTGAACCTTCACCAACTGAGATGCCTAGAGCTTATAAAAGATTACGAATCAGTGATTGACTATCACTTGGGGAAGGCGAACGTGGTCGTCGATGCTTTGAGTAGAAAGTCATTATTTTCCTTGAGGGCTATGAGCACTCAGTTGTTAATAACCGACAATGGTTTGATTTTAGCCAAATCGAAACCAATGTTTTTACAAGAGATCTGCGAAGCTTAGAAAGGTGATAAAGAATTGCAAACTAAGATAACTCAGTGCAAGAAGGGTATAGAATCAGACTGTCAGATTGGTTCGGATGGTTGTTTAACGTTTCGAGATAGAAGTTGTGTACCCAAAAACAATGAGCTTATTCGAAAAATTTTGCATGAGGCACATAGCAGTTGTATGTCTATCCATCCGGGTAGTGTGAAAAGGTACAATGACTTGAAGAAAATGTATTGGTGGTCAGGAATGAAGAGAGACATTTCAGAGTTCGTCTCTAAGTGCCTAATTTGTCAACAAGTGAAGGCCGAGCACCAAGTACCTTCATGTTTACGTCAACCTGTAATGGTTCTCAAATGGAAATGGGATCGCATTACTATGTATTTTGTGTCCGGGTTGCCTTGGACGCCAAGGAAGAAAGATATCGTATGGGTTGTGATGGATAGACTAACAAAGTCAGCTCATTTTATACCAGTGCTTATGGATTATCCACTTGAAAAATGGGTTGATTTGTATGTTTCCGAAATTGTGAGACTCCACGGAATGCCCTTGTCGATTATTTTGGATAGACATCTGAGGTTTACCTTGTGATTTTGGAAAAACTTACAGAAAGCTTTGGGGACAAAGTTGAATTTTAGCACAGATTTCCATCTACAAACTGACCGTCAGTCAGAGAGAGTGATCAGATTCTTGAAGACATGTTGCGGTGTTGTGTCCTTGAATTCCCAGATAGTTTGGAAAAGTATTACCACTGGTAGAGTTTGCCTACAACAATAGCAATCAATCGAGTTTGAAAATGGCGCCTTATGAGGCTTTGTATGGGCATAAGTGTCGAACGCCCTTGTATTGGACCGAACTCAGATAAAATCAGATTCACAGGGTTGACTTAGTCAAAGAGACCAAAGAGAAAGTAAAAGTGATTCGTGACTATTTGAAGGGCCTTCGGATAGACAGAAATCCTACGCGGATTTGAAACGAAAAGAAATTGAGTTTCAAGTCAGTGATAAGTTGTTTCTAAAAGTATCTCCGTGGAAGAAAGTCCTCAGATTAGGTAAGAAAGGAAAATTAAGTCCACATTTTATTGGAACTTATGAGGTGACTGAGAGAATTGGATCGGTAGCTTATCAACTAGCCTTGCTATCCAAGTTAGAGAAGATCTACAATATTTTTCATGTGTCAATGTTGCGCCGTTACCGTTCTGAACCTTAGCACGTTCTTTCACCAACAGAGGTTGAGATTCGATCAGACATGACTTATGGTGAAGAACTGGTTAAAATTTTAGATCGAGAGTTTAAGCAATTGAGAAATAAAAGTATAGCACTTGTGAAAGTATTATGGCATAGACACGGGGTATAAGAGGCCACATGGGATCCCGATAAGACAATGAGAGACCAATACCCAAACCTTTTTAATAGTAAGATTTTCAGGAACGAAAATCCCTAAGGGGGGACAATTGTAACAACCCTATTTTGGGCCTAATTCGAACAATGGTTTCAAAACCACTAATCTGAGGCCATAGAAATTATTTTTAATATTATTTTATGTGTTATAGCATGATTATATGAGTGCATGAAAATTTTGGTGAAATAACTTTAGCACTTGCTTATTTAATTTCAAAAAAAAAAGGACTAAATCGCATAAAGGGCAAAAGTTTTGTTTTACTAGCAAATTTTGTTAAATAACTAGAGAATCATAATTAGGGGTCTTTAAAGAGCAAAGACCCATATTATAGGGGTGGCCAGCCATAGAGACAAAGAAAATAGAAAAGTCAAAATTAGGTAAAGTTTGTAACCTATTTTTCCTAGAAATAAGATAAAATCAAACAAAAGGCTTCATCTTTTTACCATTCATCTTCTCCACCGAAAATATCAGCAAGAAAAGGGGATTTTGAAGCTTGAAACTTTCATCCATTAAGTTCTCTTATGAGTAAGTGATTTTGGTGACTTTCTTGATAATTTTTTTACTTTTGGGACCCTTGTAGCATAAGCTAACTAATTGGGGCTATTTTGTAAATGGTTGAAAGTTTAGGGCTTTTCCATGAAAGCTTTTGTGTTTTTTGCTGAAATATTATGGAAGAAAATGAGTTATGTTTGTTAAATAAACAACTTTTGTGAAGTGGTTTTCATGAAAATCTCTAAAAGGGACCATTTTGTAAAAGTTACAAAATAAGTAGTAAAGGTGTGAAATAATTGGATTTGTCAGTTGCAATAAGATTAAAATAGATTCGGCTAGGCTTGGTTAATGAGGAAATTTGATGAAATATCGCTTTACGAGCATTGGGGTAAATTCGTAATTTTGTTAAAGTTTAAAGGCAAAACGGTCATTTTTCCAAAATATGAATTATGAAATGTCTTGATTTATGTGATGATTAAATTAGTGAATTTTATCATTACAGATCAAGAAAAACAAAATCCGAACCTAGACTGGGGGAAAACCAACCTAGTAGACTAATTCAATCTAGTCGTCCACTTTTTGTATACCGAGGTAAGTTGCAGTAAATATTACAATTCTATTGTTATTATGCAATAAATTATTGATATTGGATGAAATGTCCAATTTTTTACAAATATGCATGATGAAATTTGATGTGGATGAAACTCCTGGTTGAACCGTAGGAAAAGATTGGATATCCACGCCTTGATGCTAGGGTTATGTGAGCTAGTGTAAGACCACGTTTGGAACATGGCATTGGCCTCAATATGTGAGCCAGTGTAAGACCATGTTTGGAACATGGCATCGACATTTTTATGAGAGCTAGTGTAAGACCATGTCTAGGACATGGCATCGGCCTCAATATGTGTGCCAGTGTAAGACCATGTTTGGAACATGGCATCGGCATTGTTATGAGAGCTAGTGTAAGATTATGTCTGGGACATGGCATCGGCCTCAATATGTGAGCCTGTGTAAGACCATGTTTGGAACATGGCATTGGCATTGTTATGAGAGCTACTGTAAGACCATGTCTGCGACATGGCATCAGCCTCAATATGTGAACCAGGGTAAGACTATGTTTGGAGCATGGCATCAGCTTTGTTACGAGAGCTAGTGTAAGACCATGTCTGGGACATGGCATCAGGTATCCATTTATTTTTCCAATTGGATCAATGGGTAATTTAAAGATTTTATCATGATTGAGAAAAGTTATGATCATGTTGCAAATGGTATAGGTACCTACACGAAACTCATAAGAATGAGCTCTGGTTATGTATATGAATAGTAAGGATGAAATGTGTAAGTTAAGTCTATAGTCATTCGAGAATCTTGTGCAAGTATATGATATGTTATGAGTATGATGTTACTTGGTAAAGCGATGTTAATTATTTACTTGTAACTTACTAAGCTTTATGCTTACTTCCTCTCTTTTTCATTTTTCTTATAGTGCCACCAAGCTAGCTTGGGAATCAAGGGATGTCAGAGGCATTGATCACACAATCACTTCAAGTTTTTGGTATAGTTAGTTTAAATGTTTTTAACCGTGGCATGTTTAGGGACTTGGTCTTTTGTTTAGTGTCATGTTGGTTTAGCCATAAGTGTTGGCTCATATGGATGTGATTTTCATTTTGTATAGCCCATGGATGATGGCTAATATTTATTATTGCTAAATGCATTTAATGAGGATTATCATGGATTTGGATGCTTGGTTGTGGTTGTTTTGGTTATGCGTGTTTATGCTTGGATTGAAGATGTTTGATGTTGTGTAGGTTGGTGCAAGTAAGAGTGGAAAAAAGGCTTGGTAGATAGCCTTTTTTTTGTCCACACGGGCGTGTGTCTAGGCCGTGTGTGACATACTGTCTACCCCATGGGCGTGTAGTCAGGTCGTGTGTCCCCTGCACCTAAATTTGGGAAAACAGAATGCCCAGTAGTAACAACACGGGGGGAGACACGGCTGTGTGTCTCAACTGTGTGGAGGACACGGCTTAGTACATAGGCGTGTACCATGGCCGTGTGCCCCTAAAGGGTTAATGATGTCAGAAACAGAATGTCAAGGTTTTTCTACACGGACGTGTCATGGCTGTAACACCCCGAACCCGAAACCGACACCGGAGTCGAACACGAGGTGTTAACTGACTTTAACCCCTTATAAAATTTATTTTCCAGACACTGCCCAATCTGTGTACTAGTCGTTTTAAAAATCATATCTTGAGTTTCGTAACTTGAAAATCAGTTTCGTAATTTTTCCCAGAAACTAGACTCATGTGCCCATCTATGTATTTTTTTCTAGAATTTTTGGTCGGGCCAATTAGTACAGTTTATTAGTCAAAGTCTCCCATGTTGCAGGGGTCGACTACACTGACCTTTGCCCATTACGACTTGGATATCTCCCTGCACGGGGCTTCAATACTGATGCCGTTTGTTTCTATGAAAACTAGACTCAGAGAGGAATCTATACATATATGGTACGACCCCTAATTATCTCTGGTTAATTTATAATGAATTTCCAAAGTCGGATCAGGGAATCCAGAAACCGTTCTGGCCCTGTCCCACAAAAATCTGATTATCTCATAATATACTGCCCATATGATCTTTTCGTTACTTCCTCATGAAAACAGACTCATCGAGCTTCGATTACATAATTTATTCATCAATTAATTCCACTCCTACTATTTTTAGTGATTTTTCAATCTCATGACACTGCTGCTGCCAGCATCTGTTACGAAAGTAACTAGGTCCATTTCATGCCTACCCTTGATCCAACTCAATCGAACATTCATGCCATTTTCGCATGGCTTAAAGTTTACATGCCAAAGTTCAAACACAACGTAATAGCTTATACATGCCAAAATGTTCTTCTAAGCCAACTAAGAAGAAAGTACCAAAACTTGCTATCCGGTGTGATGACTTCGATGACGGCCTGACCCCGCAAAAATAGATGAGTCCAAGCAACCTATAATGGGTGACAAGGAAACACCGAGTGAGTTTATAACTCAGTAAGTCATAAGCAATGCACTACCATCCATCAATAACATTATCACAAGAGGAAACAAAATGGAACGAGACAATTTACTCCATCCATACCGAACCATACCATAGTTCCTCCAACCTATCGATTCAATTTCATATCAATTCATGCATTCACATTCCATATACTCATCAATAGGACATTGAAGCATTTTCATAAATCAATTTATTTTCGTTACAATCAACGACTAAACGGCCTTTCACCCATCCTACGATAAATTTTATGTACGTGACTTCAAGTATATTTGTCACATAGGTTCAAACTTACCGAGCTCAACACCAAGTATAAGCATAGCACCTATTAGCCATGTACTCAAGACACTTACCCGATCCGCTGTCCGCGATCGACTCAATAGTGTCGCACACATAGTGTCCATAATGATTCACGAATGTATATTGAGTCCGCACACTCAGTGCTATATAATCGACTCGCACACTTAGTGCTACGTAATCAAATCGCACACTTAGTGCTACATAGTCAAACTCGCACACTTAGTGCCGCATGGTCAATTCGCACACTTAGTGCATCATATTCATTTCGCACACTTAGTGCAACATAGTCAAATCGCACACTTAGTGCTGTACAATTTAATCCCGCGCACTTAGCGCCAATCTCATGGTCATAAATGGTTATACCCGCACGTTTAGTGCCAAGATCAACAACTCAGTACATCTTACCTCTTTTCTTTTCATTCAACAATTTCATCATCACATACGTACATGCATATATATATATGTATATTTATTCATTCCATTCAGCATCAATACATAAACATTATGACCATTTGAAATAATACCAACTACATGCTTAATGACTTACCTCGTGTTGGGTAAGACGGTTCCAACTCGGCTACTCGATAACCTTTTCTTTGCCTTTGCTCGATTCACCTCCTTTAACTCCTTGAGCTAAATCAATAATTTAACTAGTTTAACCATCTTGCTAAACATTCATTCTTCAATTGCACATGCATATGTATGTTTGTATATTCGGCAATGACAATGGTAACTTAGCAACCCTTAATTTAACTTATAATTGTTCGTAACACATTTAAAGCATCCACTCCATTCCATCATTTTAAAGCACATACATTACTCAATATTATCCAAATTCACATTCGGCATTTCCACAAACACACATGCCGATTTCATTCACTCATCTCTAATGTTAATTAAGAAATGCCGAATGTCACCAACTAAATGGCATACACACACACCCACATGTATAAAAGTCATCCACACCACCTATAGCTCATTCGGCCTTCACCCTTACTAGTTTTTCCCATTCTTTTGTCGGTTATATATACATAGTCCTAAGGTAGTATCACGAATGGGCTTACATATATATGTATATATATATATAGCCGAATATGCAAAGCTTAACTCAACATCACATAAGCTCCTAAGTGATGGCCGAATATGTATATCTATATATATTCATCAACTATACTATTACCTTTAATTAATCTAATCACACAATTTCATCTCATGAATACTTGACCCATTTCTCACAAAAATGAAACAACAACTAAAATGAACATCCCATTTTTACCCCATATGGCCGATTACTTCATTAGTTACCAAGCTAACAATTCAACAATTTCAACCTCATTACAACCTCTACCTATCCAATATAACATGAACACAATCCTCCACCCCTAAATTAGATTCGGCAATCACTTAACCCCTTTAACCTCAACTTTCAAGTTAAAAGCAATTAACCACTCACCATATCCTACATTACTATCCATTTTAATGACATTAACACATCTACTAAGAGTTTCAAGATTCTTGGCCGAATTTCAACCTCAAAATCCTAAGTCTAATCTATAGGATGAGTAGAATTTGAACTAACCATCTCAAACATTCATAGATTTTCAAGAATCATTCAATACATACCTCATTCTAGCCATCTTCCAAGCCAAAATCCAATAACCAAATCTCCCTTCCTTCTCCTCACTCACGGCAATAGCCAAAGAAAAAAAGATGAACACTCCCTCTTCCCTCCTTATTTTATTCATCTCTTCCTTTTTAATTCCTTTCTTTAATTTATTTTAATTTACTTACCAATATTAAATAATAAACAACATAAACTTGGAGGAATGGAGTCATGCTTGGCCGGCCACTTATCAAGAATTGGGCACTTTGACATGCAAGTCCCCTTTTTCTTCCACATGCACTAATAGGCCCTCATGCATTGACCTATCACATTTTAAAATTTTCTCATATAAGTCCTATTGACTAAATTCACATGCAATCGACTAAATCGAAGCTTGAAATTTTCACACATTCATGATTACATATTCTAGACAATAAACATCACATTCAAACCTTTCGGTGACTCGGTTTAGCGGTCCCGAAACCACTTCCCGACTAGGGTCAATTTTGGGCTGTCACAATGGTCGTGTGAGGGACACGGGTGTGTGCCAAGCCGTGTGAAAACCCTTGTAGGTTCATATCAAGAAATAAATTCACACAGGCTAGGGACACTGGCGTGTCCTGTTATGTTCAGGCAGTGTGAGCCACACAGGGCTTCAACATGACCACGTTAAGAGGGCACACGAGCATGTATCCTTTCCATCTGGGCATGTGCCCTGGGTTGCATTGAAATTTTTCAATGTTTTGAAAAAGTGTTTTGTTTATTCCAAAACTATTTCCAAAGCATGTTTTGGGCCTTATAGGTCCATATTAGGGATGTTAAGAGGAAGTTTGAAAGTTTTTAACTTTGAGCAAAATTTTACGACCTAAAAATGTTTGTATGTATGTGTTTAAGTCTAGTAACGCCTCGTACCCTGCCCCAGTGTGGGATACAGGTAAAGGGTGTTAAACAGATAGTGTTGCCAAATTTTCAATGCAAAAACAATGGCTATCAGTTCTAAATCATGTATCGGGTAATTCGTTTCATGTGGTTTTAGCTATCTAGAAGCATAGGCTATTACTTTACCTTCTTGCATCAAAACACAGCCTAAACCATTCAATGATGCATCACTATAAATTACAAATTCCTTACCCTATTCAGGCTGAACTAACACTGGTGCTTTAGTCAGTAAGGTTTTCAATCTATCAAAACTCTACTGACATTTATCAGACCATTCAAACATCACATCTTTTTGCAACAATAGTGTCATCGGAGAAGCTATCATAGAAAACCCTTGTACAAATCTCCGATAATAACAAGCTAATCCCAGAAAACTTCTGACTTCAAAAACATTTATCCGTGGCTTCCAATTAACAATAGCTGAAATTTTATTCGGATCCACCCTGATACCTTCTACAGATACTATATGTCCAAGAAAACCAACTTCTCAAAGCCAAAATTCACATTTACTAAATTTGGCATTCATTTGTTTCTCATATAGGGTTTGTAACTCAATTCTTAATGATCAGCATGCTCATTTTCATCTCAAGAATATACCAGGATATCATCAATAAATACCATTACAAATCTGTCTAGATACGGTCTGAAAATTCTATTCATTTAATCCATAAATACTGCAGGTGTATTAGTTAAGCTGAATGACATCACAAGAAATTCATAGTCCCATACCTAGTTCTGAAGGTTTTCCTTGGTACATCTGAGTCTTTCATCCGTAGGTGATAGTAACCGGAACGAGGATCAATCTTCGAAAATACAATGGCACCTTTCAACTGATCAAAGAAATCATCAATACGAGGCAATGGATACTTATTCTTTATTGTAACTTTATTGAGCTATCTGTAATCAATACATAATCTCAATTATCCATCTTTCTTTTTAACAAACAAAACTGGCACACCCCAAGGTGAAGAACTAGGTCGAGCAAAACCTCTATCAGTTAATTCTTGCAACTATGCTTTCAATTCTTTAAATTTTTTAGGAGCCATTCTATAAGGAGCTACAGATTTTGGAGTTGTCCCCGGAACAAGATCTATAGAAAATTCCACCTCTCTAACTGGCAGTAATCTGGGTAATTCTTCCCGGTACACATCAAGAATCTACAAACAACTAGCACTAACTTAATCTTCGACTTAGATACTTTAGTATCCAACACATATTCAAGATAAGCATCATACTCTTTTCTGATATGTTTTTGTGCTGACATAGCTAAGATTTCATTGGACAACCCATCCAGTTTATCAGATTCAATACTAAGCAATTCACCATTCTGACATTTTAACATAATATATTTCTATTTACAATTTACCACTATATCATGCTAAGTTAGACAGTCCATACCCAGAATTACATCAAATTCATCAAATAGCAACAACATTAAATCAGCCGAGAAACTATAAACCTGTACCATTAACGGACAATTTTTACAAACTTTATCCACCATTACATACTGGCCCAAGGGGTTCGAAACTTTAACCACGAATTCAGTGAATTCAACAGGTAAATTTTTAACAGACACTAAATTTGTGCGTATGTATGAATGTGTTGAACCAGGATTAATTAAAGTAGTAATATTAGTATCAAGAAGAGAAAATGCACCAATAATAACATCAGGTGCAGAAGTATCCTCTTGTGCACGTATAGCATATGTTATCACCGGCGCTCGTGCTTCTGGTTTAACTGATGAATCTTTTTTTATACCTCGGCTATCACTCATATTATCAGGGTTACGAGGCGGTCTACCTCTTGAGGCAGGGTTGCTTGGCTTTGAAGTCTGAACAGTATCTTTTTCAATCATTTCCGGACAATCTTTAAGATAGTGGTCGAAAGAACCACATCTGTAACACGCTCCGCTTCTCATACGAGACTCTCCAACATGAAATTTATTACAATGTTTACATCTAGGTTTGGGATTTCCGACACTTCCAGCACTTGCTACTGATGGGCCCGGAGATGTCAGATTAGTGCGTTGAGAGCCTCGGTGTTTTCCAGAATACCCCACATATGAAACAAAATGATCGTGATATTTCTTTGATTTCTTTGAAACTGATCATTGTGGCTTGCCCATAAATCTTTTATTTGAAGTTCGGGCTTCCATCTCTTCTTGCCTCTTTTCTTTATTTAGTTCTTCAGCTTTATGTGCTCTATCAGCCAGTACAACAAATTTTTTTAATTCCAAAATCCCAACTAATAACTTGATGTCTTCATTTAATCCCTCTTCAAACCATTTACACGTAGCAACTTTGATCGGGATACACTCTTTGGCATATTTGCTTAATCGAACAAATTTCTTCTCGTATACAGATATAGTCATATTTCCCTGTTTAAGCTCTAAAAATTCCTTTTTTTTATCAATGAATCTCTGACTAATGTACTTCTTTTTGAATTCTAATTCGAAAAATTCCCATGTAGCATTTTCTCTCGGTACAACAGAAACCAAGGTATTCCACCACTAATAGGCTGAGTCTTTTAGCAAAGATACAACACATTTCAAACATTCTTCAGGTGTGCAAGATGATTCATCCAGAACCTTGATAGAACTTTTTAGCAACAATTCAGCCCTTTCCGAATCATCATCCGTTGTTGCTCTGAATTCTTTTGCCCCATATTTACGGGTTTTATCTACCGGACGCTTACCAATTCTAACAAGTTCAGTACCTTGTGGCATATTAGGAACCGGTTGAGGAATAGGAGGGGGAGATTATTGTACAGCAAGATTTGTTCTTAAGAATTCTGTGAACCACTCATTCATCATTTGAAAGAAGGCTTCTTTTGCCTTCTCACCTCAACCCTCAGATTCAGGCCTTTTACTAGTACTAGATGCAGCTCTTTAAACTAAAGCAGGAGCATTGCTCTCAGCTTCCTCGGATTCAATTCTAGCTCGGTTAGATGACATTACTATAACACATTTAAAATGGTCAGGAGATATCACACTATCACAAATTATATATAATCGCGTGTATAGCTAAACTCAAACTTGCTACGTTAGTCGAAGAATCGACTAAATCGTAGCTTTGATACTAATAAATGCAACACACTTAACCCCTATCCGTCACCCAAACAGGGTCACGGAGTATTACCAGAGTTTACAGATCAATTACAGAAAATTTATGTCATTTACTATTCATATTTGAAATCAATCATATCATCCCTTAATTAGGTCCTCAAGGCCCAAATTATGCATTAAAATCAAATCAGGAATAAACCGGAAACTAAAAAAAAATTTCTCAAAATTTTAAAATTTTTCTTAGGTGGAGGGGACACACACTCATGTGATCAGGTCGTGTGACTCACACAGCCAAGTGAGACGCCCATGTCTTAGGCTGTGTAGGCATTCGATGTGAGACACACGGCCATGTCCTAGCTCGTGTTCAAACTACAGTAGCTACTGACTTGGATCACACGGCCAGCCATACGCCCATGTGCTAGACCATATGGACAACTTAATTTTCAAAAATAGGTGCAGGATTCACATGGCCAAGACACACGACCATGTGTCGGGCTTTGTGTTTCACCCAGCTGAGACACACGCCCGTGTCACTACCTGTGTGACCAATTCTGAGCATTTTGTTTCTTAATTTTTAAGATACAGAGGACACACAACCAAACCACATGCCTGCTCGAATGGTCGTATGTCACACACAGTTGAGACACACACCCGTGTGTCTACCCATGTGAACAAAATAAGGACATTTCCAAGCCTTATTTCTCACCCAAATTTTTTCCTTGTACCTACATTAACACTTGCATACGTATACCAACTAATTCAAGATATTAAAAACCAAGCCAACATTAACGTTATACATGATATATCATCTCATGTATTCAAACTCACCTTTTATAAGACACATGTGTTTACCATAATTCAATCTAACTATATCAAACACACATATATTAACCATATTATAACCTCAGATATATATTCACTAAACATATCATCACTAACCATTCCAATGGCTATTTTACAATCAACCATTTAAATGCCAACACTGGCCAAGTTAGTCTATACATGCCATTATATCAAAATAAGTTTGCTATTTATACCAAAATGAGCTGAAGGATAGTGTGATGGTGCTCTAACTGATTCCAACCTTCACGAGCTTCCAAGCACTACAAAACAGAGGAAAATAAAACAAAGTAAGCATTTAATGCTTAGTAAGTTCGCGTAATAGGAATTTAACTTACCTTTTATATTTAATTTAAGTAATCATGTAAATAACATGCATCCCAACAAATTGACCAATTGCCTAATCACATACACTCAATTAAGCAAGTTAGTCATGAAATTCTAAATACTTTTCAAGTAATAAAGATGAGCTCATCATGTAATAACTTTCATACACATATACTTTTCTTATCTTATTCCATATAACATATACATTTCTATGATAAATCATATCAAGTTCACACTAGCCATAACAGAACTTTGCCCGTTGAATTTATTTGAAATATCGATGAATACACATGTAATACACTTGAAGTGTACAACACTGTAAATCATCAACTCATATTCAGGGGTACCCAATTAGGGCACATGATCAGGAAGCACTCTCTCAAGCCATATAACAGGATGCTCATGTGAGCCATGTAATAGGAAGCTCATCTGGGCTTTAATAGGAAACTCATAAGAGTCTAGAACAAGAAACTCAATGAGCTTAATAGGTAACTCCGAAGAGCTATTACCAGGAAGCTCCAGATAGCCATTTAACAGGATGTTCAAGCGAGCCATATCAGGAAGCTCAAGAATAGCCTATAACAGGACACTCATAAGAGCTGTATTTGTTTTCGTAATATATGCAAGATCGCAACCGATCATATAACAGGATGCTTACAAAGAGCTGTGGTAGTCCGCAACACATGCAGGGTCACTACTGATCAGGATGCTCGTAGGAACCATGTAACAGGAAGCTCGAGAGGGCTTATAACAGGATGCTCTTTCAAATAATGGTGTGTCTGCAACATTGATAAACCATAATATATACATATTTTTACCCCATGCTTAACGCATTTTATGGATGATTTTCCCTTAGAATTGGTGAATTCAATGCTCCTAATGCTTTAATTTCATGTTTTATACTTAGGAGAGCATAAGAAAGCGAAAGGAATGAGAAACGGGCCAAAAATAGAGAAAATGGGCCAAAGTACAAAATAAACATGGCCTGGACTTCCTCACACGGGCAGACCACACAGTCGTGTCAATTTGGAAGATTCGAAGCATGATTCAGACGGGCATGTCCCTGCCGAGCCAAGTTGAGTCCAATTCGGAAAAGGCTAATTTTGAGGGTTTTTAGGCATTCTAAAGCCTATAAATACGCCTTAAAGGAAGAGAAAATGAGAGGGCAGGGAGAGGAAGGAAGGAATTACTCGATGGAAGCCGATTGATCCATCTCAAAAGCCGGAGTCACCATCAAGACTGAAGATCTCCCCTCAATTTCCCTTCAGGAGTTTTGGGTTTTCTTTATGTTTTGTATTTGTTATTCTTCTGAGATGTTTTCCTTTTTAGTTATGAACTAAATCCCCTAAATACCTAAGGGGAATGAAACCTAAGATGAATCTTATTATTATTTTCTAAATTGTTTGATAAATATTTAACTTGTTCTTAATTATGTGTTCTTAATTCTTGTTTTGATATCCCAGGATACTTATTCAAGATAAGCTCTTATTCATAGGAGGAATAGACCTTGTCTAAGTACATTTGTCATAATTAAGCGGAGTTGCTTACGCGCCTAGACATAAGGTGACACGATTTTGTCGAATTAGGGTGAAACCTAATAAGGGGATCCATAGATCGAGTTAATGCAACCCTAGGGTGTTAATTAGAGAAAAGTCTCAATTATTCAATCTAGGGATTAGACGTTATTAGTCTTGAATAGGGATAATAACATAACTTAGGTATCTCCACGGAACAATTTAAATGAATAAACCGTCTGATTCGGAGCCAGAATAACAAGTACAGTCTAGGTGGATTTTTCCTTAGGTATTGTGTTAATTCAATCGTTTTCCAAAAGTAATCCCCCAATTCCATTCTCTGTGAATTTTTAGATTAGTTAATTACTTAGTTAAAACAAAACCCCCTTATTCTTAGGCTAGATAATAAAAAGGCAGTCATTACTAGTACTTTTAGTTCCTTTGGTTTCGACAATTTGGTCTTGCTAAAACTATACTACTGTTCGATAGGTACACTTGCCTGCATCGCGATAATAGTTAGTTTCAAGAACGATTAATTATAAATATTTAAAACTTACCTCATGAAAATCGCGATCAAACATATGCAAGGCCATAACCAATCGAGAAATCCTGTATCCATCGGATTCCATCTATTCGAATGGGACTTATACTTATCGAGCAATATCAAGCATGTAATTAATTTTATACATTAAATAATTATAATATTCACACATATTCAACATTCAATTCCAAACATATTAATATACATAATCTATTTACACGAACTTACCCCAATAAGCGTTCGTATAAAAGGATCTACTAATCCAATACTTTTTGTTTTCATCAATCCAACTCCGTATTAGGTCTATCCGGATCTATATAAATGAATTTAATGTCAATTTAATCCATTTCATACTCAATTTAATTCAATTCACACCCTAGGAAAAATTACCATTTTGCCCTTATACTTTCTATAAATGACTATTTCGTCCCTAGGCTCAAAAAATGAAATTCATGCAATTAAAACATTATTCCAAGCCTAGTCTATTTTTATATATAACATTTAAAACACAAATATTTCATAAAAATTAGAACTTTTTCATGAATTTTATATCTTTACAATTTAGTCCCTAAATCACAATTTCATGAAAATTCACTTTACAAAAGTTGTTTATCTATCAACAACCTTTCATTTTCTACCATAAATTTCAAAATTTTCATCATATTCATCCGTGGAAAATTTTTAATACTTTGATAACTTTACAAATTGATCCCAAAATAGCTAGATTAGGTTATTCCGATATCAAAAATATAAAAATTACTAAAAACGGGACAAGATTACTTATCCAATTAGGCTTGCTTGATTTTCTTTCTTTTTCCTAGGGTTTCTATAGAATTTGGGGAAGAAGATGATATAAAATGATTATATTAGATATTTATTTTATTTATCATCTTTTATTTTTTTTAATTTCCAATTTAGTTTTTTCTTCTTCTAATTTTCCATGGATGAATTATCAAAAATATCTACTAACTTCTCTTAATGGTCTAACTAGCATGTAAGGACATCAAGTTTTGAATTCCAAAGCTATTTGATACTTATAGCTACTAGAACTCAACTTTTGCATTTTATGCAATTTGGTCATTTCTATAATTAAACATGAAATAGATAAAATTTTCTTATCGAAATTTTCATACGTCTTTCCTATCATAGCATAGACCATGCAATAATATTAAGATAAATTTTGTTTCTGACTTGGATTTGTGATCCAGAAACCACAGTTCTGATTTCACTAAAAACGGGCTGTTACAAGTCTAATCTCTTTGGCTCGTTTTATAGGATAAGAATCTGAATTAGTGAAACTAGCATCTGTAACACCCCTAACCTGTATCCGTTACCGGATTAGGGTTATGAGGCATTACTGTATAAAACACAGTTCACCACAATCATTCCTCACCTTTCATACACCAAAGAATTAATAAACTTTTAAAACTTATCAAATTCAAATATCCACAATTCATTTAATATGAATTCAAATACATGAGTCATAATTCCAATTCAAAAATAATCATTCCTTACTGAACATGTATCGCAAATAAGCACATTTTAAATATATATCAAAACCCAACTGATCATGTTCCATAATTACTAAATTTGAGCCAAACTTGTATATATCAAAACATATTCACATATTTAATACTTCCAATATTCAATTCCATATATCCATCATATTAATGCCATTTTCATAATTCAATCATATTCCATTATAAATCATTACACTTCATACTACGAATATATGCCAATTTCTATCTCATTAATAATATATCAAACATATAATTCGATAACTTCTGCACAAGCTCATAATAAAACCAATTGAATCATATTATAAATTATTATGCAATCACATATGAAACTTAAATACATTATAACATGGCCGAACATACTAATGATGTATATATACAAGTGCACAATTCATCCTAAAAATAAAAGCCATACTTAACACTTGAACACAAATAACACTTCAGTGTGCATCTAATTCATATCTATATTAATATACCTAAACTTCATATTTTATCCTATTAACTAATCTTTATTTCTATCTCACCATTATCAATATCATAAGCATACCAAATTAAATTAAATATCATATTCAGATTTACAACCACACATGAACGTATACCTATATTGATATTAGCAGCAACTTGACATTTTTAACTATCCATTAAAATTAACCCAAAACATACTTAATCATTACCATTATTTACCATTTGAACCCATACCAAAACAACCAACCAAAACAATCATAAAACATATTCATTACTTACCACTTAGCAACCAAACCTGTTAAGTTAATATACCACACTTCATATTTCCAAAATGAGCTAACTATTAAAATGACTACCAAAACCAAACTCATTAAACATTTTAATTAAGAACATGTAAAACCAAACTTAAGCATAATAAGCAAGCCATTTTCGCATGGCTTTAAATACATACTCATTCTAAATAATTAACTCCAAGACTAATCTATACATGCCACATAACCGAGTCTCAAAACATTATTTATTGAAATGATAACCGGATAGCGTGATGTCATCTCCATCGACTTCCAACCTGAGCAATCTCTGAAAATCTATAAACATAGGAAAAACACACAGAATAAGCTCTGAGAGCTTAGTAAGTTATAAACAAATAAATAACTCAATGACAATAACAATTCAATTTCCAAAGCAATTTATACTATCATAATCATGTTTAATTTCAAACTTATACTTTCTTATAATACATATACTTTCATTTTACCAAATATCCATACATTTAAGATAATATATCATTCAAATTCCCAAATCCACAATATCAATAATTAATCGAATATACATAAACTCATATACATATATTCATAGATCATTTCATAACTATTCTTACTTTATATCATTAAGGCCGTACATAATCATTTATATAAGTTTGCACACAGGTCACAATATGATATCAATATACTTAACCTTTGGACGAATGTATTGTATCTATTATCAAGGTGACATTTAATTTCAAACCCATAGTACCATTATAAGATCGAATATATTCATACCCATCAACATATATTCTTGAATCAAACTTTAATATCTCATACTTATACTTATCATGTAGTCAAATATACATATGTCTATACCAAAGTATCATACACTATTAAAATCATATTATCAGTGCATAAAGCCGAATCTTTAAATATTTCTTTATATATACTCATGTATTAAACCTTAATACCACATAATTACACTTAACTTATGGCCGAATATACTTCACAATTACTCACAAATTCAAACTAACATCATACATAAGTTTGTATCACATATCAAATAATCAGCCTACCTTATTTTCAAGGAAACAATAAGCTAACTCATACCTAATCATTTAGCTCGTTTAAAGTATTCAATTACCACATCAGCATAAAGTCTTTTAGGCATAAACTTATAATAATTTACCGGCATAAATCCTGCTAGGCCTAAGCTTGAATCTCACACCGGCATAAGGCCTGCTAGACTCAAAGTCTAATTTTATACACTGGCAATAAGCCTATTAGGCATAAGCCTGATTTAATTCACCAGCACAAGGCTTACTAGGCTTAAAGACCGAATATCATTATTATAAAATTTTCTCATAAACAATTTATCAAAAATTCTAGATACTCCATATAGTTCATACGGACTTTCAAATGTTATAACTTAGTCGAAACGAATGCACGAACATAGTTACCATGCTTAAACACATTCGGCATTAGCATATAGTAATTCATATATTTCATTTCAGCATATATACTTTGCATTAAATTAAAATTAAGTACGTCTATTTTCTTATAAACTTACCTCGGACAACGACAATCGGGACGGGATAACTAGTCGACAACTTTGGTTTTTCCCCGGTCCAAATTCGATTTCTACATTTCTTGATCTAATTCAATACAAAATCAACTTATTTAATCATATATTCAATCAAATTATACAAAAACACATAAATAGGCTAATTACAATTTTGCCCCTGACATTTTACATTTTTCACAATTTAGTCCCTATTTCAAAACAACACAAATACTCAAAATTTCACTATGCCCATGTTAGGCCAAATTTACCTTAGGTCCTAGCAGCCCATCAATTTCATTTATTTCACATTTTGACCCCTCAATTTACAAATTTCTCAATTTAGTCCTTAATAAGCTTTTTTATCAAAAATCACTTAATAAAACATGATAATCTAGCGTTAAATATTTATTTTTCATCATCAAAAAACAAAAACAACAAGCTCTCATCAATGGCAAATCACAAAATACACAACCAATTCAAAAATTCAAGCATGGGCTAGCTAGAACACAAAGCAACGATCTCAAAAACATAAAAATTATTAAAAATGGATAAGAAAATACTCACATGCATGAGAAATGAGTATAGTCGAATGCTCAAGCTTCCATGGCTGTTCTAAATGTGAATTTTCGGTGGTGGAAGGTGATAATGAACCAAAATTTTCTTTTGTTTTATTTAATATTAACTTATTTACTAAATACCAAGTTTAACCTTTAAAAATAAAATAAATTTTAACAATGCCAAACCAAATCTTCCACTAACCAAAATAGTGGCCTAATTTTCCAATAAGGACTCCCACTTTAATATTCCATAGCTATTAGACACATTTGACTTATAGAAAATAACTTTTACACTTTACGCGATTTAGTTTTTGCTCAATTAACTATCGAAACAATAAAATTTTTCAACGAAACTTTAATATTATCTTATTGCCACTCCGAAAATATTTATAAAAATATTTACAACTTGGTTTATAGAAATGAGGTCCCAATACCTCATTTTTTAAAACCACTTGAACTTAATAAATCGCTTATAAAGCCAAAAAAAATTCACAATATCAAAAACCTTTTTCTTTTTATATCACAATTAACTCATAAATATTAAAATAATAATGAAATTTTTTTTATGTCGGATTGTGGTCTCGAAACCACTGTTTCGATCAATCTTAAAAATAGGCTGTTACAGCATCTCTCTTAACTGGTACCTTATTCTTATCACGTTTTTCATGTTCCATCTGTTTAATCTCCTCCACTATTTTGGCTTTCTCCATTAGGGGCTTAAACACCCATTCTTGATGTAGAGCAATCTGAATTTTGCAGTTGAATTGCAACCCATTTTTGAACCTCACGCACTTGTCCTACTTCATGACGACCATTCCTTGGGCATAGCAGCTGAGTCTTAGAAATTCAACCTCATTTTCTAACATAGTCTTATCTTCCTGTTTTAACTCAATAAACTCAAGTCTGTGGGCTTTCACATACCTAGTACCCACATACTTCTTTTGAAAGGCCGTTTGGAAATATTCTTAGTTAATACGATCAACCTTCATATTCCTTACGACAGACTACCACCAACGATAGGCTTATTCCCTAAGTAAGGACACAATGCCCTTCAACTTCTGCTCCGAAGTATAGTTTAAATCCTCCAAAATCCTTTCCGTCGAATCCATCCAATACTTCACCACAGTAAGATTCGTTCTAGAAACTCTTTGAATTTTTTTGCCCCATTTGATTGGAGCCTTTCCGCAGCGAACCCACGACTTTCCAATCCAATTTAGGCTCCAGCAAGCCTTTGTAACACCGTCAGCATCGGCTATGTCACCGTGTCATCTTCGATCTCATAGCCTCCGCCACCATTGGAAGAGGAGTTCTCAACATAATCCTCTTAGGGGATCAATTTTTCACCTTGAACAACAGGCAGCTCTACAGCAGCCCTACGCGGCCTACCCCTACCACATCTACCTTGTATATTCATTATATTCTCGAAAGTTTTTAAGATCTAAGTATATCTACAATTTTAACATAAAATTTCAAGCATTAGTTAAAGTATATTTATTGTCTAAAAGATTTTAGTTCATCTAAAGCCTAAATAGCAACAGTAACTACAATAGGACCATCATCGGAGTATCAAATTTAGTTTCCTGCAGAAAACCAATTTTTTTTCAAAAACTTGTGGTATGATTTTTCTCAAACATCCCTTTTTAATGTATGCATGCAAGCAAATGTACTCTTAATTTTTACGGTCCGAGTTTAGAAGGCCTGTAGCTCTAATACCACCAAATGTAACCTCCTTAGTACAAGAACGAGTCAATTGAATAAGCGCAACTGGAAACAGTCAGTCTTACTTGCTCCATTAGTAGGTCTAGTCTATATGGAACTCGTCTATTGTTTTTAGTAAACATAAATAGGTCTATTGGTTGGCTGTATTCCTCACCTGTCAACTCGCAAGCAAGTATTCGTTGTCTTTTGTCACTCAAGTTAGCTATCCATACCGTAACCGTAGTATGGAAGGTTTTCTTTATTGACCACGCACTCAAGCCATTTCCCCTTACCACAAAAGCATCGGCAATGGGCATTCACCCTGCAACAGCATACCCGCGCTTAGGAAAGAAAGCAAAATCAAGAGAATAAGAGTTCGGGCTATGAATCAGAGATGGCACTAGCCCCATTGATTCTTTAGCCCATGATCTTATAATACATAGATGTTATAGAAATTTATAAAACATACATTTTAAAAACAATTGTTCATCTTTAGAAGATAACTTATTTTTAGAAAAACTCATTACTAGACAGAAATACAATTAATAATTTTTTTCTTGAAAAAAAATGATTACCATTGAAAAAATAGTTAATTTCTATTTTATTATTAGTCAATAATTTATCTACAATCTAGCAGCAAAAAAGTGATATTCAATTTAGAATTAATCAGATTATATGCATAAATAGTTAAAAATCATATTCCAATATCCTTAAATTAAATTAAATGTCATGCGGGTTTTTAAAACCAATTCCTAAGTCCCATGCCACAAACTGAAATTAAAACATTACAGTCTTTGAATAACAAAAGTATCAAATGATAAATTTGAAATATTTAATAAAAACAAAATCGAGCCGAACCTCTACGAGTGTTGTGTCCACGTCCTAACCTGGTGGGGTATCTATAGAGATGGAAATCAAAAGGGAGTGAGCTATGAAACTCAGTGTAAGTTCTCTTACAAGTAAACCAGTGCAAATGCCTAAGTATATAGAAACACAATGCATAGAACAATATACAATAGCAATTTCAGAATACTAATATTTTAGACCACTTCAATCAATGTGTACATATATATATGTCATCTCAAAAAATTCCAATTTGTATGCACATGTTTTATGAATGTCATACAGTTTCTGTTTAATAGAAAAGATCCTACCCCACCGTTACACAACACAATGGGAGTCCCCCTAATGTAATACCCCTTACACGTACCCAAGACCAGGTATAAAATTTCATTTCAATTTAAAATCGTTCAAATGGAATCGTATTTTCCCGATTATGGACCTACGAGGTCCAAAACATGCATTAAAAGTGATTCGAGACTAAACCGAGGACTTTAGAAAACTTTAGGGAATTTCTAGGTTTAAGCCTCACACACCCGTTTGGAGGCAACGCACACACCCGTGTGCATTGGGACATGCCCGTGTCCTTTACCCGTGTTGAATTATTGGAACTTATTTTATTCATTTTGAACCTACAGGGGTTTTTACAAGGCCGAACACACGCCCGTGTCCCTCACACTGCCTAGACATGCCCATGTCATCGCCCGTGCCCAAAAACATGGACATTCTATTTATGACGTCACCATTCATCTAGGGGAACACGGCCAAGACACACACTCCTATGCAAAGCCATGTCCTCCACATGGTTTAGCCACACGACCATGTCTCTACCCGTATGTTTGCTACCATGCATGAGGACCTAAAAATTCAAGGTGCAGAGGACACACGGCTGAGCAACTAGACACATGCCAGTGTGTCTACCTATGTCCACCTTGTTGGAGGCTATTTTCCAAGCCAATGGTCACCATCAACATCCATACACATTTATAAACCTCAATGGTATTTAACATGGCCTAAATATGTCCATAATCCACCTTGGCATAGTCTATACATGTTAACCTCATCTCATTGGCTTAGCACATGCTAGGTTATCCTTTTTGTATTAAGGATTACCAATTTAATAATCAGATTTTATACTTGGCTCATTTTATAACTCATTGCCAATTATGACCTAACCATCTCAAAATGATTTGACCACATTTAACAAGTCCATTCATGATATACGACATTTAACCATCACATGAAACATTTAAGTATAATCATGCTCAATTAGTAGGTTTACAACCTACATCAAAATGAGCCATATCCCATGGCCATTACAAAATGAATAAGTATATCATTCAAGCCCTTACATTGGCTAGCCAAATGACACATATAACAAAATTATCAAGAATCTTATATATGCCATTATAACAAAATAAAAGTTTTTATATACCCAAGCAAGACAAGTTGATAGTGTTTACAATGCTCCAACTGTCTTCCAATCTTCACAGGTTCTCGAGCTTTGTAAGACAAGGGAAATGAAAAGGGGTATGCATTTACATGCTTAGTAAGTCTGGATAAAAGGCAGGTGAGCTTACTGGCTGTTTAGCATGCAACCATATTAGATATTCATGCCAACATGCATAGTATAACTTCTCTATCACATACACTCAATCATCATGTTAGTTTCATGTCAATACAATTAAACATTAATCTTAGGTGAGCTCATCATTCCAAGCATTTCTATTTTTGTTCCTCATTTTAATCTTATTGAACTTCTCAAAATCTCGATAGATATCTCATTTACCATCAAATCGTGTGAGTGATCATTTCAAATACACACTTTCGTGAACCTCGCTCTTATGACGGGATTACCAGTCCAGGCTAAATCCCTCAAAATGTAAACTTATAGAGTAATGTCGGGATTACCAGTCCAAGCTAAATCCCTTACAATGACATGTAGCCTAATGAGCTCAGATTTGAATTACCACTTTAGGCTAAATTTAAACCCCAATCAGATTACCCGTCCAGGCAAAATCCATTTCAGCACACTTATGTTTCGGGAGGCTAGATCACTAAAGGAACACCCGTCCGGGCTAGATCCTTTTTACCATCAATTCATTTCGAGAAATCCATCAGATATCCTTTTATTTCAATCGGGAAACTTCAATTCTCTTTTAAACTATACTACCACATTTCATGGATTATTATGCAATGAATGTCTAAATTGTCATACATTCAAGTATATACATTTTGTGTATATTAAAAGTTTACTTCGAGTTACACGAACTTACCTGGTAATTTCTTCGGTTTCGTATTTCGGTTATTCTGAAACCTTTCGTTTTCCATGGTCGACCTCCTGAATTGGTTCCTTGGGGTCTAAATCAGTAAAAATAAATTATTAATACCTCACATTGTTTATTTTCGGCTTAAGACTTGCCCCCGGGAAAAATGACCAATTTGCCTCTAACCTTTCACACTTTTTACAGCCCGTGTCCGCTGCCGGAATAGGGTACGAGGCATTACCGGACTTAATCATTCACAAACATGCGAAAACAAGGCCATAAAATTTCTTTTAATTCAAAACTTTTCAAACATATGCATGTCGTCCCTTATTTGGGTCTACGAAGCCCAAAACATACATCAAGATTGATTCAGGACTAAACCGAGAACTTGAGAAGTTTTAGGAAAACTTAGAAAATTTTCCCTTGAAATAGGGTCACACGACCATGTGGACATAGGAACACGCCCGTGTCCTTAGGCCATGTAACTCTCTATTAATGACGTCAGCATGCAAGTTGAACCACACGACCGGGCCACACGCCCATGTCTCCAAACCGTGTCCCTCACACGGTTGAGATATATGACCGTGTCTCAGCCCGTGTAGTTAACACCTAGGCTATTTTCCAAGCCTTCATGTTACCCATAAACCCTTACAACCTTATACATATTAAAACCACAATTCATGGCCTCATTTTAATGATTAAACACTCTTTATTAAGACATATTCATAATATTAACATGTCCTCTTACAAGCAATGCATCTACTCATGCAATACCAAGTCTAGATTCCTTAATTCACATTCATAAGACTTGTCATTTTGATGATCACTTTTACCATTATACTATGGTTACCAACTTATCCATCAAGCACTCATGTCCAACCATCATCATGTTTTTTTTATAACATTCAATTTGTAACACCCCAAACCCGGCCCAGACGTTATGGCCGAATCTGACGTGCCACGTTGGAGTTGAAACCCCACGTTCCATTTTAGTGTTTTAAAAACCATATATTTTGTTGAGTTAACAAAGTGTATGGAAGCTGGGCACCAGCTAGGTATCCGAGACAGAGGAGGTGAGCCATGAAGGCTACTTAAGTACCAAGCTCTTTGATTGGATCCAATCCTAGACATGCCCACAACCATAGCCACACTTTGTTATATCGAGTTTAATTTTGTTTAAGTGGACGTCTTTGATAAATCGATTAATCATGGTGTTGAGATATTTTGAAAACAAGTATCGCTTTGAAAACACGTCCTAAGTCTAGCCCATTTGAACAATTATCAACCAGGTTTGAAGTTATTAAAAATAAAATAATCCCGAGAAGAAATAAAAGAAAAGTTAAAAATGGCCTTATTACAACCCAAAAATAAATAATAATTAAAGGAAATTAAATAAAAACCAACGCTTATTTAAAGGTCCAAAGGCGATCACCGTGGCCACTCTGAATCCCCTCCGGCCCAAGTCCACACATCAAGGCTCACCTGCAAGGTTAAGGGAAGGGAGTGAGTTTGGAAACTCAGTGTGCAACAAGCCCCTTTCAGAGCCCAAAACAATAACAGCCTGTTGGGTCTAAGCCCAAATCCAATCTCAAACATGTACTGGGCCATAGCCCTTTTCATATTTCATATTTCATAACACTGGGCCAAAGCCTTTTCAAATTTCATATTACTGGCCTAAGCCTTTACTGTAAACGGTATGGCCCATAAGCCCATTTCAATATCACATATAATGTCAATGAAAGAATGCAAGCCCATTTGGGGAGACTACTCAACCCACCATCCGCTACTCTCCACCCGTACCAACCAACACACCATGTGGGGATTAACTCGACCCACCCCGCCATAACTCTCCACTGGCAGCTTAGCTGCTTTATCATATAACTAGAGGCCTAGCCTCTTTTAATAAATGGGGCAAAAGCCCTTTTTATAACTGGGGCATAAGCCCTTTAATAACTAGGGCGTAAGCCCTTTTGATAACTGGGGCATAAGCCCTTTTGATAACTGGGGCATAAGCCCTTTAATAACTGGGGCATAAGCCCTTTAATAACTGGGGCATAAGCCCTTTTTCACTTCCTCCATTCATATAAAAACCCAACCCAATGCATTTATGAATACATCATGTGCATATCATACATATCATGTGCATATCATACATGTCATGTGCATATCATACATACCATGTTTATCAAAATCCCATGTATTAAAATCATACATAAACCCTAGGGGTATAATGGTCATTTTTACCTAGGGGCAAAATGGTCATTTCCATGTTATAAGGGTAATCTTGTAATTTTACCAAAAATTAGGGTTTCCGTGTTCATTAACAGTTACTAACAATTTATAGGTGCAAATAGTGATTCTGGCCCATTTTTTAAGCGAAATCGAGTTATTGGGCCTAAAACCCCTAATGGGCCCTACTTAGCCGATTTTGTCATCTAGGCCCATTTAGCCTATATCCATAACAGTATTAACAGTCTTAACATGCAATTTAATAAATTTTCGTTTTCTACCAATTTTTCCCAAATGGGCCCGGAAGCCTATTGGGCCCTATCGCAGCCCCTCGAGGCCCATCTTACCGTGAATGCCAAAAATCACGATCTTACCATTTCTAATGTTCCTGATCATCATCTCACCGAATCTAACTAACTAATGAGCATTCGCTTGCTCACAAGTCCTCGAAATGCCAGAATTTTGGCATTTCGGCTTTTCGGCATTTATCGCTTTAAGCTATGAAAAAGGGTTCGTTACACACCTGTTTGGCGATATTCCTCGACGAGATCTCCTACACGATTTCTCCTATAATTCATCGTTAATAATCAGCTTCCCATAATTGAACCAAACCAAAAATCATCTAATACTAATACTTACACATTCGGCCACCATCCATAGTGGCCTTAGGAATCTTACCTTTGTCGTGATTGATGACTAGGTCTAGCCACTCCGGTGATCCAAGCTACTCCAAGTCGACACTACACCTTGCTGCTCCTCCACTAAATAAACCACAAAAATATTAAAAGAAGACCCCATAAGGCCTATACCCACATTCGGCCACCTCCCTAAACTAGAGGGGTTTCGGCTTTTGACCAAAAGTTACTCTAGGAATTGTTTAGAGTTCGAGTACTTACCACAGTCTTACTCCTCTTGAATCCGGATGCCTAAAAGGTAAAGGAATTGAATGCCAACAATTGAGAAGGAAGGAAAAAGGTTGCTGGTCACAAAGAATCAGCACCCCTCTATCTTCACTGATTTCGGCTTTTACGGTATTTCGGCAGAAGTGGAGACTAAGGAAAGAAATAATAAATGAGTAGAGGAAAGTAATGGGCTGGTTTTTGAAAAAGCAAAGGGAGAAAAGATGAGAGGAAAGATGGTAGATTCGGCTAGGGAAGGAGAAAGAAGAGAAAAACTAAAACAAAAGAGAAAAGGGCACAGCTAAGACCCTAATGCCGAAATTGCTAACCTAATACCCCTCTGCCGAAATCCCCTCTCTAATCCCTTCAAATCGGCTAGGCTCTATCCCTTTCTGAAATCCCTAAAATCTCTCCCCTTATCCCTCCTTAATCCATGCATCTTGACTATTTTAAACTCTCTCCCATAGAGTTCCATCCAGCTTTAAACTCTAGCATGCAGAAGCATAAAAATAACATTACCTTTGCCATTCAAGGGAATCGAACCCAGGTCTTCCTCTATGTCCACACGCCATTTTTTTTGGAGCTTAGTGGCGTCACCCTTGCCACTTTACCAAGGCTCTTTTTGTGATACACTTTACCCACAACTTTATATAAGGGCACCTCGCCAGACCCCTAACTCCTAAGTCCAAAATTTAAAAAAATTCTACTGGGTTTTGGCCAACTCATGGGCCTTCCATAGGCCCATTTACATACCCAAATTATGAATTCCATAATCACATACCAAATTTTAGAAACTTACTTAAAATATCAAGAATCGCGAAAAACCCGAAAATCAGGATGTTACAACTCTACCCTCCTTAAAGAAATTTCAGCCTCGAAATTTACCTGATCCAAACAGTTGAGGGTACTGCTGACGCATTGCCTCTTCGGTCTCCCAAGTAGCTCCTTCCTTGCCATGGTTCCTCCAAAGTACCTTCACTAACAGGACTGACCTCCTTCTCAACACCTTGACATCGCGATCAAGTATTTGTACCGGTTCCTCTACAAAGGTCAAATCCGACCGTACCTCGATTTCTGTAACTGGCACGATATGAGTTGGGTCAGAATGATATCGCCTTAGCATGGACACATGGAAAACGTCGTGAATGCGATCCAGTTCTGGAGGTAACTCTAGCTGATAAGACACCGGCCCTATCCGCTTAATGATTCGGTAAGGCCCAATAAACCGTGGGCTCAACTTACCCTTCTTACCAAATCTCAAAATCTTCTTCCAAGGTGAAACTTTCAACAAGACCATGTCCCCTACCGCATATTCAGTATCCTTACGCTTCAGATCGGCATAAGTCTTTTGTCGATCCGCCGCCTCTTTTAATCGATTCCTGATCACCTTAATCTTGTCTTCAGTATCTGCTACCAAATCTGGTCCAAGTATTTGCCTTTCCCCCAATTCTGCCCAACAAGTAGGCGAACGACACCTTCGCCCATATAGTGCCTCATATGGAGCCATCTGAATACTTGCTTGCTAACTATTGTTATACACGAACTCCGCCAATGGAAAATGGTCCTCCCAGCTGCCTCTAAACTCAATAGCACAACCCCTCAACATATCCTCTAAAATCTGAATAACCCTCTCTGACTGCCCATCCGACTGAGGGTGAAAAGCCGTACTGAAATCCAATCACGTTCCCAATGCCTCATGCAACTTCTGCCAAAATCAAGATGTAAACCTTGGGTCTCGGTCTGAAATTATCGATGCCGGCACCCCATGCAACAGTACTATTTTCACTACATACAATTTGGCCAACTTCTGAAGTGAGTAATCAGTTCGGACAGGTATGAAATGAGCAGATTTCGTGAGTCTATCCACAATCACCCAAACTGAATCCTTCTTTGAAGGTGTCAACAGTAATCCACTTACAAAGTCCATAGTTACCCTTTCCCACTTCCAAAGTGGTATCTTTATCAACTGTAACAATCCCGAAGGTAGTTGATGCTCGGCCTTCACTTGTTGACATGTCAAACATCTTCCTACAAATTCGGTCACTTCTCGCTTAAGCCCCTCGCCACCAATATTGCTCTCGCAAGTCGCGATACAACTTACTCCCTCCTAGATGCATAGCATAAGGTCCATTATGTGCCTCTTTCAAAATCATCAATCTCAAATCGGAGTTCTTCGGCATACAAATTCTCCCTCGAAAACAAAGAACTCCCTCACTATTTAACCCAAAGTCCGGATTCTCCCCCTTCTCAACTTGCTGAAACCGAGAAACCAACGACTCGTCCTCCAACTGTTTCTTCTTAATCTGTTCTACCCAAGTCGATCTCACTTGTAACTCTGCCAACAAACTTCCGTCGTCAGACAAACTTAGACGAGCAAACATCGCCTTTAATTCCGCCACAGCCCTTCGACTTAGCGCATCAGCCACGACATTCGCTTTCCCTGGATGGTACTCAATCGAACAGTCATAGTCCTTTAACAACTCTATCCACCTAGCTGCCTAAGATTCAGCTCCTTTTTAGTCAGCAAGTACTTAAGACTCTTGTGTTCCGTATAGATGATGCATTTCTCTCCATACAGGTAATGCCTCCATATCTTAAGTGCAAAGATTACCACTGCCAATTCCAAGTCATGCGTAGGGTAGTTCACCTCGTGCGGCTTAAGCTGTCGTGAAGCATAAGCGACCACTTTACCCTCTTGCATCAACACGCAGCCCAAACCTACATGTGACGCATCGCTGTACACAGTGAAATCCTTACCAGACTCTGGCTGAATCAACACTGGCGCTTCCGTCAAAACCTTCTTCAACCTCTCAAAAGCCTCTTGCTGCTGTCCAAACAAAAGGTGCTCCCCTCCTTATAAGTTTCGTTAACGGTGCTGCCAACACAGAAAATCCTTCCACGAATCTCTGATAATAACCTGCCACCCCAAAAAACTTCGAATCTCTGTTACCGACTTCGGTGGCTTCCATTCCAAAATTGCTTCAATCTTTCGAGGGTCCACCTTGATCCCCTCGGCAGACACAACATGCCCCAAGAAGGTAACTTCCTTCAGCCAAAACTCGCACTTACTAAACTTTGCATAAAGTTGCTTCTCCCTTAACACTTGCAGCACTACACGAAGATGCTCATCATGCTTCTCTTTCGTTTTTGAATACACCAAGATATCGTCAATAAAAACGACTATGACTCGATCCAAGTATGGTTGGAACACCCGATTCATCAAATCCATGAATGTCGCTGGTGCATTAGTTAGTCCAAAAGGCATTACCAGAAACTCGTAATGATCGTATCGAGTCCTGAACGCCGTCTTATAAATATCCCCCTCTTTAACTCTTAATTGATGATATCCCGACCGAAGGTCGATCTTAGAAAACAGCGAGGCTCCTTTCAATTGGTCAAACAGATTATCGATTCTTGGTACCGGGTACTTGTTCTTGATTGCCAGTTTATTCAACTGCCGATAGTCAATACAAATTCGCATGGTCCCATCTTTCTTCTTTACGAACAGTATCGGTGCGCCCCACGGGGAAACACTTGGTCTTATAAACCTTCTATCCAACAACTCTTAAATCTGAGCTTTCAATTCTACCAACTCCTTTGGTGCCATCTGATAAGGCGCAATAGACACAGGAGCTGTTCCAGGTAGTAAGTCGATTCCAAACTCGACTTCTCTGTTCGGGGGTAATCCAAGAAGTTCATCTGGGAATACATTCTGAAATTCCTTAATAGTCCTAACCGACTCTACCGTTATCTCCTCAAGTCCCGTTTGACTTACAAGGGCCAAGTACGCCTCACAACCTTTCCGAATCAACTTCTCGGCTCTTAACGCCGAAACAACATTGGACAAATAATCCCTTTGTTCCCCTATGACCATTATCTCCTTATCTTCAGCAGTTCATAGTACCATCCTCTTTGCAGCACAATCCAACGTCGCCTTGTGCTTAGCTAACCAGTCCATGCCCAAGATAAGATCAAAATCCCCAAAGGGCAGCTCCATCAAGTCTCCTTCAAAAATTTTATCTTTTGTCACTAACGGTACTGCCCTAAAAAGTTTATCTACCTTAACCGAATGTCCCAATGGGCTTATCACCGATACCCCACTCACAGTCTCCTCAGGAAGCACATCCAAAGCCCCAGATACATCACAAGCAACATACGAGTGAGTGGAACCCACATCAATCAAAGCAGTGTAAGGCATGCTATGAATGAAGAACGTACCAGTTATAACATCAGGAGTGTCACCTCCTCATGACGTTGTGCAGCATAAACCAACGCCGATTGTCGAGCTTCAGCATGTCCAGCACCTCTGCCAGGTGCCCCACGTCCTCGTCCATTACCATTTCCACCTCTACCTTGCCCACGACCCCTCTGTGGTGGTGGTCCTCCTCGTCGTGGTTGGACATCCCTTTGCTCTGCAGCTAGCTCCTGAGCTGTCCTCCAAGGGCACTCTCTAAACTTATGCTCCTTAGACCCATATCGAAAACATGCTCCAGTTCGTTTCCAGCACTCCCCCATATGCACCTTACCACAGTCCCTGCAAGCCTGCTGTCTATAAGTATTTACTAGAACTAATCGAACCGGTTCCTCTATCCTTGCTCTTTTAACATTTCGATTCGTGGCACTTGAGGGTCTAAAATCCCTCTTAAATCTGGGTCGATCCTTCTCACGATTCGTCGCTCAGTCAGCTTCACCTCCTCGGCTATTTTAGCCTTCTCTACCAATGCAGCAAAACCACGCTCCCTCTGTGGAGCTATCAATATCCTAAGCTCATTACGGAGACCATCCTCAAATCGGACACTGCGCTCATATTCAGTTGCCACTATCCCACTAGCATATCGACTCAGCCTCAAAAATTCTGCCTCATACTCTGCTACAGTCTTATCACCCTGAGTTAGATTCAAGAATTCCTTCCGACGAGCATCCACATAGCTTGCCCCAACATACCTCCCTTTAAAAGCAGTTTTGAACAATTCCCAAGTTACTTACTCAATTGGGGTACTCTCCCTTACGGTGATCCACCATCGGTATTCCTCATCATGTAGCAGCGACACAGCTCCTTTCAGCTTTTGCTCCACTGAGCAGTCTAGATCGTCCATGATCCCTTCTGTTGCCTCTAGCCAATATTCTGCCACATTTGGGGCTACCCCAGATACACTCCTAAATACTTCTGCCCCGTTGGCCCGGAGTCGCTCTGATATAGACCCCCTATTCACTATCCCAGTACTAGCTCCAGCAACTCTTTCTAATACCCTTAACATGGCTTGGGACAAGCGTCATCCCCCGCAGCCCGATCATAGGACCCAGTCTCCGTTGCTGGTGGCACAGATGCCTCCTCAGCTGGCCTATGACCTGAGGATGAAGATTCAGCTTGCACCCTTCCGCGACCACGTCCGCGGCCTCGTCCACGAACTCCTCTTGTACTCATATCGACTTATCTGATTTACGAATTTTATGAAATTAGTATAATGTTCCACTGTTTATTAAGAAAAATGTCTTATGGAAATGTAGCAGTTCAAGAATTGTTTTCGTATCGTCGTAGTCTAGCTACAGTCTCATTTCTACCGTTTCACAGTTTAACCCTATCTACAGCATCATAGTAGAGTCTCGGCACTATTCATAATATCATATCATTATCATATATCGTAAAGAAAATATACTTACAGACTTGGTACCGGGGATTTAGTGCGCCACTTCTTTCTCCAATCCATTTAGAACTTGAAAACCATGTTTTTGATCATCGAAAATAGAAATTTAAAAACTTTGATTTGAAAACTCCCTTTATTTTGAACTCTTGGTTTAAAATAGAAAAACTGGTACCTTTTTAACATATATTCTCCGCAAAACATCTTTAAAATGAACTTTTCTAAAACCATTTCCAAAAATACCCTTCTTAGGCCTAAACTTTCGAAAAAATTTTGGACCCGATCCACAGCCGAGTTGTTGCAACCTAGGCTCTGATACCACTAAATGTAACACCCCCAACCCGACCCAGACGTTATGGCCGAATCGACGTGCCACGTTGGAGTTGAAAACCCACGTTCCATTTTAGTGTTTTAAAAACCATATATTTTGTTGAGTTAACAAAGTGTATGGAAGCTGGGCACCAGGTAGGTATCCGAGACAGAGGAGGTGAGCCATGAAGGCTGCTTAAGTACCAAGCTCTTTGATTGGATCCAATCCCAGACATGCCCACAACCATAGCCACACTTTGTTATATCGAGTTTAAATTTGTTTAAGTGGACGTCTTTGATAAATCGATTAATCGTGGTGTTGAGATATTTTGAAAACAAGTATCGCTTTGAAAACACGTCCTAAGTCTAGCCCATTTGAACAATTATCAACCAGGTTTGAAGTTACTAAAAACAAAATAATCCCGAGAAGAAATAAAAGAAAAGCTAAAAATGGCCTTATTACAACCCAAAAATAAATAATAATTAAAGGAAATTAAATGAAAACCAACGCTTATTTAAAGGTCCAAAGGCGATCACCGTGGCCACTCTGAATCCCCTCCAGCCCAAGTCCCTACATCAAGGCTCACCTCTAACACCCCTATCCCGTAACCGTCGCTTGAATAGGTAAGGGGCATTACCGGACTTGTAACTCATGTCAGAACAGTAAAATTTTGAACTTTTTCTTGAAATAAAGATCATTCATTTAAATAAGTACTAAGCACAGCCAGGGATAAAATTTAAACTTCTCTCAGTAAACATTCAAAAGATGCCATTTTCGCATGGCTTATATACATTAACCAAAAATATTCTTCCGCCACTAGTCTATTCTATACATGCCATAAAATAATTCTAAACATAACAGTAACAAGCAGTGGATAGTGATAGTGTAACTAGTTGCTGACGATCCCCGAGCCTGTAGCTTCGCAATGAGATCTATAAAACAGTGAAAACAAAGTAAACGGAGTAAGCATTACAATGCTTAGTAAGTTTTAAGCAGTGTCAACAGATAACAATCAAATTATAACAGAGTTGTTCGTATTTTTATTTCACTCTTCCTTCGGGCATACCATCCCTTTACCGAATATGCACATCTTATCATATACAATAGGCAGATAAACTTTCACATAAAAGTGAGCTCATGTGACATAGATATATTGTATGATTTCACATAACCTCTCACACTGATCCGATGTCACATAATCATAGGAATAGTCTCATAGATTGCTCTCGTATGCATCACATAACTACCTTATGATTTAGTTCAAATCAAGCTCACATATAAACTTGGAGTACATACCTGTTTAACCTTTCGCATTGAGTAAATTTATAAGTAATTCTTATTACGAAGTCTTATAGCTTTAAACTCTCCTCGGATTATCGGCGGGACCTTTAGCTCAGATGAAATCTCCACACGAAGTCAGCGGGTCTTAACCCGGACATAGTCACCACATATAGTCATCGGGCCTTAAATCCTGGATTTAAATCATAGAGTTTCATGCATATTTATTCACATGTTACAGCATTCACATCGACTATCATATTTGTAATTTATTTACCTCATCAAATATCTAATAAAACACACATTCCGTCGTTTGTCATTTGGCCACAATATATATATACACATCTCATACATATCTCACATTAGCCATTTGGCTTTACCACATATCCATCTCATATACGTTTCGCATTAGCCATTCGGCTTTATCTCATATCTATCTCATACACATTTCGCATTAGCCATTCGGCCTTTCCACATATATACATGTTCACATTCATCACATCGGCCCTTCGGTCTTATCTCATATATGCATGTTCACATTCATCACATTGGCCATTCGGCCTTATCGCACATACGCATGTTCACATTCATCACATTGACCATTCGGCCTTATCACACATACGCATATTCACATTCATCACATTAAAATCCTAAATCAAAATATAAATTTTCATGTATTCACATCACAATTATCCAAATATACTTCACATACCACATATACTTTCACGTATACACTTTGTCTTGGCTGAATCTACATCTATCATTTTCCAATGAATAATTCAATTTCATGCCATACTATCATTTCATATTCAAATACTTATGAACTTACAATTTCACAAATTTTAATATCAAAGATCCATCTATCACTCATATATCATTTTACAATATCACAATTTAGAATTCACGTATGGGTTTAATCAATAGCTTATGAGCAACTAATACAAGTTTTGTCAAGGTTTACAACATAATCTCAAATTCAGCACAAGCTGTTTTTCCTGAGCAATAGTCACTGAATTATTTATAACTGGAGCTACAAAACTCCAAATCAATTGCCGTTAATTTTTTCTGTATATAGACTCATATATCTTCCATCCATAAAATTTTCAGAATTTTTGGTTTGTCCATTCAATACCAGATTTTTCTTAAAGTTTCCCCTGTTTCACTGTTTGACTAATCTGACCACTCTTCACTACGAATCAAATTTCTCATTTTACAGAATTCAAAATGTGTTGTATTTGATTTCATTTGAAACTAGACTCATTAAGGAGTCTAAGAATATAAATTTTATCTTATAACCATTTTTTTACAAATTATAATGATTTTCTAAAAACAGAATAGGGGATTTCGGAGTCATTCTGACACCGTCTCACACAACTTTAAATATCTCTTTATAGGAAATTTCTTTGCTCACACGGTCTCTTTTATAAGAAACTAGACTAATTAAGCTTTGATTACATATTTTATTCAGCCTATAATTCCACACCAACAATTTATGGTGATTTTCTAAAATCACGTTACTGCTGCTGCCTAAGCAAATTATTACAATTTGCTCTTAAATTTCCAAGTCCAAACACTTATGAACTTACCATTTGAGTTTAAAACATATCACGGCCCCATCATATCTTATTAAATCAACTCATTATGTCCTATTATGATTGAATTTACTCAACGTTTAATCACTTAAAACTTACCTCGGAAGTGGTCGACGACTAGATATCCACGGCTATTCGTTTACTTTCTCTTTTCCCTTATCCAACTTTGATCCTCTAAGCTCTTGAGCTAAATCAAACAATTTACTTCCCAATCAAACACAATCACACGGCATCCATATACATTTTAGAACCATTCTTAACATATTTACTACTCATTTACAAACAAAATACTCATATCACATTTATAAAACTACCAATTTTACACATAAGTGCCGAATCAAATCATACCATAGTTACAATATCACTTGACTAATGAAATATCCAAAATATCAATCTATCATTTACTAAATTCATATTTTAAATCAAAACTAATTGCATCATTTATAACCGTACCTAAATGAACATCAAATAGTATACAAAACATATTCATACGTTAACATCTCAAACCTTACTTTAACAACCAATATGCAAGATATCACATATACAAAACTTAGCTTATGAAAGCATATGTATTATATCATAAACACATCCTTTACCAATTACCTCACTTAAGCCAAATTTTATAATCAACCACAAAAAAAAATATACCACAAATCATACTTCCAAAATGAGCTACTTCCATGGCCGAATATATTTCATCATTAACATATCTCATTTTCGAATCATATAATCAATATCACATACACATCACCCAAACACAAATCATACCTATCATATAACAAGCATAACAAAATAAACCAACCATGTCAAATATAACCATAATTTGATCAAACCTTGAAACCGAACTTAACAAAATAAACAAGCCATTGAATGATTAGAACTTGAACTAACTTTCTTTATACATAATTTTCCAAGCATTTCAAGGTACTTACCTCTTCCAAACCTCAAAATTCTAAGTTTAATCTATGGGATAAGTAGAGTTTGAACTAATCATCTCAAACATGCATAGATTTTCAAGAATCATTCAATACATACCTCATTCTAGCCATCTTCTAAGCCAAAAATCAAGGCAACCCAACTTTCTTCTCCCTCCCTTTAGGCTACGGCAATGGAGGACAAGGATCAACCAACTTTTGATTCAATTTTCTCTATGACCGAATGCACATACCTCAAATTTTTAGCTTGCTATCTTGCCGAAACCCTCAAAACATATTTCTTCTTTCTTTCATTTTTTTTTTCGGTCAAGAAGAACAAAGAGGATGAAGCCTTTTTTTTTCATCATTTTCCCTTCCATTATTTTATTACCATGCTCCTTATTTTATCATTCCTCCCATGAAACACCAACATAACATGTTATGACATGTTTTGCCCATCACACTTTGTCCATCCTATTTGTCATGGCCGGCCACTACTAATTAGGGGGGAAAATTGACATGCAAGTCCTCCCTTTTGATTACATGCACATTAGATCCTTATAGATTAGCCTATCACATTTCAAAAGTGTCACACAAGTCCTATGTACTACATTCACATGCAATTAACTAAATCAAAGCTTAAAATTTTCATACATTCATATTCACATATTTTAGACAATAAATATCACATTCAAATAATTTGGTGACTCGGTTTAGCGGTCCCGAAACCGCTTTCCGACTAGGGTCACTTTAGGGGTGTCACAACTCTCCCCCCCCTTTAGGGATTTTCGTCCCCGAAAATTTCTACCGATGCATAGTTTAGGATAACGTCCTCTTATTGAATTATATTCATATAAACATTAGCTCATCGATAGCAATTGTAATTCATTATTGATTTCGCATCGATCTATAAAATCATTTTCTTATCTTAAAACAAATACATAAACATTTCTACAAGTATGCACATATATCTCATTTTCTTGATTTCATAAGCAATAATCACTTAATTTAATTCACAAATGCATTTCAAACACATATTAAGCACATATTAACATGTATAATTCACATCATCAACCCACATATTTGTAACCCACATTTTCATTCATGTATAAGCTGTAACCTGACCGAAAGTACACATATACTCAAACATCCCAATCCCAATAACTATCCTTTATAACTCCATCAGATCTCACTATTCAACTTAACCTATTTCCAACAGAAAATCAACTTCCACATACCTGAACATTGAATTCATTTAGCACATTCAATCACCGTTAACGATACCCGTATACAACCGATTTGGCATAAAGCCTCATATAGTATACCGGCATGGGATTTATTTTAGCACATAACCCATATATCCAAAATTATCAGCATTCATCAAAAGTTCTTACAGACTTTCAAATGTCGAACTTAATCGAAATAATTTCTTGAATATGATTAACAAAAAATAGGGGTCATTTAGCAATAGCACATATGACTTCATATACCAAGCATTCCATAGACTAAATCCGTAACACATTTATAACATGAAATCACTTCTTAACAACATAACCACCATCTTTTTACGTATTCACTTATTTAGTATACATAACATAATATAATACGAACTCACAAATTTTTACTTTCATTTGATTTTCACATACCTTCCGTACATACCTGTATCACTTATTCTGATCTTACTTTATTTATCATCTTAAATATACCCGTTGAATCATTCAAAATCATTACGGATACTCATTAAGCACATATAGCTCTTACAATGCCATATCCTAGATATGGTCTTACATATTCTCACATATCGAGCCGATGCCATGTCCCAGACATGGTCTTGCACACTATCTCAAATCAATGCCTTTGTCCCAGACGAGGTCTTACATGAATTCCACTTCACACACTTAGTGCCCACTGACCGATCTCGCACTCATAGTGCTCGGTTAAAGGAATTCGCACACACACAGTGCCTCTAATCATTCACACACATAGTGCTCTTATTCATTCGTTATTACACATTGAAATGACTTAACCAAGTCTATATACATCATGTATGTACACTTTTAAACATATCATCTCATTTAAATTTGAATTCGTATAGTAATGAACACTTAAACTTTGCTCAAATTACCGGCACGAAGCCTACTAGGCACGAAGGCCCGAATACACGTCACCAGCATGATTGCTCTTCGGGACCTAGCCCGGATATAACACCAGCACGAATGCTCTTCGGGGTTTAGCATGGATATATCACTAGCACGAATGCTCTTCGGAACTTAGCCCGGATACGTCACTAGCACGAATGCTCTTCGAGACTTAGCCCGGATACATCACTAGCACGAATGCTCTTCGGGACTTAGCCCGGATATATCACTAGCACGAATGCTCTTCGGAACTTAGCCCGGATACGTCACTAGCACGAATGCTCTTCGCGACTTAGCCAGGATACATCACTAGCACGAATGCTCTTCGGGGTTTAGCCCGGATATATCACTAGCACGAATGCTCTCGGGACTTAGCCCGGATATATCACTAGCACGAATGCTCTTCGGGACCTAGCCCGGGTACATCACTAGCACGAATGCTCTTCGGGACTTAGCCCGGGTATATCACTCTCAATTCTTATGTACATATACACATATAGCAATACACATTAGTATATCATTTACATTACTTGAATACAAACACAACACGCTTATCTACCATTCAACTTCCAGTTCCATAGCCACATACAAAAATCACATTTATAGTCATAACACTCTTTCAAAATTGCATCACTTATACCCTTATAATTCAATCCAAATCGAAATTCAAATACGAGTACATGATACGTACCTGATCAACTTAATAATTTAGGCATATCTAAGTGAAGTTATATCGCAAATTCTCATAGTCAGAAGCTTGCTACAGCTCGATCGGGATCAAGATTCATTACAATACAGCAAACGTATTTTAATAGTCAAAAATCATCACACTATCATTTTATCACTTTATGGCATGTACAAATAGACCACGCGTGCTACGTTAGTCCTAGAATCGACTAAACCGTAGCTCTGATGCCAATAAAATGTAACACCCCTATCCCGTAACCGTCGCCGGAATAGGTAAGGGGCATTACCGGACTTGTAACTCATGTCAGAACAGTAAAATTTTGAACTTTTTCTTGAAATAAAGATCATTCATTTAAATAAGTACTAAGCACAGCTAGGGATAAAATTTAAACTTCTCTAAGTAAACATTCAAAAGATGCCATTTTCGCATGGCTTATATACATTAACCAAAAATATTCTTCCGCCACTAGTCTATTCTATACATGCCATAAAATAATTCTAAACATAACAGTAACAAGCAGTGGATAGTGATAGTGTGACTAGTTGCTGACGATCCCCGAGCCTGTAGCTTCGCAATGAGATCTATAAAATAGTGAAAACAAAGTAAACGGAGTAAGCATTACAATGCTTAGTAAGTTTTAAGCAGTGTCAACAGATAACAATCAAATTATAACATAGTTGTTCGTATTTTTATTTCACTCTTCCTTCGGGCATACCATCCCTTTACCGAATATGCACATCTCATCATATACAATAGGCAGATAAACTTTCACATAAAAGTGAGCTCATGTGACATAGATATATTGTATGATTTCACATAACCTCTCACACTGATCCGATGTCACATAATCATAGGAATAGTCTCATAGATTGCTCTCGTATGCATCACATAACTACCTTATGATTTAGTTCAAATCAAGCTCACATATAAACTTGGAGTACATACCTGTTTAACCTTTCGCATTGAGTAAATTTATAAGTAATTCTTATTACGAAGTCTTATAGCTTTAAACTCTCCTCGGATTATCGGCGGGACCTTTAGCTCAGATGAAATCTCCACACGAAGTCAGCGGGTCTTAACCCGGACATAGTCACCACATATAGTCATCGGGCCTTAAATCCTGGATTTACATCATAGAGTTTCATGCATATTTATTCACATTTTACAGCATTCACATCGACTATCATATTTGTAATTTATTTACCTCATCAAATATCTAATAAAACACACCTTCCGCCGTTTGTCATTTGGCCACAATATATATATACACATCTCATACATATCTCACATTAGCCATTTGGCTTTACCACATATCCATCTCATACACGTTTCGCATTAGCCATTCGGCTTTATCTCATATCTATCTCATACACATTTCGCATTAGCCATTCGGCCTTTCCACATATATACATGTTCACATTCATCACATCGGCCATTCGGCCTTATCTCATATATGCATGTTCACATTGATCACATTGGCCATTCGGCCTTATCGCACATACGCATGTTCACATTCATCACATTGGCCATTCGGCCTTATCACACATACGCATATTCACATTCATCACATTAAAATCCTAAATCAAAATATAAATTTTCATGTATTCACATCACAATTATCCAAATATACTTCACATACCACATATACTTTCACGTATACACTTTGTCTTGGCTGAATCTACATCTATCATTTTCCAATGAATAATTCAATTTCATGCCATACTATCATTTCATATTCAAATACTTATGAACTTACAATTTCACAAATTTTAATATCAAAGATCCATCTATCACTCATATATCATTTTACAATATCACAATTTAGAATTCACGTATGGGTTTAATCAATAGCTTATGAGCAACTAATACAAGTTTTGTCAAGGTTTACAACATAATCTCAAATTCAGCACAAGCTGTTTTTCCTGAGCAATAGTCACTGAATTATTTATATTTGGAGCTAAAAAACTCCAAATCAATTGCCGTTAATTTTTTCTGTATATAGACTCATATATCTTCCATCCATAAAATTTTCAGAATTTTTGGTTTGGCCATTCAATACCAGATTTTTCTTAAAGTTTCCCCTGTTTCACTGTTTGACTAATCTGACCACTCTTCATTACGAATCAAATTTCTCATTTTACAGAATTCAAAATGTGTTGTATTTGATTTCATTTGAAACTAGACTCATTAAGGAGTCTAAGCATATAAATTTTATCTTATAACCATTTTTGTACAAATTATAATGATTTTCTAAAAACAGAACAGGGGATTTCGGAGTCATTCTGACACCGTCTCACACAACTTTAAATATCTCTTTATAGGAAATTTCTTTGCTCACACGGTCTCTTTTATAAGAAACTAGACTAATTAAGATTTGATTACATATTTTATTCAGCCTATAATTCCACACCAACAATTTATGGTGATTTTCTAAAATCACGTTACTGCTGCTGCCTAAGCAAATTATTACAATTTGCTCTTAAATTTCCAAGTCCAAACACTTATGAACTTACCATTTGAGTTTAAAACATATCACGGCCCCATCATATCTTATTAAATCAACTCATTATGTCCTATTATGATTGAATTTACTCAACGTTTAATCACTTAAAACTTACCTCGGAAGTGGTCGACGACTAGATATCCACGGCTATTCGTTTACTTTCTCTTTTCCCTTATCCAACTTTGATCCTCTAAGCTCTTGAGCTAAATCAAACAATTTACTTCACAATCACACGGCATCCATATACATTTTAGAACCATTCTTAACATATTTACTACTCATTTACAAACAAAATACTCATATCACATTTATAAAACTACCAATTTTACACATAAGTGCCGAATCAAATCATACCATAGTTACAATATCACTTGACTAATGAAATATCCAAAATATCAATCTATCATTTACCAAATTCATATTTTAAATCAAAACTAATTGCATCATTTATAACCATACCTAAATGAACATCAAATAGTATACAAAACATATTCATATGTTAACATCTCAAACCTTACTTTAACAACCAATATGCAAGATATCACATATACATAACTTAGCTTATGAAAGCATATGTATTATATCATAAACACATCCTTTACCAATTACCTCACTTAAGCCAAATTTTATAATCAACCACAAAAAAAAATATACCACAAATCATACTTCCAAAATGAGCTACTTCCATGGCCGATTATATTTCATCATTAACATATCTCATTTTTGAATCATATAATCAATATCACATACACATCACCCAAACACAAATCATACCTATCATATAACAAGCATAACAAAATAAACCAACCATGTCAAATATAACCATAATTTGATCAAACCTTGAAATCGAACTTAACAAAATAAACAAGCCATTGAATGATTAGAACTTGAACTAACCACCTTCTTTATACATAATTTTCCAAGTATTTCAAGGTACTTACCTCTTCCAAACCTCAAAATTCTAAGTTTAATCTATGGGATAAGTAGAGTTTGAACTAATCATCTCAAACATGCATAGATTTTCAAGAATCATTCAATACATACCTCATTCTAGCCATCTTCTAAGCCAAAAATCAAGGCAACCCAACTTTCTTCTCCCTCCCTTTAGGCTACGGCAATGGAGGACAAGGATCAACCAACTTTTGATTCAATTTTCTCTATGACCGAATGCACATACCTCAAATTTTTAGCTTGCTATCTTGCCGAAATCCTCAAAACATATTTCTTCTTTCTTTCATTTTTTTTCGGTCAAGAAGAACAAAGGGGATGAAGCCTTTTTTTGTTTTGTTTTCATCATTTTCCCTTCCATTATTTTATTACCATGCTCCTTATTTTATCATTCCTCCCATGAAACACCAACATAACATGTTATGACATGTTTTGCCCATCACACTTTGTCCATCCTATTTGTCATGGCCGGCCACTACTAATTAGGGGGAAAATTGACATGCAAGTCCTCCCTTTTGATTACATGCACTATTAGATCTTTATAGATTAACCTATCACATTTCAAAAGTGTCACACAAGTCCTATGTACTACATTCACATGCAATTAACTAAATCGAAGCTTAAAATTTTCACACATTCATATTCACATATTTTAGACAATAAATATCACATTCAAATAATTTGGTGACTCGGTTTAGCAGTCCTAAAATCGCTTTCCGACTAGGGTCACTTTAGGGGTGTCACATCACCTGCAAGGTTAAGGGAAGGGGGTGAGTTTGGAAACTCAGTGTGCAACAAGCCCCTTTCAGAGCCCAAAACAACAACAGCCTGTTGGGTCTAAGCGCTAATCCAATCTCAAACATGTACTGGGCCATAGCCCTTTTCATATTTCATATTTCATAACACTGGGCCGAAGCCTTTTCAAATTTCATATTACTGGGCCGAAGCCTTTGCTGTAAACAGTATGGCCCATAGGCCCATTTCAATATCACATATAATGTCAATGAAAGAATGGAAGCCCATTTGGGGAGACTACTCAACCCACCAACCGCTACTCTCCACCCGTACCAACCAACACACCATGTGGGGATTAACTCGACCCACCCCGCCATAACTCTCCACTGGCAGCTTAGCTGCTTTATCATATAACTGGAGGCCTAGCCTCTTTTAATAACTAGGGCAAAAGCCCTTTTTATAACTGGGGCATAAGCCCTTTAATAACTGGGGTGTAAGCCCTTTTGATAACTGGGGCATAAGCCCTTTTGATAACTGGGGCATAAGCCCTTTAATAACTGGGGCATAAGCCCTTTTTCAATTCCTCCATTCATATAAAAACCCAACCCAATGCATTTATGAATACATCATGTGCATATCATACATATCATGTGCATATCATACATGTCATGTGCATATCATACATACCATGTTTCTCAAAATCCCATGTATTAAAATCATACATAAACCCTAGGGGTTTAATGGTCATTTTTACCTAGGGGCAAAATGGTAATTTTCATGTTATAAGGGTAATCTTGTAATTTTAACAAAAAATAGGGTTTCCATGTTCATTAACGGTTACTAACAATTCATAGGTGAAAACAGTGATTCTGGCCCATTTTTTAAGCGAAATCGAGTTATTGGGCCTAAAACCCCTAATGGGCCCTACTTAGCCGATTTTGTCATCTAGGCCCATTTAGCCTATATCCATAACAGTATTAACAGTCTTAACATGCAATTTAATAAATTTTCGTTTTCTACCAATTTTTCCCAAATGGGCCCGGAAGCCTATTGGGCCCTATCGCAGCCCCTCGAGGCCCATCTTACCGTGAATGCCAAAAATCACGATCTTACCGTTTCCAATGTTCCTGATCATCATCTCACTAAATCTAACTAACTAATGAGCATTCGCTTGCTCACAAGTCCTTGAAATGCCAGAATTTCGACATTTCGGCATTTATCGTTTTAAGCTATGAAAAAGGGTTCATTACATACCTGTTTGGCGATATTCCTCGACGAGATCTTCTACACGATTTCTCCTATAATCCATCGTTAATAATCAGCTTCCCATAATTGAACCAAACCAAAAATCATCTAATACTAATACTTACACATTCGGCCACCATCCATAATGGCCTTAGGAATCTTACCTTTGTCGTGATTGATGACTAGGTCTAGCCACTCCGGTAATCCAAGCTACTCCAAGTCGACACTGCACCTTGCTGCTCCTCCACTAAATAAACCACAAAAATATTAAAAGAAGACCCCATAAGGCCTATACCCACATTCGGCCACCTCCCTAAACTAGAGGGGTTTCGGCGTTTGGCCAAAAGTTACTCTAGGAATTGTTTAGAGTTCGAGTACTTACCACAGTCTTACTCCTCTTGAATCCGGATGCCTAAAAGGTAAAGGAATTGAATGCCAACAATTGAAAAGGAAGGAAAAAGGTTGCTGGTCACAAAGAATCGGCACCCCCTAGCTTCACTGATTTCGGCTTTTGCGGTATTTCGGCAGAAGTAGAGATTAAGGAAAGAAATAATAAATGAGTAAAGGAAAGTAATGGGCTGGTTTTTGAAAAAGAAAAGGGAGAAAAGATGAGAGGAAAGATGGTAGATTCGGCTAGGGAAGAAGAAAGAAGAGAAAAACTAAAACAAAAGAGAAAACGGCACAACTAAGACCCTAATGCCGAAATTTCTAACCTAATACCCCTATGCCGAAATCCCCTCTCTAATCCCTTCAAATCTGCTAGGCTCTATCCCTTTCTCAAATCCCTAAAATCTCTCCCCTTATCCCTCCTTAATCCATGCATCTTGACTATTTTAAACTCTCTCCCATAGAGTTCCATCCAGCTTTAAACTCTAGCATGCACAAGCATAAAAATAACATTACCTTCTCCGTTCTAGGGAATTGAACCCAGGTCTTCCTCTATGCTCCACACGCCACTTTTTTTGGAGCTTAGTGGCGTCACCCTTGCCACTTTACCAAGGCTCTTTTTGTGATACACTTTACCCACAACTTTATATAAGGGCACCTCGCCAGAACCCCTAACTCCTAAGTCCAAAATTTAAAAAAATCTACCGGGTTTTGGCCAACTCATGGGCCTTCCATATGCCCATTTACATACCCAAATTATGAATTCCATAATCACATACCAAATTTTAGAAACTTACTTAAAAAATCAAGAATCGCGAAAAACCCAAAAATCAGGATGTTACACAATTACTACATGGCTATGACCACCTCAATTGGTCATAGAGCATACATCCAATGCACATGTCATTTTACCAACCATGCATGGCAAACAAACATAATCAAATCATAAACATGAGACATGACACGAATAGCTAGGTTTACAAACCAAAATCAATATAAGCCACATCTCATGCCCATATACGTATAGCTCAATATAAGCCCATTTGGCCAAAGCATAATAATACATGTCAATAAACTAGATCCCTATGCATGCCACTCACTTGAAATTTCTAATATATGCTTCATTATTCCAATGGTAGTGACTTGATAGTGTGATGCTGCCTCCGACGATCTCCAACCCCGAGCTAACCTGACAAAGCTGAAAGAAATGGAAAGGAGAGGGTAAGCTTTATAGCTTAGTAAGACCATATGAAAATAATAAGCAATTTATCAATATGCTTCCACCAATTCTTACAACATGATCTCAAGGTAATACTATCATAATTGTCTTTTTACCTATGTTCTGGTCAAGCTGTTTTCTTGAGTCATAGTCACTAAATTACTTATATCTGGAGTTACGAGACCCCAAATTAAGATCCAAAAATTTTCCAAGAAACTAGACTCATATATTTTCTTACCATAAAAATTTTAGAATTTTTGGTTTATCCAATTAGTACAGTTTATTCTTCAAATTCACCCATATTCTTTTGTTTGGCAGTTTCAACCATTCCTTACTAAAAATTAATTAACTCCTCACACGGGATTTGAATGAGGTTCCCGTTTGTTTCCTTTGAAAATATACTCATTAAGGATTCTAATAATATAAATTTTAATCCATAATTATTGTTTTACAGTTTTTAATGATTTTACAAAATTAGGACAGGGGATTTCGAAGTCATTCTGACTATGTCTCACAACAATTTAAATATTTCATAATATGAAACTCTTTTGCTTACACCGTTTGTTCTATGTGAAAACTAGACTCATTAAGCTTTAATTTCATATTTTATTCAGCCTCTAAATAAATTTCCACAATATTTGGTGGATTTTCAAAGTCGCACTACGGCTGCTGTCTAAAATTGTTTTAGTGTAAGTTAATGATACTTTTAGTGTAAGTTAATGATACTAAGTTTATCACACCTTATTAATTCATTTTCACCACATTGGTAAAGATACATATTTACACATCATAAGTATAGACCTATAATCACAAGGCCATCACAAAATCATTCTCGTAGGCATGAATTACTTATTTACATCTTCACCAAATGTGCATCATAAATCGAAATTATTTCTCATGAGCTTGGCATACATACCTGTGTTACTCTACATGCTCATATTCATTCTTTATTAATCATACAACATGAATTGACTTCACATCTCATCAATTTCATGTAAGTACCTGTACCATTCACCACATGGTCATAAGTTCTCTCATTTCATTATAAATCATAAATGTTTCGTTGAACCATTTGGAATACTACAGGATATTCATTAGCCCCAAACATGGGATAAGATGCTGACGCCATGTCCCAGACATGGTCTTACACTGGCTAACACATCAAAGTCGATGCCATGTCCCAGACAGGTCTTACACTGACTTTCATATATCAAGGCTGATGCCGTGTCCCAAATAGGTCTTACACTGGCTCTCATCTATCGATGTTGATGCCATGTCCCAGACAGGTCTTGCACTGACACAGAACAAGCTGACACCATGTCCCAGACCGGTCTTACACTAGCTCTCATCTATCGGTGTCAATGCCATGTCCACAACAGGTCTTACACTGACACACAACAAGCTGACGCCATGACCCAGATAGGTATTACACTAACTTGTATATCTCGAGGCCAATGCATGTCCCAGACAAGTCTTACATTGGCTCTCATAATGTGGCCGATTTATGTCCCAGACATGTATTACACTAGCACACATACCACCTAATGTCATGGTATGAATAATCAAGTCTACTCCAAATGTTCAACCGAAACTCTTTGTTACATTAATTCTCATAATTCACGTTCTCATCACAACTCAACAATTCATGCCGAACTAATGATATAATACATGATAACATTTAATTTGCATTATTTACGTACAACTTACTCGTTTCAATGGAATATCATATTCCATCAAATTTCCCAGTATTCAATCAACACATAAATGTTATTAACAATTTGGCATCACCTTCTCATATACAATATTATCAACATAAAATTTAATACAATCATAGCAAGATAGATTTTCAAGTATATTAACAATAGCATGGATATCATGCTCATTTAATCACACGGACTTACCTCGAATGCAATTTCGGCTAATTACGCCATTTTAGTCCATAACCTCGTACTTTTTTATTTAAACCCAAATCTTGGTTCCTTGATCTAAAATGATGAAATTCACTCATTTAATCACTAAATAAATTTAGATAATCAAAAATTCACATTTTTTGGCAAAATTACCATTTTGCCCCTAAACTTTCAAAAAATGACCATTTTATGCCTAGGCTCAAAAATCAATTTTTATCGAATTTTCTCATGCCTTAAGCGTAGTCGAACCCTTTTTACTCTTATAGCAAACCAAAAATTCCATTATTTCACCACATTACTATCTATTTTACTATTACTACAAACTAGTCCTTTTTAGGTGTTTTTCATGAACACCACTACACAAAAGTTGTTTATTAAACAACTAAGATTTATTTTCTTCCATAAAATTTTATCATAGATGCTCTCATGGTAAAACCCTAGACTTTCATCCATTTTGCAAAATAGCCCCCCTTTAGTTAGCTAATGCTACAAGGGTCCCAAAAACACCAAAATCAACAAAAAAGATCATCAAAATCACTTACTTGCAAGGGATGGAAGTTGTTGAAATTTTGAGCCCTCAAAACCCCTATTTTGCTGGTATTTTCGGTGGAGGAAGGAAGAAAGATGAAAAGATGACATCCCTTTTCTTTTTGTTTTATTTCTAGTAAAAAATTAAGCTACTAACTACACTTGACTTTGACTTTTCTACTCCTATTTGTCTCTATGACCGGCCAAGCCTATAAAATGGGTTTATTTTCACTTTAAACACCCCTGATTATAGTTCTCTAGCAATTTAACATATTTATCTAGCAAATCACAACTTTTGCCCTTTATGCGATTTAGTCATTTTTTGCAATTAAGCATGAAATCGCTAAAATTATTTTTCCAAAATTTTCATGCACTCATATAATCAGGCTATAACACATAAAATAACATTAAAATAATTTCTCCGGCCCCGGAATAGAGGTTCTGAAACCACTATTCTGATTAGGTCCAAAATCGGGTTGTTACAGTATTAAGGCTCGTATAATGAAATGCATGAAATTTCTAAGTTACCCAAGCCTAGCCGAATATTTTTCTTGCTTACAGTAGCCCACATTTTCTTTCATTTCACATTTTTCTACCCATTTTCACAACTTTTACAAAATGGTCCCTCAAGCCATTTCCATGAAAAACTACTTAGTAAAAATTGTTTACTATCCTTTAAACTCTCATATTCCTCCATAGATCATCAAAACACAAGCATCTCATGCATGGGTAAATTTTTGAACATGAACCCTAGCTTGAAATATGGGTAGAAATAGAGAGAACATGTTACGAAGATCTCAAAAACATAAAGAACATAAAAAATGGGGCTAGAGAATACTTACTGTCAAGCTTGAAATGTTGAACCAAACCCTAGCTATGGCTATAGAGAATTTTGACAACCACAAGGAAGATGATGGTTGATTTTAGTTATCTTTTTTCCCTTTTTATTTCATTTATTACCAAATGACCAAAATGTCCTTCCTTAATAGCCTTTCAAAAATATTCATGCATGCCCATTTTTGTCCAAAAACTTAGAAATTGGGTAAATTACTATTTAAGGCCTCATAATTAAAAATCCATAACAATTTCATACTAATTACTTCTAGAACCCAAGTTTTTCAATTTATTCAATTTGGTCCCTAATTTCCAATTGGACACCTTATACTTAAAATTTCTTCATGAAAGTTTAACAAATGCTTATTTTCATATCTTAGACCTCATAATAATCATAAAACAAATATTTTAATGTCAGATTCGTGGTCCTAAAACCACTATTCTCACTAGGCCCAATTTTGGGATGTTACACTTATCCCCCCTTAGGGACTTTCATCCTCGAAAGTCTTACCAGTAAACAGGTTCAGATATTGACTTCTCATGGTTTATTCAAGTTCCCATGTGGCTTATTCCATTCCATGTCTATTCCATAAAACTTTCACCAAGGCTATATTCTTGTTCCTCAACTGTTTGACTTCTCGAGCCAAAATCTTTACCGGTTCTTCACCATAAGTCATATCCGGTCTAATTTCAACTTCAGTCTGTGAAATCACATGTGAGGGGTCTGATCTATATCTACGCAATATGGACACATAGATTACATCATGAATTTCTTCCAATTCAGAAGGTAATGCTAATCGGTAGGCTAGCGGTCCAACTATTTCAGTAATCTCATATGGTCCGATAAACCTTGGACTCAATTTGCCCTTTCGACCAAATCTCAAGATCTTTTTCCATGGAGACACTTTCAAGAATACTTTATCTCCAACTTGAAACTCAATCTCTTTTCTCTTCAAGTCAGCATATGACTAAATCAACTTTAACCTTTTCTTTAGTTTCTATGACTAAATCAACTCCATGAATATGACTTTCCTTGAGCTTTGCCCAATACAGTGGAGTTCGGCACTTTCGACCATATAATGCCTCATAAGGTGACATTTTTAAACTCTTCTAGAAACTGTTGTTGTGGGCAAATTCCACCAAAGGTAAGCATTTTTCCCAACTACCCTGAAATTGAAGAACGCAACACCGTAACATGTCCTCAAGACTCTAAATTGTCCACTCGGACTGACCATCAGTCTGTGGGTGAAATGTCGTACTAACACTCAACTTTCTACCCGAGGCTTCTTGTAGTTTCTTCCAAAATCTCGAAGTGAATCTCGGGTTCCTATTTGAAATAATCAATAATGGTACCCCATGTAATCTCACAATATCAGAAATGTACAAGTAGGCCAGTTTATCAAAAGAGTAATCAGTCTGTACCGGGATGAAGTAAGCCGACTTCGTTAGTCTATCAACCACAACCCAAATAGCATCTTTCTTTTTCGGGGTTAGCGGTAATCCAGTCACGAAGTCCATGGTAATCCTATCCTATTTCCATTCGGGTACCATCACAGGCTGTAACAAACCCGAAGGTACTTAGTGGTCATCCTTGACTTGTTGACATATTAAACATTTTGACACAAATTCAAAGATGTCCCTTTTCATGCCATTCCACAAGTACATTTTCCTTAAATCATTGTACATCTTGGTACTTCCCGGATGAATGACAGACGACTATCATGTGCCTCTTGCAAAATTTTTCGAATAAGTTCATCAGCTTCAGGTACATGGACCCTATCTCAAAACATCAAACAATCATTAGAATCAACCCGAAAATCTAACTCAACACCTGTCTCACATTGTGCTCTCCTGGCCTGTAAATCACTATCATTGATCTAAGCTGCCCAAATTTCTTGTAGTAATGTCAGTCTGGCTTTTAACTCTGCCAAAACTGAACCATCATCAGACAACTCCGATTGTGAGTTCATAGCCCTCAATGCAAACAAGGACTTCCCACTCAAGGCATCGGCAACCACGTTTACCTTTCCAGAGTGATAATCAATTATCAACTCATAATCTTTAATCAGCTCTAACCATCTCCATTGTCTCAGATTCAATTCTTTTTGAGCCATCAAGTACTTCAAAATCTTGTGATCGGTGAATACATGGCAAGTTTTACCATACAAATGGTGTCTTCAAATCTTTAAGGAAAAAACAATGGTAGCTAGCTCCAAGTCGTGTGTTGGATAATTTTTCTCGTGTGGCTTCAGTTGCCTCGAAGCATAAGCTATTACTTTACCCTCTTGCATAAGCACGCAACCCAGTCCATTCAAGGACGCATCATTGTAAATCGCAAATTCTTTTCCCGATTTGTGTTGTACTAAAACTGGAGCTTCTCTTAGTAGTGTTTAATTCCTCAAAACTCTATTGGCACTTTTCTGACCATTCAAACTTAACATCTTTTTGCAGCAACCTTGTCAAAGGAGTTGCAATCATAGAGAATCCCTTTACAAAGTGTCGGTAGTAATCGGTTAAGCCCAAAAAGCTTCTAACCTCGATTACGTTCTTCGGCGGCTTCCACTCAACAATGGCAGAAATCCTATTCGGATCAACTCAGATACCATCACCCGACACAATGTGACCTAGGAATCCGACCTCCCAAAGCCAAAACTCGCTCTTGCTAAACTTAGCATATAGTTACTTATCTCGTAAAGTCTGTAAGATAGTCCTCAAATGCTTGGCATGGTCGATCTCATCATTGTAATAAATCAAGATATCATCAATAAACACAGCAACAAACTTGTCTAAGTATGGCCGAAATATCCTATTCATTAAGTCCATAAACACAGCCAGAGCATTCGTCAACCCAAAAGGGAACACAAGAAATTCGTATTGGCCATACCTCGTTCTGAAAGCGATCTTAGGCACGTCCGACTCTTTGACCGGCAGCTGATAGTAGCCGGATCTCAGATCTATTTTAGAAAACACAATGGCTCCTCTCAACTGGTCAAACAGGTCATCAATCCTTGGCAATGGATATTTATTCTTAATAGCTACCTTGTTGAGTTGTCGGTAGTCTATACCTACTCTCATCGAACCATCTTTCTTTTTCACGAATAGTACGAGAGCACCCCAAAGTGAAAAGCTTGGTCTTGCAAAATCCTTATCCGACAGTTCTTGCAACTGTGCTTTTAACTCTTTCAACTCGGTTGATTTCATCCTATACAGGGCAATAGAAATAGGTGTTGTTCCTAGCACTAGCTCAATACCAAACTCTACTTCTCTAACAGGAGGCAAACCAGGCAACTCTTCCAGAAACACATCCGGATATTCACGCACTATTGGTACCAACTCAATCTTCAACTCTAATTCTTTAGTATTCAGTACAAAATTAAGCTAGGCTTCATACCATTTTCTCATATACTTTTGAGCCCTCATTGAGGTAATCACAACCAGTGGTGTATTCAACTCACCTGAATCAACTCAAAGAATTTCGCCATCTGAACATTTCAATTCAATATACTTGCACCACAATTTACTATCACATCATGAATGGCCAACCAATCCATGCCAAGTATTACATCAAATTCATCGAAAGGCAAAAGCATAAGGTTAGCAGGGAAACAATGACCTTGAATCGTCAAAGGAAAATTCTTACAAACTTTATCTACTAACACAGACTTGCCTAGAGGGCTCGAAACCTTGATTACAAATTATGTGGGTTCCACAGGCATATCCATGCTAGACACCAATTTCATGCAAAGATATGAATGGATTGATCCTGGGTCAATTAAGGCAATGACACGAGTATCATAGATAGAAAATATACCCGTAATGACATCAGGAGCTGAGGCCTCCCCTTTAGCTCGTTAGGTTCTCGCTGGACCTCGAGCCTCTAATTTTGCTGTAGAATCCTTGGCAACAATTTGACTGCTACTTGCACTTTCAGGATGTCTCAGAGGTATACCTTGAGAAATAGGAGTGTTCGGCTTCAGGGCTAATTCAACCTCTTTATCAGCTCGCTCTAGGCAATCTCTAAGGAAGTGGTCAAGAGAACTACACCTAAAACATGCTTCACTCCTCATTCGGCACTCTTCGAAATGAAATTTATTGCAACTTTTACATCTCAGCTTTTGATCATCTACACTTCCCACACTAGTTACCAAAGGGGAAGAAGACTTCAGGTTATGACGTTTAGAGCTTCTTACTCTATCTGAATATCCCACCGACAAAGTAGAATGTTCCTAGCGAATTCGTGATTTCTTTATGGGAAATGAATGCGTCTTACCACTGGATCTCTTACTTGAAACTCGAGCTTCTCTCATCGCTTGTTTTATTTTATTATTAAGCTCTTCGACCTTTTTGGCCCAATCAGCTAATCCAGTAAATTCTCTTATCTCAAGGATCTCAATTAGCAACTTAATTTTCTCATTTAGACCTTCCTCAAAGCGCTTACACATTTCTGCCTCTGTTTGAACCCATTCATTCACATACTGACTTAACCTTACAAACTTTCTTTCGTATTCTAACACGATTCTATTTCCTTGTTTGAGTTTTAGGAACTCCTTTCGCTTCTGATCTAAGAATCTTTGACTGATGTATTTCTTTTTAAACTCAGCTTGGAAAAATTCCCATGTGATACTCTCTCTCGGTGCCACCGAGGATACAATCTTCCACCAGTGGTATACAGTGTCTTTCAATAATGCCACTGTGCATTTCAAACTTTCATCAGGAGTACATGATAGTTCGTCGAGAACCCGCATGGTATTCTCAAGCCAAAACTCATCACGTTACGGGTCGTCATCAATCATGGCCCTAAACTCTTCAGCTCCATATTTCCTAAGCTTATCCACTAGGGCCTTACCAATTCTCACAGGTGCCATACCTGGTGGCACTTCTTCTTCAGGTCGAGCAAGGGGTGGAGGAGGTCGTGGTATATTGAGGCGATTTCTCAAGTAATCCCCAAACCACTCATCCATCATCTCGAAAAAGGTAGCCTTCGCCTCTTCTCGACCCTCAAACATAGGTCTTTTACTACTACTAGAAGTAGCTCATTATACGGAAGCTGGAGCATGGCTCTCGGCTCCCTCGGACTCATCTTGGGCTTGATCGGAAGACATTTACTATATCCAAATACAATATAAAAGGTTAGGAGATGCCACACTATCATAACCTGTATAATGGCATGTATAACTAGACTTGTAACATGCTACGTTAGTCTGAGAATAGACTAAATTGTAGCTTTGATACCACTAAATGTAACACCCCTTACCCATACCTGAGACCGGGATGAGGTACAGGCATTACCGAAAAATACGGGCTATAAAATTTCATTTCAATTTAAAATCGATCAAACAGAATCATATTGTCCCAATTATGGACCTATGAGGTCCAAAACATGCATTAAAAGTGATCTGAAAAAAACAAGGGACATTAGAAAACTTTAGGGAATTTCTAGGTCTAAGCCTCACACGCCCGTGTGGAGGCAATGCACACGCCCGTGTGTATTGGGACACGCCCGCGTCCCTACCCATGTTGAATTATTGGAACTTAATTTTTTCATTTTGAACCTACAAGGATTTTCACACGGTCGAACACACGCCCGTGTCCCTCACACGGCCTAGACACACCAGTTTCATCGCCCGTGCCCAAAAACATGGACAATCTGTTTATGACATCATCATTCATCTAGAGGCACATGGCCAAGACACACACCCATGTGTAAGGCCATGTCCTCCACACGGTTCAGACACACGGTCGTGTCTCTGCCCGTGTGTTTACTACCATGCATGCGGACCTAAAAATTCAAGGTGCAGAGGCCACACGACTGAGCAACACGTAACACACGGCCTAGACACATACCCGTGTGTCTACTCATATTACCTTCTTGGAGGCTATTTTCCAAGCCAATGGTCACCCTCAACATCCATACACATTTATAAACCTCAATGGTATTTAACATGGCCTAAATATGTCCATAATCCACCTTGGCATAGTCTATTGCATGTTAACCTCATCTCATTGGTTTAGCACATGCTAGGTTATCCTTTTTATATTAAGGATTACCACTTCAATAATCACATTTTATACTTGGCTCATTTTATAACTCATTTCCAGTTATGAGCTAGCCATCTTGAAATGATTTGACCACATTTCACAAGTCCATTCATGATATACGACATTTAACCATCACATGAAATATTTAAGCATAATCATGGACAATTAGTAGGTTTACAACCTCTATCAAAATGAGCCATATCCCATGGCCATATACAAAATGAATAAGTATATCATTCAAGCCCTTACATTGGCTAGCCAAATGACACATATAACAAAATTATCAAGAATCCTATACATGCCATTATAACAAAATAAAATTTTCTATATACCCAAGCAAGACAAGTTGGTAGTACTGACAATGCTCCAACCGTCTTCCAATCTTCACGAGTCCTCGAGTTCTGTAAGACAAGGAAAATGAAAGGGATAAGCATTTACATGCTTAGTAAGTCTGGATAACAGGAAGGTAAGCTTATCGGTTGTTTAGCATGCAACCATATTAGATATTCATGCCAACATGCATAGTATAACTTCCCTATCACATACACTCAATAATCATGTTAGTTTCATGTCAATACAATTAAACTTTAATCTTAGATGAGCTCATCATTTCAAGCATTTCTATTTTCGTTCCTCATTTTAATCCTATTGAATTTCTCAAAATCTCGATGGATATCTCATTTACCGTCTAATCATGTGATTGATCATTTTAATTACGCACTCCCATGAACCTCGCTGTTACGACGTGATTACCAATCTAGGCCAAATCCCCCGAAATGTAAACTCATAGAGTAATGTCGGGATTACCAGTCCAGGCTCAATCCCTTACAATGACATGTACTCTAATGAGCTCAAATCTGAATTACCAGTCTAGGCTAAATTCAGACCCTAATCAGATTACCCGTCCGGGCTAAATCCATTTCAGCACACTTATTCTTCAAGAGGCTTTATCACTAAAGGAACACCCGTCTGGGCTAGATCCTTTTTACCATCAATTTATTTCGAGAAATCCATCAGATATCCTTTTATTTCAATCGGGAAACTTCAATCCTCTTTTAAACTATACTACCACATTTCATGGATTATCATACAATGAATGTCTAATTTGTCATACATTCAAGTATATACATTTTGTGTATATTAAGAGTTTACTTCGAGTTACATGAACTTACGTGGTAATTGCTTCGGGTTCGTATTTTGGTTATTCCGAAACCTTTCATTTTCCACGGTCAACCTCTGAAATTGGTTCCTCAGGGTCTAAATCAGTAAAAATAAATTATTAATACCTCATATTGTTCATTTTCAGCTTAAGACTCACCCTCGGGCAAAATGACCAATTTGCCCCTAACCTTTGACACTTTTTATAATTTAGTCCTATGGCTCGTATAATGAAATGCATGAAATTTCTAAGTTACCCAAGCCTAGCTGAATATTTTTCTTGGTTATAGTAACCCACATTTTCCTTCATTTCACATTTTTCTACAAATTTTCACAACTTTTAGAAAATGGTACCTCAAGCCATTTCCATGAAAAACTACTTGGTAAAAGTTGTTTACTATCCTTTAAACTCTCATATTCCTCCATAGATCATCAAAACACAAGCATCTCATGCATGGGTAAATTTTTGAACGTGAACCCTAGCTTGAAGTATGGGTAGAAATAGAGAGAACATGTTACGAGGATCTCAAAAACATAAAGAACATCAAAAACGGGGCTAGGGAATACTTACTATCAAGCTTGAAATGTTGAACCAAAACACTAGCTATGGCTATAGAGAATTTCAGCAGCCACAAGGAAGATGATGGTTGATTTTAGTTATCTTTTTTCCCTTTTTATTTCATTTATTACCAAATGACAAAAATACCTTTCCTTAATAACCTTTCAAAATTTTCCATGCATGCCCATTTTTGTCCAAAAACTTATAAATTAGGTAAATTACTATTTAAGGCCTCCTAATTAATAATCCATAGCAATTTCATACAAATTGCTTCTAGAACCCAAGTTTTGCAATTTATTCAATTTGGTCCCTAATTTTCACTTGGACACCTTATACTTCAAATTTCTTCATGAAAGTTTAACACATGCTTATTTTCATATCCTAGACCTCATAATAATCATAAAAGAAATATTTTAATGTCAGATTTGGGGTCCCAAAACCACTATTCTGACTAGGCCTAATTTTGGGATGTTACACCTAAACTCTAACCACCTATACGATAAGTTGTGGTTTAACCACCACTGGTCTTGCAAGTGAACAATAAAACTCAAGATCATGATTCTTTAATTCACTTCTTACCGAGGTCTCATTGTACATACCTGTACCCTTCCGACATGATCATACCTTATCATTTCTTTAACATAATCTTTGAATTACCCGTTAAACCACTTGGAATATTAAAGCATACCATGGAAATGTCACACACATAGTAAGATGCCAATTCCATATCCTAGATATGGTCTTACATGGGATCACATATCGATGCCAATAGCCCAGCTATGATCTTACATGATGTCTCATATCGATGCCATTGCCCAGACATGGTATTACACGAAATCACATATTGATGCCAATGCCATATCCCAGATATGGCCTTACATGAGATCACATATCGAGGCCATATCCCAAATATGGTCTTACACGAAACCACACATAACCCTAATGTCATGACATTTGTATCCTATCTATTCCTAAGGTTCAACCGGGATTTCGTAGTACCAAATCTTCGTAGGATTGTCATCGAGTCATCAATAACCAAATCCATAGAGACAAACATACATTTCATGAAATATCAAAGCATTAGAAACATAATAACATAATGTTGAATTATTTACACACGAAATTACCTCGGTACCAAAATATGGCTAACTATTCGATTTAGTCCACAACCTTGTTCTTTCCTCAGTTTAGGTTCGGACTCTGTTTTTCTTAATCTATAATAGCAAATTTCACTTATTTAATTATCACATTGTTCAAAATATCCCATAAATCATGCTTTTGAAAAATTACAATTTTGCCCCTAAACTTTCACATATTTACAAATTAGTCCCTAGGCTCGTAAAATGAAATGTACTCATTTTCTTTGTTACCCAAGCCTAGTTAAACCTATATCATGCTTATACTAGCCCACATTTTTCATCAAATCATATTTCTACTACTCATTTTTACTACTTTTACAAATAAGTCCTTTTAGGTGTTTTCATGAAAAGCCACTTACTAAAAGATGTTTATCGCACACCAAACTTTCATATTCCTCCATTAAACATCAAAATACATGCATGTCACACATGGATAAGTTTTTGAACATGAACCCTAGCTCAAAATAATGGTAGAAATAGCTAGATTGATTGATGACAACTTCAAAAATGCAAAGAACATTAAAAACGGGGCTAGGATGGACTTACTATTGAACTTCAAAGTTGGAGAAACCCTAGCTATGGTGAGCATGGAAATTTCGGTACACATGAAAAAGATGGACATCAATTTTGACTTATTTTTCCCTTTTTATTCTTTTATTAACCAAATGACCAAAATGCCCTTTTTACTAAACTTTCAAATTTTATCCATGCATGCCCATTTTTGTCCATAAAATTAGAAATTGGGAAAATTTTTATTTAAGGACCTCTAATTAATAATCCATGGAAATTTCATGCTTAAAGCTTCTAGAAGTCACATTTTGCAAGTTTTTCAATTTAGTCCTAAATATCAACTTGGACACATTTTCAATAAAATCTCTTCATGAAACTTTCACACAATCATGCAAACATGTTATGGACCTCAAAAAAATCATAAAAAAAATATTTCTACTTTAGATTTGTGGTTTCAAAACCACTATTCGGACTAGGCCCAAAATCTGGCTGTTACAACTCTCCCCCCTTAAGGATTTTCGTCCCCGAAAATTTTACCGATAAAAAGGTTTGGATATTATTTTCTCATGGCCTCTTCGAGCTCCCATGTAGCCTCTTCAACCCCATGTCTTTTCCATAACACTTTCACATGGGAAATACTTTTGTTTCTCAATTGTTTGACTTCCCAAGCCAAAATCTTAACCAGCTCTTCGTCATAAGTCATATCCGGTCGAATCTCGACTTCTATCGGTGAAATCACATGTGAAAGGTTTGATCGGTATCGGCGCAACATAGACGCATGGAACACATTGTGAATCCTTTCCAGTTCAGATGGCAAGGCCAACCGATATGCCATCTACCTTATCCTTTCGGTAATCTCATACGGTCCAATAAAACGTGGACTCAACTTACCCTTCCGGCCAAATCTGAAAAATTTCTTCCATGAAGTCACTTTCAAGAATACCTTATTAGCAACTTGAAACTCAATCTCTTTCCGTTTCAAATCCGCATAGGATTTCTGTCTATCTAAAGCGGCTTTCAAACAATCACAAATTACGTTTACCTTTTCTTCAATTTTTTTTACTAAATCAACCCAATGAATCTGATTTTCTCTGAGTTAGGTCCAACACAAAGGTATTCAACACTTACACCCATACAATACCTCATAAGGTGCCATTTTCAAACTCAACTAAAAACTATTGTTGTAGGAAAACTCCACCAATGGTAAATACTTTTCCCACCTACCTTGGAACTCAAGAACACAAACCGTAGCATATCTTCAAGAATTTGAATTACTTACTCAGAGTGGCCATCAGTTTGCGGATGGAAAGTAGTACTAAAATTCAACTTTGTACCTAAAGCTTATTGCAACTTTTTCCAAAACTGTGAAGTGAACATCGGATCTCTATCCGATATAATCGAAAAAGGCACTCCATATAATTTAAAAATTTCACCAATGTACAAATCAGCCAACTTATCAAGTGAGTAATTGATAAGTATCGGGATAAAATGAGTTAATTTCGTAAGCCTATCAACCACAACCCAAACGGTGTCTTTCTTTCTCAGAGTCAAAGGCAACCCTGTCACAAAATCCATAGTAATACGGTCTCATTTCCACTCGGAAACCATCACAAGTTGAAGTAAACCAAAAGGTACTTGGTGTTTAGCTTTTACTCACTAAAAAATCAGGCATCTCGATACAAACTTGAAAATATCTCTTTTCATACTGAGCTACCAATATAATTTCTTCTAGTCATTGTATATTTTTGTACTACCTGGATGAATAGGTAAACAACCACCATGTGCCTCATACAATATTTTCTGAATCAACTCAGCATTTTTAGGAACACAAATCCTATCTCGAAACATCAAGCAACCATTGAAATCAATCCGAAAATCTGATTCAATACCCGACTCACACTGAACTCTCCTATCTTACAAATCACTGTCACTCTTCTGAGCTTAATAAATCTCTTGGAGAAACATCTGTCCTACTCTTAACTCAACTAAAATAGAACCATCATTTGATGAAGTTAACCATGTATTCATAGCCCTCAATGCAACTAAGGATTTCCTACTCAAGGCATCATCGACCACATTTGCCTTTCCTAGGTGATAGTCAATCACTAGCTCATAATCTTTTATCAACTCTAACCATCTCATTTGTCGTAGGTTCAAATCCTTTTAAGTCATCAAATACTTTAGACTTTTATGATTAGTGAATACCTAACATTTCTCGCCATACAAATGGTGTCTCCAAATCTTCAACGCAAACATAATGGCGGCTAGCTCCAAATCATGTGTTGGATAATTCTTCTCATACGGTTTCAGTTGTCTCAAGGCATAAGCTATTACCTTCCCTTCTTGCCTAAGTACACTACCCAATCTATTCAAGGATACATCACTATAAACCAAAAATTCTTTTCCCGGTTCAGGCTGTACTAAAACTTGAGCCTTAGTCAACAATGCCTTTAATTTCTCAAAACTCTATTGGCATTTTTCTGTCCATTCGAACTTGACATCTTTCTGTAATAACCTCGTCATCAGAGTAGAAATCATGGAAAATCCTTTAACAAATCGTCTGTAATAACCGGCTAAGCCTAGAAAGCTTCTAACCTCTGACACATTCCTCAGCGGTTTCCATTCAACAATAGCTGAAATCTTTCTCGGGTCAACTCTAATACCATCACCCGAAACAATGTGGCCCAAAAATCCAACTTCCCTAAGCCAAAATTCACTTTTACTAAACTTATCATACAACTGATTGTCTCTCAAAGTTTGCAAAACCGTTCTCAAGTGCTCGGTGTGCTCGGTCTCACCACGAGAATAAATCAGTATATCATCAATAAAAACAACAACAAATTTATCCAAATACGGCCAGAAAATATAGTTCATTAAATCCATAAATACAGCAGGAGCATTCGTTAAGCCAAAAGGCATGACAAGAAATTCATAATAACCATACATAGTCCGAAATGCAGTTTTCGGCACATCTGGCTCCTTAACTCTCAACTAATAGTAACCGGACCTCAAGTCTATCTTTGAAAACACGGTGGTTCCCTTTAATTGGTCAAATAAATCATCGATCCTTGGCAAGGGATACTTGCTGTTTATGGTTACCTTATTGAGCTACCGATAGTCTATACACAATCTAATTGAACTATCTTCTTTTTCAAAAATAGTACCGGTACACCCCACAGACAATAACTAGGTCTCGCAAAACCCTTATCCGTTAACTCTTGTAACTGAACTTTTAACTATTTTAATTATGTCTGAACCATCCTATACGGAGCAATCAAAATAGGTGCAGTACCAAGAATCAAATCAATACCAAATTCAACTTCTCTAATAGGAGGCAATCCGGGAAAATTGTAACACCCTTTACCCGTATCTGACGCCGGGACAGGGTTTGAGGGGTTACCGGACTTAAACACTCACAACATGCAAAACCGGGCCACAAAATTTTTCCTGACATTAAAACATCTGAAACACATCCTTATCGTCCCTTATACAGGCCTTCGAAGCCTATAACATACATCGGGTTGGTTCGGGACTGAAATGAGAACTTTCGACAAACTTTTTACAACTTAACCAATTTTCTTGCTTTGGGAAAGTCACACGCCCGTGTGGCTTGGGACACGCCCGTATCCTCAGCCCGTGTAACTCTCTGTTTATTACGTCAGCCAAACAAATTGATCCACACGGTTAAGCCACATGCCCGTGTGCTAAACCGTATCCTCTACACGGCTGAGACACATGGCTGTGGCTCTTCCCGTGTGGCTAACACTTAGGCTATTTTCCAAGACTTATGTTGTCCTTAATTCTTTCCCATGTTGTCCTTAATTCTTTCCCATACTTTACACATCATGGACCCAACTTATAGCATCAAATTCATGGTTAATCGACCTTGAGAAAGATTCAAATAAATAATTTGTATATTGTCTTACATGTGTTTATTACCCAGCATTTAATCTCTACACATTCCACAATTGTCTATGTTTAATCATTATCAACTTACTACCAGGCCACATATTCACTCCATGGCTGCGACCACCTCGAATGGTTCTAGGACATTCATCATATACATGTGTTATACTAATTATTCATAGCAACCAATCATAATCACACGACATGCATTAACCCATAGCAAGAATAATTAGGCTTACAAGCCATAACCATAATAAGCCACGTCTCATGGCTATATATAATAAATCAATATAAGCCTGTACATTTGGCTAATCATAACAACATCTAATGTAAAAACTAGTCCTTATACATGTCACTAACTTAGAAAATGTTTAATACACGTATGACAATACTCTGTAGTTGATAGCTTGATAGTGTGATGCTGACTTCGATGATCTCCAACCCCGAGCCAACCTGAGAATAGTAAGGAAATAGAGAGAATGGAGTAAGCTTAAAGCTTAGTAAATCCATATGAAAATAATAAGCATTATAACAACATGTTTCCTTAGGCAATCAACCATAATGACACTTTTATTCATATTCATGTTAAGATGTTCTCTCGAGTCGTAGTTATTAATTTATTTATATCTGGAGTTACGGAACTCCAAATTAAGATTTGTTAAATTTTCCTGAAACTAGACTCATTTATCTTCTTACAATAAAATTTCCAAAATTTTTGGTCCAGCCAATAAGTACAATTTATTATTTAAAGTCTCCCCTATTTTGCTATTTGACACCTTCGACCTTTTTTCACTAAAATTTATTTATCTCATAGTATGAGACTCAAATAATGTTGTCGTATCTTTCTCCTGAAAGTAGACTAATTAAGGATTTCATTCATATTATCCCTAACTCATAATTATATTTGTACAATTTCTAGTGATTTTCCAAATTCAGAATAGGGGATTTCGAACTCATTCTAACACTATCTCACAAGAATTCAAATATCTCATCATATGAGATTCCTTTACTAGCATCATTTCCTTTATCTGAAAATAGACTCAATAAGATTTAATTTCATATTTAATTCAGTATCTAACACAATTTCCACTATTTTTTGGTGGATTTTCAACATCAGACTATTGCTGTTGTCCAAAACTGTTTCAGTGCAAATTCATAGTAACTATCATAAGCTCTTTGATCATGGACTCATCATTTCATGAAACCCATATCTCATTACACAATGTAAGTTAACATGATATTACAACACAATTCATAATAATAAGCATAAGGATGGTTCATCTTTCAAACCTTTTTACTTGTTTATCATGTACATACATATGCATGAATTTGCTTACTCATCATTTATCACATTTCAATAAGGCATAACTTATGAATATAATGTACGTACCTGTACATATCCATAATATATCAATTAAATTTACCTTTATCACCATGCCCATCTCAGGACTTTCATCGCATTATTCATTATAATACCCATTGAATTTTTCAGAAATCTCGATGGATAATCCATTTACCGTTAAGTAATACAAGTGATCATCTCGAGTACGCATTCCCGCGAACCTCACATCTTACGATGGGATTACTAGTCCAGGCTAAATCCTTGTAATATCAACTCATAGGGTATTGTTGGGATTACCAGTCCAAGCTAAATCCCTTGTGGCGACAAACACCCGTAATGAGCTCGGATCTGAATTACTAGTCCAGGCTAAATTCAGACCCTAGTCAGATTACTTGTCCGGGCTAAATCCACAATGCACACATATACTTCGGGAGGCTCGATCACTCAAGGAACACCCGTCTGAGCTAGATCCTTTTTAATCTGAGATCAACGGATTACCCGTCTAGGCTAAATCCTTTTTTTGCAACACATGCAGGATCTCAAGTCATGTAAGCCATGGTTTATCCATCGGATTTCCTTTTTATTCAACCGGGATTTTTCTCTTTTCATCAAGTATCTCATTATGCATAGCTGATCATGCAATGTACATCCAATTCAACACATTTCCATGTATATTTTGACATTAGTCCATGAAATAAACATGGTATTGCATACAATTATATTTAGGCATTTGTTACAATATATAATTTTTATATCAACTAAATAAATATCCATCACACTATGCTAACACATCAATTTAATTTCAAGTATGAACAATAATATTGTTGCATTATCATTGACATATGAACTTACCTCAGTTTCGAGTACGACTATTTATTTCGAGTTTGTGCTTAACCTTGTTCAACCTCGTTCTAGGCTCGAATCTTGTTTTCCTTGATCTATAATATCACATTTAGCCTACTAATTAGTCACATTATTCATAAGGGTCCAAAAATCATATTTTTACAAATTTTCATTTTGACCCCTAAACTTTCACATATTTCACTTTTCCCCAATGCTCGTAAGATGATTTTTATTCAATTTCCTTGCATTTAAAGCCTAGCCGAATCATTTTCATAACTATGGTAGCCCCCAATTTCCACTAAATCACCCTTTTATGACTAATTTATAACTTTTACGATTTAGTCCTTTTTAAGCATTTTTACCGAAAATCACTTAGCAAAAGTCGTTTATTACACACCGAGCCTTCATATTCTACCATTAAACATAAAAATACATGCATATCATTCATGGGTAAATTTTTAAACATAAACCCTAGTTCAAATTAATGGTAGAAATGAGTAGAGCATGTTACCGAGATTTCAAAAATGTAAAGAACATAAAAAACGGGGCTTGAATGCACTTACTATTGCGCTTGGAAGCTTGAAAACCCTAACCATGTCTTCTCCCATGCAATATTCAGCCATAGGTAGAAGATGAACTAGAAATTTGGCTTTATTTTTTCTTTCAGTCCATTTAATGACCAAATGACCAAAATGCCCTTTTAGCCTTTCTTTAAAATTTTATCCATCCAAGCCCATTTTTGTCCAAAATTTTAGAACTTGGTCAAATTTATATTTAAGACCTTCTAATGAAAAATCCAATTCAATTTCATACTAAAAACTTCTAGAACTCATATTTTGCAATTTATTCAATTTAGTCCTTAAAGTCTAATCGAGCACCTTGGACATAAAATTTCTTCATGAAATTTTCACACAAGCATGTAAACATATCATAGACATTATAATAATCATAAAATAATTATTTCTATTTCGAATTTGTGGTCTCGAAACCACTATTCCGACTAGGCCCTAATTCGGGATGTTACAAAACTCTTCTAGAAACACATCCGAATACTCACATACTACTGGAACTGATTCAATTTTCAACTCAGACTCTTTTTTATTCAGTACAAAGGCAATATAAGCTTCATAACCCTTTCTTATACATTTCTGAGCAGACATAGAAGAAACCACTTGTGACAGCCCTAATTTGACCCTAGTCGCAAAGTGGTTGCGGGACCACAAAACCCAGTCACAAAATTATTTAAATGCTCTTTTCTATGTTTATTATATGTGAAGTATCATGTGTGAAAGTATCATGTCTTAATTTTTTCATTTGGATATGAAATTATTAAAAAGGACTTATGTGTGAAACTTTGAAAATGTGATTGGTTAAATTGTAGTGGTCAAATAATGCATGGTTTAAAAAAATGTGGACTTGCATGTCAAATTCCCCACTTTTGAGATAGTGGCCGGCCATGATGATATTTGATACAAAATATATGTATTTAATATTAGTATTATAATAGCTAAATGGTTTTATAATATAAAATAAAGATAAGTAAAATAGCTAAAGGGTGAAGAAAATAGAGTGCTCATCTTTGTTTCTTCTTAGCCGAATTTAAAGAAAGAAAAGTTAGCTAAGCCATTCAGTCACCTTTAAGCTTGAATTAAGGTAAGTAATTCATGTTAGTTCTTGAAATTTTAGCATATTTTAAGCTAGTTACTAAGTCCCTTACTTAGCCCATGTCAAAATTTTGAACTTTGTGGTGATATGAGAAATCGGCCATGGAAGAATTTGAAGGGAATGGTTGCTGTCTTTATGTTTTAATGAGTAATTATGGATGGGTGAAGTTTGAGCTAGTTAAATGTTCATATAGGTGGATTAGATGATAAGGGGAAATCGGTTTGTTTGTATGTGTAGTTGCCGAATGTGAATTTAGATAACATTTGAGTAATGTTTGCATTTTAAAATGATGGAATGGAGATTTAGGCTTGATAAAATTTTGTTAAGAATGAATGAAAGAAATATGTGTATTCGGCTATGGATGATTGGATAATAAATTGGTGTGGATGCTTTGAATGAGATATGCACAATTATAAGTTGAATTTAAGGTTTGTTAAATTTGTCCTTATCATTGCCGAATGAGTTTAACGGTTAAAGAAAATTGTTAAGTGCTTAGTTAATGTGCATTCGGTCATTTAGGATGAGTATACATTTGATAATTTTTTGATGCTTTGAAATGGAATTTAATTATTAAATGAGCTTTAAGCTTGTTGAATTTTGAGATGTGATTGGGAGCAAATTTGACATGAGCATATTTTGCTAATGATATGTTGATAAATGTTGAGTTATGGTACCATGATATTAACTTAGTTATCAAGTTGTCGAATGTGCTTATAAGCAAGTGAAGTTATGTTATAATTGAGCTAAGTGTGGCTAGTAAAGCCTATTTAGTTTTCTTGCTATATTTGACCGTAACTAGGTCTGAGTGATTTCGATCATAGCTTAATGTTTAGTTAAGCATGATTGATGCTTTTAATTATATAGTTGTATAACTGAATTTGTTTTGGTTGAATGTTATTTTGTTAAAGGATTGCTATTATTAAGCTTAAAGGCATTCAATCATGAGATGGATTAAGGTGAATAAATGTTTATTTGTTTGCTTGAATTAAGCTCAAAAGCAAAGGGAGCCAAATTCGGATAGGGGGAAAGCAAAAGTAGTTGATTAATCAACCCGTAATTGTTCAATGACATTCAAGGTAAGTTTTTAAGTGTTTAAGCTTGATTCTTTTTATATGCCTAAGAGTTAAATTAATATGGCTAAGAGAATGTTAATTTTATTTAGTTAATATGTCGAATATGTAATGATTTAAGGTTATAAGTTGATTATGACTATTATGCTTAAGTTGAATTGGATTTGGAAATTTGATGCACTAAATGTGTGTTACAATGAATAAACTATGCCGTATATGTGCTGGAAGAGATATCACAATTTGTGATTATTGAATATCTAAAGGAAACCATGATGTGTATAAAATTATTATTAGTCATATGTGGTAGCCGAATATGGCTTGGTACTAAAGTGATTAAATGTGAACTTCGATGAGGTAAACTTAGTGATCGATGATATAAGTTATACATTATAATATATATTCGGGTTTCAAACCTAGCAGGCCTTGTGCCGGTGATGAATTTAGGGCTTTGAGCCTAGCAGGCATAATGCCGGTGAAATGATTTCGGACTTAAAGGTCTTGCAAGCTTTAAGTTGGTGAATATTATCGGGCTCCGAGCCTAGCAGGCGTAATGCCGGTGAAATGATATCGGACTTAAAGGTCTAGCAGGCTTATTGCCAGTGATGAAATCAGGTTATTACCTAGCAGGCAAATTACCGGTGAACTATTAAAAGTGTGGTGCTATAAGACTATGGGCTAATACGATATGTGGATTCGTTCTGTAAAGTAAATTATTCAGGTACGAACAACCTAATTATGTACTATGAATTAAATGAATTTGATGATTGATGTGAATCGAACATATGAGAAATTGTTTCATGTTTATGTTCAACTATGAGACCTTGTGTTAGATCGGCAATTGAATTTGTGTAATACATTAAGTTGACCAGGTATATGTTATATACGTATATATGTTAGATTGATTGGAATTGAATCATGGATGTGAAATGAGAAGTATATGTGAAGATGTTATATATATCTGCAATAGAATTTATGGTGACCTTGTAATCATAAGTCCATGCTTGTGATGAATAAAAATGTGATGAAATTGAATGGTGATATACATGTTTAAATAAAATGAATGCAAAGAATGTGTGAAAGAGTAAATTTGTAATAAATCTGCTTGGGACAGCAGCAGTAACGTGATTTTTAAAAATCACCATAAATTTTGGGAGTTGAGTTAGAGGTTGAACAAATTATGTAATTAAATCTTAATGAGTCTAGTTTCTTATAAAATAAACTGTGTAAGCAAAAGAATTGCCGATAATGAGATATTTGAAGTGATGTGGGACAGAGTCAAAATGACTTCTAGATCCCCTATTCTGTTTTTATAAAATCATTATAAATTGTATAAAAATGGTCATAAGATAAAATTTATATGTTTAGACTCCTTAATGAGTCTAGTTTCAAATAAAATAAACAAGAACATATTTTGAATTCTGTACAATGAGAAATTTGATTCGTAGTTAAGAGTGGTCAGAATAGTCAAACAGTGAAACAGGGGAAACTTTAAGAAAATCTGGTATTGAATGGCTAAACAAAAAATTCTAAAAATTTTATGGATAAAAGATATATGAATCTATTTTCAGGGAAAATTAATATCACTTGATTTTAAGTTTCCTAGCTCTAGTTATAAATAATTTAGTGACTATTGCTCAGTAAGACAGATTGTAGTGAATTTGTGATTATGTTGCAAACATTGATAAAACTTGTTAATGAGTTGCTAATTGTTTTCTTATGAGCTTACTAAGCTTTGAAGCTTACTCCCCATTCTCTTTCCCCATTTCTTATAGGTCTGTACAATAGCTCGAGTTGGAAGGGCTGGAGATAACACCACACTATCGAGTTATCATGTGAGGTGAGAAGGATTGTAAATCATTAAGGTATAAGGCATGTATAGGGGACTCCATTTTTCTGAGTGTGAGTTATGTATAATGATAATGTGTAATCATATGATATAATTTCATTGTTTATGAAGTTTTGAATGTATGAATAATTGTATGAGTGTTTAGGATTGTTCAGGGTGGCAAATGGCTTGTCATATAGCTTAGAAGTGTCCACAAGGATAGACACACAGGCGTGTGTCTAGGCCATGTGTGACATACGGTCACACCATACGAGTGTATTCTCAGGACTTGTGTCCCCTACAACTTAACCCCCTATTCTGTTTTGGTAACACGGCCGTGTCTAATGTCACACGGGCGTGTGACGTGGTTAAATGCTAAATTTCTTAAGTGATTGAAGGGTCTCGGTTTCTCTCCGAACCCACTTATATGTGCGATATGGGCCCGATACGTAAATAAATAAGAAAATTGAAATAAGATGTATTCCGTGAAGGTAATTTTTGAATGCCACAGCCTGAAATAATGTAAAAGTGTTCAGTAGCACCTTGAACCCTATTCTGGCGTCGGGGCCGGGTGAGGGATGTTACACCACTACAGGCAAGTTATCCGATTCATCTGGTTCAATCCAAAGAATATCACTACTTTCACATTTCAACTCAATAATTTTTCTTCCACAATTTACTGCCACACCATGAATGGTCAACCAATCCATACTAAGAATTATATCAAATTCATCAAATGGTAAAAGCATAAGATTAGCCGGAAAACAGTGACCTCTAATCATCAAAAGACAATTCTTACATACTTTATTGACTAAAACATACTTCCCTAGAGGTTTCGACACTTTTATCACAAATTCTATAGACTCAACAGACATATTAATACTAGATACCAAATTCATACAAACATACGAATGGGTTGATCACGAATCAATCAAAGCAACAACATGAGTATCATAGAGAGAAAAAGTACCTGTAATCACATCAGGAGATGAAGCCTCTTCACGAGCGCGAATGGCATAAGTCCTTGCACGTGCTGTACCCTCTGATCTCACAGCTGGATCTCTGGTTGCACTCTTGCTACTCGCTCCATTCCCCAAGTTTCTCTGTGGTCTCCCCCTAAAAATAGCCACACTTGAAACAAGTTTGATCATACACTCGGCACTCACCGGGATGATGTCTACCGCAATGCGGGCATTCAGGTCAACTAGGTCGAGCATTACCCACACTCGCTATCGAAGTGGTCTGAGCCTTATGACCCGAATACTGTTTCCCACAGTTTCTGTCTAAAAACCCAACTGAAGCACTCGATCAGGTATTAAACTCTCTCGATTTCTTAGATGAATACTGAAATAACTTACCCATCTGTCTCTTCTTCAAGTCTCGAGACTCAAATTCAACTTTTCTTTTCTCTTTAGCCAAATCCTCGGCCTTGCAAGTTTTCTCTACAAGCATAACAAATTATTTCTATTCAAGGATGCCAACCAACAATCGGATGTCTTCGTTTAACCCATTTTCAAATCTTTTACACAAGATGGCCTCAATCAAAACACATTCTCGAGCATATTTGCTCAGTCTCACAAACTCACGCTCATATCCATTATTGTCATTCGGCTATGTTTTAACTCAAGAAATTCCTTTCGTTTCTGATCAATAAACTTCTGGCTAATGTACTTATTACGAAACTCTTCTTGGAAAAATTCCCAATTAACTCTCTCTCTTGGTGCAACTGACACAATGGTGTTCCACCACTGATAAGCGAAGTCTCTCAGGAGTGACACAACACATTTTACACATTCCTCTGGTGTGCATGATAATTCATCAAATACCCTGATGGTATTCTCAAGCCAGAACTCTACCCTTTTGGGATCATCATCTATACCCGTTCAAAACTCTTCGGCTCCTTGTTTTTGAATGTTATCAACTAGAGGTCTATTCGATCTCATGAAGTCCATACCTTGGGGTGCTACAGGGTTAGGCTGAGGAATAGGTAGGGGTGGAGGGGGTCGAGTGTTCGGGTTCATTTGAACGAACTTCGTATACTATGCATTCATCATATGGAGAAAGGCTTCCCTGCCTCCTTCTCCCTGACTAACTGTAGGGGATCTACTATCAGACGGCGCTGCCCCTTGAGTGAGAGCCGGCGCATTACTTTTGACTTCATCTGCCATATCTCGATTGGGATCTATTACTAAATGAAAACACAATTTAAAAGGTCAAGAGTCATCACACTATCATAATTCATTCATGGCATGTATAGTTAAACTCGTACACAAGCTATGTTAGTCCGAGAATCAACCGAACTGTAGCTCTAATACCACTAAATGTAACACCCCTTACCCGTACCCAACATCGGGGTAAGGTTTGAGGCGTTACCAAACTTAAACATAAACATTCATATAAAATCGGGTCATAAAAATTGCATCCAATTTAAAACAATTCATTGTAACAGCCCGATTTTGGGCCCAGTTAGAACAGTGATTTTAGGACCACTAATCTGAGGTCAGAAAAATTATTTTTAATATTATTTTGTGTTGTGGTATGATTATATGAGAGTTTAAAATTTTTGGTGAATTAATTTTAGCGACTTCATGCTTAATTGTGAAAAAGGACTAAATCGCATAAAGTGCAAAAGTCCCATTTTGATAGCTAAGGGTGTCTAATAGCTAGAGAACCAAAACTGGGGGTCTTTAAAGGGCAAATAGACCCCATAAAAACTGATGGACGGCCATAGGGGACAAGAAATTCAAATGGTCAAATGGGTAGGTGACTTAAGTGTAATAAAATATTACCCACGTGTCTAGCCATCATCTTTTTCATTTCTCCCTTCTCTTCCACCGAAATTTTCAGCAAAAATGGGGTTTTTGGGAGCCTAAAATTTGAGCAACTTGTAACCCTCACAAGTGATCTTGATGGTTTTTCTTGATGATTTTTTTACTTTTTAGAACCCTTGTAGCCTGAGCTTTCAAATAACATGACTATTTTACAAAATGGTCGAAAGTATAGGGTTTTACCATGAGAGTTTTCATGTTGTTTTCTAAAATTTTATTGAAGAAAATAAATCATGGTTGTGAAATAAACAACTTTTCCGAAATAGTTTTCATGGAAACCCTAACTAAGGACCATTTTTCGTAAGTTGTAAAATAGTTGATAAATGTGTGAAATAATAAGAATTATGGGCTGCTCCTAGTATAAAACATATTCGTCTAGGCTTGATTAATGAGAAAATATGATAAAAATCATTTTTGGACCTAGGGGTAAAATGGTCATTTTGTGAAAGTCTAGGGGCAAAATGGTCATTTTAGATCAAGAATTACAAAATTCGGGCCTAAACCGGGGAAAAGCAAAGCTAGTGGACAAAGCCGAACTAGTCACCTACATTTTGTATACTGAGGTAAGTTGTATGTAAATAATACAACTACATTGTTATTATATGTGTTTGAATTGATATAGCATAAATTGCTTGTTTTTTTTGAAATGATTATGTATGATTAATAGAATTGATGTAGTAGAAACTCCCGGTTGAACCTTAAGAATAAATCAGATATTCAAGCCATGACATTCAAGTTATTTATGTGCTAGTGTAAGACATATCTGGGACATGCATCGGCCACATTATGAGAGCCAGTGTAAGGCTATGTCTGGGACATGGCATCGGCATTGAGACGAGAGCTAGTGTTGATAAACCGCAATTTATACATATTTTTACCCCATGCTTAACACATTTTATGAATGATTTTTCCTTAGATTTGGTGAACTCGATGTTCCTAATGCCTTAATTTCATGTTTTATACTTAGGAGAGCATAGGAGAGTGAAAGGAATGAGAAACGGGCCAAAAACAGAGAAAAGGGGCTAATGTACGAAGTCAACATGGCCTAGACTTTCTCACACGGGCAGACCATACAGTCGTGTCAATTTAGCAGAATTGAAGTACGACTTACATCGATAGACCACACGCGCGTGCCTATTTAACAGGCTTGACCACGGCCTGAAGTAATTGCACACGGACGTGTCACACGGGTGTGTCCCTGTCGAGCCCAAGTAGAGTCCTATTTGGAAAAGTCCACTTTTGAGGGCTCTTAGGCATTCCAAAGCCTATAAATACCCCTAAAAGAGGAGAAGAAAGGGACGCACAGGAGGAAGTAAGGAATTGCACAAGGAAAGCCGATCAATCCATCTCAGAAGCTGGATTCACCATCAAAACTGAAGATCTCCCTTCAAATTTCCTCAGGAGTTTTGGGTTTTCTTATGTTTTGTTATTTTTATTCTTTTGTGATGTTTTCTTTTATTAGTATGGACTAAAACCCCTAAATACCTAAGGGGAATGAAACCTAAGACGGATCTTGTTATTATTATCTAAATTGTATGATAAATATTTGACTTGTTCTTCATTATGTGTTCTTAATTCTTGTTTTGTGAGACTGAGCTATTCTCTGTGGGATGCTCCGGTACTCTTTGTGAAAAAGAAAGACGGGTCAATGAGGTTATGTATAGATTACAGACAACTCAACAAAGTGACAGTGAAGAACAAGTATCCCTTGCCAAGGATCGATGATTTGTTTGACCAATTGAAAGGAGCCACTGTGTTTTCCAAGATAGACTTGAGGTCCGGTTACTACCAGCTCAGAGTAAAGGAACAAGATGTACCGAAAATCACATTCAGGACGAGGTATGGGCATTACGAGTTCCTTGTCATGCCCTTCAATTTAACCAATTCCCCTATGATATTTATGGATTTGATGAACCGTATTTTTTGATCGTATTTGGATAAGTTTGTGGTGGCCTTTATCGATGATATATTGATTTATTCTCAAGATACGAGTGAACACGTAGAACCTAAGAACTATTTTGCATACTTTGAGAGAGAAAAAATTGTATGCCAAGTCCAGCAAAAGTGAGTTTTGGCTCCGAGAGGTAGGATTCTTAGGACACATTGTGTCAGGTGACGGGATCAGAGTTGACCCGAGTAAGATCTCGGCTATCGTTGAGTGGAAGCTGCCGAGTAATATGACAGAGGTTCGAAGCTTTTTGGGTTTGGTTGGATAATACAGAAGATTTGTAAATGGATTCTCTATAATAGCTACTCCGATGACAAATTTGTTACAAAAGGATGTCAAGTTCGAATGGTCAAAGAAATGCCAACAGAGTTTTGAGAAATTAAAGGCTTTGTTGATCGAAGCCACAGTTTTACTGCAACTGAAACTAGGAAAAGAGTTTGCGGTGTATAGTGATACATCCTTGAATGGGTTAGGGTGCGTGCTTATGCAATAAGGCAAGGTAATAGCCTATGCCTCGAGACAGCTAAAACCATAAGAGAAGAAATACTCGACTCACGATTGGGAGCTAGTAGCCATCGTGTTCGCATTAAAAATTTGGAGACTCCATTGGTATGGCGAGAGACGCAGAGTGTTCGCCGACCATAAAAGCCTCAAGTATTTGATGACTCAGAAAGAGTTGAATTTACGGCAATGAAGGTGGCTGAGCTGATAAAGGATTACGAATTGGTGATTGACTACCACCCCGGAAAGGCTAACGTAGTAGCCAATGCTTTGAGTAGGAAATCATTGTTCTCCTTGAGGGCTATGAATACTCAGTTGACCATGATTGATGATGGCTCGATTCTAGCCGAGATGAGAGCTAGACCTACGTTCTTTTAGAAGATTTGTGAGGCTCAGAAAGGTGATAGGGACTTGCAAGCTAAAATGGCTCAGCGTGAGACGAGAAATGAATCAGAGTTTAGTACTGGTGGTCGGGAATGAAAAGAGACATTTCAGAATTTGTTTCTACGTGTCTAATTTGTCAACAAGTGAAAGCCGAACACCAAGTACCTTCAGGTTTACTTCAACATGTGATGGTTCCCAAGTGGAAATGTGACTGTGTAACCATGGATTTTGTATCAGGGTTGCCGTTGACACCAAGGAAAAATGATTCCATTTGGGTTGTTGTTGATAGGCTTACCAAGACAGCACATTTTATACCAGTGCGTACTAACTATTCTCTTGAGAAATTGCCGATCTATATGTTTCTAAGATCGTGAAACTTCATGGAGTACCCTTGTCGATTATTTCGGATAGGGACCCAAGGTTTTACCTCGAGGTTTTGGAAGAAGTTGCAAGAATCTTTGGGGACAAAGTTGAATTTTAGCACAGCTTTCCACTCGCAAACCGACGGTCAGTCAGAAAGAATAATTCGGATATTGGAAGACATGTTGAGATTTTATGTTCTCGAGTTTCAAGGCAGTTGGAAAAGGTATTTACTGCTGGTCGAATTCGTCTATAACAACAGTTATCAATCAAGTCTGAAAATGGTGCCTTACGAGGCCTTGTATGGACGCAAGTGTTGAATGCCCTTATATTGGACAGAACTTAGAGAGAGTCGGATTCACGGGGTCGATTTAGTTAAAGAGACTGAAGAGAAGGTTAAAGTGATTCGTGATTTCTTGAGAGCCGCTTCGGATAGAGAGAAATCCTACGCGGATTTGAAACGAAAGGAAATTAAGTTTCAAGTCGGTGATAAGATGTTTCTGAAAGTATCCCAATGGAGGAAATTCCTCAGATTCGATAAAAAGCGCAAGCTGAGTCCTCGTTTCATAGGACCTTATGACATTACCGAGAGTGTTGGGCCTGTTGCCTACCGATTGGCTTTGCCCTTAGAGTTAGAAAAGATTCACAATGTATTTCATGTGTCCATGTTACATCAATATAGATTGGATCCTTCGCATGTGATTGCGCCGACTGAGGTTGAGATTCAGCCGGATATGACTTATGGTGAAGAACCAGTTAAGATTTTGGCTCGGAGATTAAGCAATTGAGGAATAAGAGCTTAGCACTTGTTAAAGTATTATGACAAATACATGGGGTCGAAGAAGCCACATGGGAACCCGAGGTGACCATGTGAGACCAATACCCGAACCTATTCACTGGTAAGATTTTCGAGGACGAAAATCCTTAAGGGTAAGAATTGTAATAGCCCGATTTTGGGCCCAATCAGAACAGTGGTTTCGAGACCACTAATCCAAGTTTGGAGAAATTATTTTTAATATTATTTTATGTGTTGTGGCATGATTATATGAGAGTATGAAATTTTTGGTGAATTAATAATGAAAATTTTGGTGAATTAATTTTAGCAATTCTATGTTTAATTGTGAAAAAGGACTAAATCGCATAAAATGCAAAAGTCCTATTTTGATAGCTAAGGGTGTCTAATAGCTAGAGAACCAAAATTGGGGGTCTCTAAAGGGAAAATAGACCCCTTAGAAGCTGATGGCCAGCCATAGGGGATAAGAAATTCAAATGGTCAAATTGGGTAGATGACTTAATGTATAATAAAATATTACCTTAGTGTCTAGCCATCATCTTTTTCATTTCTCCATTCTCTTCCACCGAAATTTTCAGCAAAAATATCATTTTTGGAAGCTTGAAATTTCAGCAACTTGTAACCCTCACAAGTAAGTGATCATGATGATTTTTGTACTTTTAGAACCCTTGTACTTTTAGAACCCTTGTAGCATGAGCTTTCAAATAAGGGGACTATTTTGCAAAATGGTTGAAAGTCTAGGGTTTTACCATGAGAGTATTCATGTTGTTTTCTAAAATTTTATGGAAGAAAATGAATCATGGTTGTAAAATAAACAACTTTTGTAAAGTAGTTTTCATGGAAACCCTAACTAAGGACCATTTTGCATAAGTTGTAAAATAGTTGATAAATGTGTGAAATAATAAGAATTATGAGCTGCTCATAGTATAAAAAGTATTCGGCTAGGCTTGATTAATGAGAAAATGTGATAAAAATTGATTTTCAGACCTAGGGGTAAAATGGTCATTTTGCCCAGTTATGAATTTTCGAGTATCTAGATTAATGTGCTGATGAAATGAATGGATTTCTATCATTTTAGATCAAGAATTACAAAATTCGAGCCTAAACCAAGGAAAAGCAAAGCTAGTGGACTAAGTCGAACTAGTCGCCTACATTTTGTATACCGAGGTAAGTTGTATGTAAATAATACAACTACATTGTTTTTATATGTGTTTGAATTGATATAGCATAAATTGCTTGTTTTGTGGAAATGATTATGTATGATCAATAGAATTGATGTAGTAGAAACTCTCGGTTGAACCTTAGGGAATAAATTGGATATTCATGCCATGACATTCAGGTTACTTGTGTGCTAGTGTAAGACATGTATGGGACATGCATCGACCACATTATAAGAGCCAGTGTAAGACTATGTCATTATAAGAGCCAGTGTAAGACTATGTCTAGGACATGGCATCGGCATTGAGATGAGAGCTAGTGTAAGACATGTCTGGGACATGTATCGGGCTCGAGATGTAAGCCAGTGTAAGACATGTCTAGGATATGCATCGGCTAAGAGATGTATCAGTGTAAGACCATGTCTGGGACATGGCATCGGCACAGATATGTGAGAGCTAGTGTAAGACCATGTCCTGGACATGGCATCGGCCTCGATTTCGATATTCAGTGTAAAACCATGTCTGGGACATAGCATCGACTTGATGGATGAGCCAGTGTAAGACTATGTTTCCGATATGGCATCAGCATTATACCCTATGCTTGAGGCTTAGTGAATATCCGATAGCATTCCAAATGGTTCAACGGTGAGAGTTACAGTTTAAGTTAAATAAGAAAAGTATAATCATGTTGTGAGTGGTTCAGGTACCTATTTGAAATGTATGAGATGTGAGCTCAATATATACTATGTGAATTGTATTGGATAGTGATGAGAAGTTGTACTTATGCCTACCTTTGTATTATGAGAATGATGATGAATGGTAAAGATGTTGTTATATTTATTTGTATGCAACTTACTAAGCTTTATGCTTACTCCCTCTCCTTTCCATTTTCTTATAGTGCCGCCTAATTAACACAAGGATCATCGGACATCGAAGGCATCGACCACACTATCAATCGAAGCACTTGGTATAGTTGGTTTTATTATTTTGAATATGGCATGTATAAGGCTTAGACTTTTGAGTTTTGTGTCAATGTTAATTTGGCCAAATGTGTTGGCTTGGGATGAATCCATTCATTTTGTATAAAGCCTTGGATAATGGCTAATGTTCGTTATTGATATATGTAAATGATGATATTTTCATGGATGAGTAAATTGCATGAATGATATAATACCTTGTGTGGCTGATTAGACCTTGTATTGTTGTGTGGATTTGTCATGTTAGATGTTATATAGGTTAGTGCAAGTAAGGGTGGCAAAAAAGCTTGTTAAATAGCCTTATTTTGTCCACACGGGCGTATGTCTAGGCCAGTGTGATACACGGTCAGCCCCATGGGCATGTTATCTGGCCGTGTGTCCCCTGCATGTAAAATTTGCAAGTCAGTATGCATGATAGTAAACACACAGGCAGAGACACGACCGTGTGTCTTAGCTGTGTAGAGGACACGGCCTCTGGCCAAGGGCATGAGCCTTGACCGTGTGCCCTTATTGGATGCTGACGTCATAAACAAAATGTCAAGGTTTTTAGACACAGGCTAAGAAACGAGCGTGTCAAGGCCGTGTAGGGACACGGGCCATGAACACGGGCATGTGCCAGGCTGTGTGAAAACCCTTGTAGGTTCGAATTGAAAAATAAATCTACACGGGCATGGGACACAGTGCGTCCCTAGATGCTTAGGCCGTGTGTGACACACGGGCCATCAGCACGGCCATGTTATAATGACAACACGGGCTTGTTGCCCTTCCACACAGGCATGTGCCCTGTTTCAAGAGTTATTTTTCTAAAGTTAATTAACGGACCTCGAGTTGGTCCCGAATGGTTTCGAATAGATTTTTAGGGCCTCGTAGGCCTATATTAAGGAGTTTAGACAAAGTTCAAAAAAAAAAGTTTTTAATTTGACCGACTCTTAATGACATCGAAATGATTGTTTGCATGTGAATAAGTGTTGTAATGCCTCGTATCCTGTCCCAACATAGGGCTCGAGTATGGGGTGTTACATTCATACATATGCATGTCATCCCTATTACGGGCTTACGAGGCTCGAAACATACTTTAGCGGTGGTTCAGGACTAAATCGAGAACTTTCAGAACTTTTACAACACTTAGAAAATTTTCTTGTTTTGGAGGGTCACACGCCCGTGTGGGTACACAGTGTGGTCTCACATGCCCGTGTGGCTTGGGACACGCTCGTGTCCTCAGCCCGTGTAACTCTCTATTTATGACGTTATCAACATAATAGGGTCACACGGCCAAGTCACACGCCTGTGTGCTAGGCTGTGTGTCGAATTTAATTTTCATGAATTTTCATAAATAAGGTGCAGACTTCACACGGCCAGGGCACACGTCCATGTCCCAAGGCCGTGTCCTTCACAAGTCCAAGACACATGGCCGTGTCTCATGCCCGTGTGTTTACTACAAAGCATTCTGTTTTACCTAATTAGGGTGCAAGGGACACACGGCCAAATCACACGCCCATGGGGCAGACCGTATGTCACACACGACCTAGATACAAGCCCGTTTGTCTACCCGTGTGAACAACTTTGAGGCTATTTTCCAAGCCAATTGTCACCTTTATTTGAACAAACACATACAAGACTTCAAAGGAACTTAACATGGCATAATTAAGTACTTGATCATCCTTAAACATGTCATGATTCTGGCAATATCATATTATCTTATATATGCACAAGACACCATACTTTGTCAAGCCCAACTTACCAATTCTCATTCAAGCCATGGTTATCAACATACTAAACAAATCCCAATTTAATCATCAAGCATTCATATCTACAACATAACTCATCACATCTATACAACCACCAACCACATCACAATTGCATAGGCACATGCATGCATGAATAAATAGGTTTACAACCCAATAATCAATATAAGCCATATCTCATGGCCATATACAAAATGAATTATAATATTATCATAAGCCAACACTTTTGGCTAGCCAATATGACACATAACAAAATGACCAAGTCCTCTATACATGTCATACTCAAAATACTTAAATTCACTATACCCAAAAGATTAGTTTGATAGTGTGAATCGAGCTCTGACATCCTTCGATCCTCAAACTAGCTTGGCGATACTATAAGAAAAACAGAAAGGAAGGGGAGTAAGCATAAAGCTTAGTAAGTTAGCATGTAAATAATTAACAACATTAGTCATGCATTATTATACACATAACATAATATAATTTATCACAATGTCATCAAGTATCATAGATACATATTAAATTATGTCATTTACATAGTGTATAATGAAACTCATGATCATGATTCATTCATTCACTTCTTACCAAGGTCTCATCGATTCATAATCTCAATATTTATGAGCGTTGCGTACATATCTGTACCCATCCAACATGATCATACATTGTCATTTCTTTAACATAATCTTTGAATTACTCGTTGAACCACTTGGAATACTAAAGGATACCCGAGAAATCTCATACACATAGTAAGATGTCAATGCCATATCCCAGATAAGGTCTTACATGGGATCACATATCGATGCCAATAACCCAGCTATGGTCTTACACGATATCTCATATCGATGTCATATCCCAGACATGGTCTTACACGAAATCACATATTGATGCCAATGTCATATCCCAGATATGGTCTTACATGGGATCACATATCAATTCCATATCCCAGATATGTTCTTACATGAAACCACACATAACCCTAATGTCATGATATTTCTATCTTATCTATTCCTAAGGTTCAACCTGGATTTTATAGTACCAAATCTTCGTCGGATCGTCATCGAGTCATCAATAACCAAATCCATAAAGACAAATATACATTTCATGCAATTTCAAAGCATTAGATACATAATAACATAACCTCGGTACCAAAATATGGCTAACTATTCGATTTAGTCCACAACTTTGTTCTTTCCTCGGTTTAGGTCCGAACTCCATTTTTCTTGATCTATAATAGAAAATTTCACTTATTTAATTATCACATTGTTCAAAACATCCCATAAATCATACTTTGGAAAAATTACAATTTTGCCCTAAACTTTCACATATTTATAAATTAGTCCCTAGGCTCATAAAATGAAATGTACTCATTTTCTTTGTTACCTAAGCCTAGTTGAACCTATATCATGCTTATATTAGCCCGCAAGTTTCATCAAATCACATTTCTACTACTCATTTTTACTATTTTTACAAATAAGTCCTTTTAGGTGTTTTCATGAAAAACCACTTAGTAAAAGATGTTTATCACACACCAAACTTTCATATTCCTCCATTAAACATCAAAATACATGCATGTCATACATGGATAAGTTTTCGAACATGAACTCTAGCTCAAAATAATGGTAGCAATAGCTAAGATTGATTAATGACAACTTCAAAAATGCAAATAACATTAAAAACGGGGCTAGGATGCACTTACTATTGAGCTTCAAAGTTAGAGAAACCCTAGCTATGGTGAGCATGGAAATTCTGGCACACATGAAGAAGAAGGACTTCAATTTTGACTTATTTTTCCCTTTTTATTCTTTTATTAACCAAATGATCAAAATGCCCTTTTTACTAAACTTTCAAATTTTATCCATGCATGCCCATTTTTGTCCATAAAATTAGAAATTGAGAAAATTTATATTTAAGGTCCTCTAATTAATAATCCATGGAAATTTCATGCTTAAAGCTTCTAGAACTCACATTTTGCAACTTTTGCAATTTAGTCCTAAATGTCAAATTAGACACCATATCAATAAAATCTCTTCATGAAACTTTCATACAATCTTGCAAACATGTCATGGACCTCAAAATAATCATAAAAAAAATATTTCTACTTTCGATTTGTGGTCTGGAAACCACTATTCTGACTAGGCCCAAAATCAGGATGTTACAAAACAGTATTACGGATTCAACAGACATATCTTATTCACATATCATGCATATGCATTAATAATTCAGTCATTCAAATCATGCAATTCAATACTGATATTATCAGGGCAAGAAATAAAACTCTAAAAATAATTTGAGGACTATTAGGGACTAAACTGAACAATTTATAAAATTTTGGGCAAAATTATAAAATATGAAAAATAGGGAACACATAGCCATGTGACCGAACCTTGTGGAAAGCCCTGGATCGTATGAAGGGGATACACGGCTGTGTGGCTAGGCCATATGACAGGCTATGGTTGTGTGGTATTCATAAAATCAACTTACAAGGGAGACATGGTCGTGTGGTAGGTCGTGTGGAGGGTCCTAGGCCATGTGAGGGGGTCGTATGGTTTACACAGATGGCCCATAAGTCCGTGTGGCAGATCATGTGGCCTTATCATAGGCATGATTTTTTCCGATTCACTTGTAAAAGAACACACGCCTATTACCTGGATCTTGAGTGACATTCCTCACATTCCAATATGACCCGAGGTATATAAATTTGGTCATTCAAACAACATTTACGCAAGAATTAATAGCTTTTTTCAAGATTTATCATGATTACCGAGAATTCTGGCAAGATTCGTAAAAGGTCCATTATTTTGAGTGAAAGATTAACGTCGGATCTAAATTCACAAGAATTTGGAATTGATTACCGATACTGAATTGAATTTACCAACTCTTGGAAAAAAATTAGAGATGAAATTTACGACGATTGGTTAAACCAATAAAAACACGATGGAATCGGGATGATTTGATTCAGGTAAAAAAATTCTTATCTGCAATGGAGAAAATATTATGGAAAGTAAAGGGAAGAAAATAAATTAGAAGGAAATATAAAGATTAAGGGGAAACAATTCTCTTTAGGTTAGAAAGGGAAACAAAATTCTAATATGACCAGAAAAATGGGGTTAAATAGCTAGGTTTAACAAATTTTAGAGGGGTTGTATGATAAATTACCCATATTGTCGAAATTAAAAGGAAAATTAGGGAGGGTGTTGTGACTTAAACTTGGGAAAGCAAAGAGAAAGTGCAAAGGCTTAACCATTACGTTTATTTTCTACTTCATTTAATATATATTTTAGAGTGACTTTCATCCTGGTTTGCTAAAAATAAAAAACAAAAAAAAAAGATAAATGAGTGGATAAAACCTAAGCTCTCTAAAGAGTGCTCCAACTACATAACCATCTAAACTAATTCATTAATTATTTATTTTATTATCCCTATACATTTTGGGGTTTTGCATTCTCACTTTGGTACTTAAACTTTTTTGTCCCAATTTAGTAACTAAAGTATCAATTTTCTCTATTTTTTGTCCATTTTGTAATGATCGTAAAAAATATTGTTAGGCCACTTTAGTCAATGGAAAAATATGTGGCTTTTTTTTGGCTATTGAAAACTATCATATGGCAATTAGATTTATTTAAAATAAAATTATTAAATTTAAATTAAAAAATAAAAATTAATAATATTAGATATTTAAGTATTAGAAAGCACTATTGATCGTTGACCGACTATTGATCGACATTGACTTGCCATGTGGTGCTATTAGAATATGTCACGTGTCTTCTTTTTAATATTATATATATTATATTGATTAAAAATGTAAAAAATCATATATAATATATAATTTTTTTTCAAAAAGTCTAATTTTTTTTAAAAACATAAAATATATAATTTTAAATTTTAAAAAATAAAAATAACATATAAATATTGAAAATTGTTATAAAAATTAAAAAATATTTAAATTTCAAGTGATTGAAAAAAGAACCTTGAATTTTAAATGCTTTTTTAAAATTTTATAAAAAAATCATTTTTGTACTTTTTAAATAATTTTTTACAATTTGTTATAATTTTTACAATTTTCTTTTCCAATTTTTATAATAATATTATTAATTTCAACTCATTTCTTTTCAATTATTATATTATTTTTTTGTAAATTTTATTATTATAAATTTTTTATAATTTATATATATTTAGATTATATATATTTAATGTGGGGGGTTTTACCTAAAAATACCCTTTTTTAAGTTAATTATGGAAATGGGCCAATTTTTTGGTTATTTATCGGACTAGGCTATTTTCTCCGAAAACGCGTTCACATCAGCGCGCTTTCAGAGTACGTGTCAGCAAAACGCTTCCCTGGGGGAGCGCTTTTGTCCACGTCAGTAGAAAACGCTTCCTGGAGGGCGCGCTTTGCTGACGTGGACAAAAACACTCCCCCAGGGAAGCGTTTTGCCCTGTAACGGTAAAAAATTTGACCGTTGGCTTCCAACGTTCCAAAAAATATATATAAAAAGCCCCCCCAAATCATTTTTTCACACAAATCTCTCACAATTTCTATTATTCTCTCAAAATTCCTTTACTTTCATTTATTTTTCACACAATTCTCTCATAATTCTCAACATTCTTTCAATATTCCCTTCAAAAATCTATCAAATTTCATTGAAATTTTCTCAAAATTCTATCAAAATTCTATCAATTTTATTTGTTTAAATTTTTTTTAAATTTAATTTTTTTAAATAAAAAAATCAGATCGTGTTAGTAATGGCCGAAAAATAAATCCGTCTCGATAATAAGCACATCTCCGTTGAGCAAATGACAATGGTAAGTGATGATTTTAAATTTTCAATACTATTCGATATTTTCTTAATTTATGCAAATTTAATTAAATTTGCAATACTATTTGATATTTTTTTCATTTATGCAATTATAATTAAAATTTCAATACTACTTGATTTTTTTTTCATTGCATTAATTAATTTATGCAATTTTAATTAATATTTTTTTATAAATTTTTATAATAGTCTGTGGATCGGGTGTTGCAATGCTACATCCGTAATATGCCTGGTCCTCCATTGTCGTTGATCGAGAATTACTTGCGAGAAGCGGGATTTTGGCATGTGGCCACGATAGACCGAGGGTGCAAGTTGGACCTGAAACTAATCAGTGCATTGGTAGAGAGGTGGAGAGCCGAGGCGCACACTTTTCATCTTCCATGCGGAGAGTGTACTATCACTTTGGAAGACGTGCATTTACAATTGGGATTGCCGGTGGATGGGTACGCAGTCACCGGGTCCGCATCATCTACTGATTGGGGAGCCGTATGCTACGAGCTTTTAGGTGCTATACCGGATAATATTAACGGAGGTCGGATCGAGATGGGCTGGTTACAAGACACATTCCCAGAGCAGGATAATGATTCAATTGAACTCGAAAGAATACGATATGCTCGTGCATACATTCTTGAGATGATTGGAGGTTATCTGATGCCGGACTTGTCACGAAACCTCATACATCTGAGATGGCTGTTGAAACTCGTAGATTTTAGAGCAGCCGGCGAATTGAGTTGGGGTCTGCCGTGTTGGCAACATTGTACAAGAAAATGTGCGGGGCGACGCGATCGAACAAAGGCAAAATAGGAGGTTGCCTATCACTACTACAATCATGGGCACGGTTTTGCTTTCCATTTTTACGTCCTCGAGTAGACCACCCATATACATTTCCACTCATAAAGAGGTAAATTTTATATTAGATTTTACAATTATTACATAGATTTAGAATAAAATTATATGCTAAAAATTTATTTAATAAGGTGGAACCATTCGGCGAGTAATGTTGAAATACCTACCTCTCTCGAAGATATACGGCTTGTATTAGACCAACAATCGGAAGCACAAGTAAGTATTAAATAAAATATATATACATAATAAAACAATCGTTTCGTATTTAGTATTTAGTATTATGTATTATGTATATAAATAATATTTTTATCATGTTCATATAGTTTCAATGGACACCATACGAGGATCCGGCAATTCAGGCAGTAATTCCGGATGAATTCTTTCAAAATCCAAACGCTTGGCATGTGAAGGTCGCATTGGTGAACTATGCTACCGTGGAGATGTACCAGTCAGATAGAGGATTGAGGCAATTTGGATTCAGACAACCGATTCTTGTGGCACCTGAGGTGTTTGATGATGATCACAAAGTTGACTTACGGCAACTGCATACGGATTGGCCGAGATTCTAGTCAAACTATATCGAAATGTGGGAAAATCGATATGATTATATACCAACTAAGGAACCGATCATCGTTCCAGAGTTAGCGTGCGTACTGGAATACATGCCATGGTTTAGGATCCATGGCAAGCCATATTTATTGTCGAAAGAGGAGAGGCGACGACAAATTCGTGCCCAAAGGGAACAACGAGGGCCTTTAAATCCAAGAAGAAGGGACGACGACGCAGGCCCATCAACAGCGCCCACACAATCACCAAGCCCAATAGTTAACCAACGACACCCACATCACAGCCTTTTCAGATTAAGCGAGGTGCGTATCCTAGCCCTTATATGTATCCTAACCCTTATATGTTTCCTTTTTCTAGTTTTATGACATGTTGGAATGTATGGCCCAGTTCATCTCCGTTCCCGATTACTCCAAGTCAACTATTGATCTATAGGCTGCCGTCGCATGAGGGATCGCATGAGGCGCCATCGGGGAGCTCTTCTTTCTACCAATCCCTATCACCTTACGGGATTCAAATACCTTCGCCATTTGTGATGCAAACACCGTCGCAGTCATTATTCTATCAATGTGGGTCACCCTCCCAACACCCACAACCAGATCCCCTGCCGGATGAACCACAACCCCCGCCGGAAGCTGATCAAAGGAGGAATCCAGCACGGACCCGTTGACGACCCCCATGTGGCATTGATTCTGACCGCCATGGATATTGATTTTTTTAATATATTTTTACAAACTTTTTTATATTGTTTCATTTAATATATTTCTTTTGAATAAAACAATTGTAATACAACATAGTTTCATTTAATAAAATATAAATAATACACCATAGTTTTTTACAACAACTATCAACTATTTCGATTTGGACATGATCTACTTGTATGGCCTGGGTTCCTACACCATCCGCATAACTTCTGTTGATTGGTTGTTTCTCGGATATCTATATTGGTACGTATTCTAGTTGAGAAAGGTCAACCCTTTGGTTTGCGACGCAATTCTCTATCCGGTAACAGCTTAAACAGAGCAAGCGATACAGGCGGCCAATTACGTTCATTTGGGACAGGGGGAATACGTGTCTCCACACGTTGTACATGGTTTCTAGTTTGTACACTTCGTCGACATAGCTCATGGGATCTAGACGGAGATTCTGACAAGCTGCAATTACATGAGCGCATGGATAACGAAGTGCGTCAAACTTCCCACAGTCGCAAGTCCTATTTCTCAAGTGTACACGATATTGTCCGCCAATAATACCTTCGTGCGGTCTATCAAACTTCGTCACACGAAACCATAGGTTGTTTCGATCGTGACAGGCTGTGTGCATGATGTTCACCCGCGCCTTCACCTTGTTAATTTCTTGCAATACCTTTGCGCACCATATATGGCCTCCCTGCATTTGGCCTTGATAAGTTGTTGCTCACTTTGGAAATAGTCCCGCTAAATGAAAATATGTCTCTCGCAGAACCGATGTTATCGGTAAATAACGTGTTCCTTTTAGAATAGAATTTATGCATTCAGCCAAGTTCGAGGTCATTTGACCATATTGTAGGCCGCCGTCGTATGCTTGTGTCCACTGTTTGAAAGGTATGTTATAGAGGTAGTTTGCGCCTTCTTCATTAACTAAACGCAAAACCGCCAACATCTCATGAAAATGATCCTTACTTATCTCATACCCTGCCAATATAAGATGATAGCAAAAATTACATACCGCTCTTCCATTCAGAATAAAAAGAAATTATATTAGTAGAGATTAAATACCCATGTTGGTCACTTGCCGTTGTTCACTTTTAGATAGATATTGCCCGTAAAAGTGGGACGCAACATCCCTTAGGCAATATCGATGGTGTGTACGATGCCACAGGCTTCCCTATCACTTAATTGCTGATAGTATTCCGGTGCCCTGATCCGATATGACGCAGATATTAGGTTAGGGGCAAACATGCCTCCTTAACCTAGAAAGAAAGAAATCTCAGTCATCAGCTGACTCCCCCAGTGTTATTGCAAACGCAATTGGAAGGATTCTCCCACTGTCATCCTGTGTCACAGCTAACAATAGCCGATGGGTATATCTACCGTACATAAAGGTACCGTCAATTTGTACCAATGGCTTGCAATATAGAAATGCGTCTCGGCTTTGCTTAAAGCTCCAGAACAGACGCTTAAATACTTGGCATCCACGGAGCAATCAGTCGTTGTAGTACGCAGGTTCTGTTTCAAGGTCTGTTACGCAACCTGGGACATATCTCTCCAGCACCTGACACCACTGCCACACTTCATTATATGAAGCGTCCCACCCACCATGCATCTTTTCCAACGCCTTCTGCTTAGCTATCCAAGCCTTGCGATAAGAGGGTATGTACCTCAACTGGCTATGAATATTGGCAATTAAGACCGGCACTGAAGTTCTAGGATCCGCCTTCACCGTCGGTAGTATTAAGGTAGCTAACATATCTGAATCCATCTTGGGATGATCTTGTGAAACACCTGTCAACGAAGTACATTAAATAATGCAACATTACGTAATAACAATATTATTCAAAAACCTTAGAAGTTTAATGATACTGTACCGACAACACATGTATATGGACTTTTGTACTTTTTATCTCCCACAAGCCTGTCTTTTTCCTCAACGAGGCCATGATTTTCCATGAACATGTACCATCTTGCACTACACACTTGGCCTCAAACTTATCAAATTTAGATTTAACCACTTTGTAGTTAACCCCGTTCATGATGCTATGTTGTTTTAATGCACCGATAAAACTATCTTTATTGGAAAACTTATTACCAACTTCCAATTCACCTGAATCCAATGAGGAACTTGTACGATCATGCCTTCTGTGTGGTAGATCTTGAAACTCCAACACATCATCTTGAGATAGATCGACATTATGCATGTGGGCTGGAGGTGAGTACACCCTGAATCATGGATCTTCTTCTTCATCTGAACCCCCTTCAACATCTTCAAGTACCGTTGGAATAGGCTCCAGTTCAAAAAATAATGCAACTTCTGCACCATCAGGCCCGGGCTCTCGAGGTGGATCCACATCGGACTCATCATCTGACCCACCATCATCTGCAACAAAAGAGGTCCCCTCACTGGTGGACGTCGTAGGGAGTACATCATCCCTTCTTGTGGACGTTTCACAACATCTCCAATCAGAAGTGGATTGCCAACCACTAGAAGTTGATGTCATTCCCCAGTATGTATTTCCAACATCAAACATCGACCCACTGAGGTGCATATCCCATCCACTAACGGAGTGTCGTGCAAGGGTTGGGTATTCCATACTGCTACTAAACACGGGCACTTCCATGTTTTGCCATCCACTAACGGAGTGTCGGACAGGGGTCGTGTATTCCTCTCGATCGGCAGTAAATGTTGAAGCTGCAAATGCATCATTTGGCAATGAAAATTGTACATATAACTCAACATAGGGTGATCCACTAACGAGATGAGTCTGCAACATTACCTCCAAGCTACGAGCGCCTTTGATGTCGAATGAGTCATATGTCACAGGATCAACTGATACACAAAATCGATACTTAATAGACAAAACTTTCATTGGCGTCGTTCCGAAGATTTTACGCCTAATTCTTTTACGAAGTTCTATCAAATCTATGTTCTGGTTAAAAACCAGTCTCGCTGTGTTCTCCGATAAAAAACAACACCGTTTTTGGTGTTACAGACCTCACCATCATAGTAAATAACAGCACTAATACGTTCACTCATCTTCAATTTCTTTTCTTCTTCGCCTCTCTAATTTTTTTTTTTGCTGTAAGTTATGCAACCTGAGAATAAAATTTGGCTCATTTGTAGGCTCATTTTTCTGCGAACTACTGTAGCAAAAGAGCATCCACGTGGGAGCTTTTTTCAGAACTTTTTGCCAACAGTGCATCCTACTTGAAGCATTTTCGACACTATTCGTTCAAAAACGTCTACTCAGGCTCATTTTCTTGCGAACTACTATAGCAAAAGAGCGTCCATGTGGAAGCTTTTTTCAAAACTTTTAGGGTTTAGGGTTTAAGGTTTAACGCGAGACCTTTTTCAGAACTTTTGCTGACAGTGCATCCTGTTTGAAACGTTTTCGACAATATTTGTTCAAAAACGTCGACTTAGACTCATTTTTTGCGAACTACTGTAGCAAAAGAGCGTCCACGTGGAAGCTTTTTTCAAAACTTTAGCCGATAGTGCATCCTGCTTGAAGCGTTTTCGACACTATTTGTTTAGAAACGTTGACTCAGGCTCATGTTTCTGCGAACTACTATAGCAAAAGAGCGTCCACGTGGAAGCTTTTTTCAGAACTTTTGCTGACAGTGCATCCTACTTGAAGCGTTTTCGACACTATCTGTTCAGAAACATCTACTCAGATTTATTTTTCTACGAACTACTGTAGCAAAAAAAGCGTCCATGTGGGAGTTTTTTCCAGAAATTTTCTGACATTGCATCCTGCATGAAGCGTTTTCGACACTATTTGTTCAGAAATGTCTACTCAAAATTATTCTTGCAGAAACCCTAAACCTTAAACCCTAAGAAAAAATTATATTGCTTATATGTTTTTTTTCTAATACCCTAAACACAAATTTATTTAAAAACACTAAACCCTAATTTAATCAATTAATCTTAAACCCTAAATTCTAATTTAGTATTTAGTATTTAAAATTAATATTTAATTTAATGAATTAACCTTAAAACCCTAAACCTTAATTCAATTAATTTTTCTCAAAACCCTATACTTAGCATAGTGCCAGTATGTATGTATGCTGCAATCATGTTATCTTTGAGAATTTCTTTTTTGTGTATGTATATTAGAAATTAATAATTAAAAAAAATCAGAAATGAGCTTGTTACAAGGTAAAAGAAACTTAGCCGGTGGATCAAAAATAAAATGATCTAAGCCATGATAAGGGAAAAAAACTTAAATGCTGAAGTAATCGAATTACCAAGTTGTTGTTTACACGTTAAGAGTTATTTAAGGATTTTTACAAAAATATTATAAGAAATAAAATATTGAAATAGTATGTTTAAACGATCATGTATCAATTAACCTTAATTTAATCAATCCCTAATTTAATCAATTAACCGCAAACCCTTAAACTCTAATTTAGTATTTAGTATTTAAAATTACTAGTTAATTTAAACCCCAAATCAATTAATCTTTTTATAAACCCTAAAAACCCTAAAACCCTAAAATATAAAAAACCCTAACCCTAAAATATAAAAAACCCTAACCCTAAAAACCCTAAAAACTCTAACGTAAAAAACGGGCAAAACGCTTCCCTAGGGGAGCGTTTTTGTCCACGTCAACAAAGCACTCCCTCTAGGAAGCATTTTCTGCTGACGTGGACAAAAGCGCTCCCCCAGGGAAGCGTTTTGCTGACAAGTACTCTGAAAGCACGCTGACGTGAACGCGTTTTCGGGAAAAATAGCCTAGTCCGGTAAATAACCAAAAAATCGGCTCATTTCTGTAATTAACTTTAAAAAAGAGTATTTTTCAGTAAAACGCCCTTTAATGTGATTGATACTTTTAAATATCAAATTAAAAAAATAAGTACCAAAATTAAAAAATATATATACTTTATAATTAAACCGTGAACCATGCCATAAATAATTATATTTCCACCCTTCAATAATTTATCTTTTCTATTTTCTTTGCTTGGGCAAAGCTCAAGTGTAGATTTAGCAATCCCTAGCTGCTGATAAGACTTCCAATACCGATAACCCCACTAGATGTGACTTCTTTAAAGAGAAGTATACAAAAAGGGAATAATGTCCACATGTCATTATTATGTTGACATTTATAGTGTCTTCCTTGAAATGGCAACCAAAATTTGACATTTCCTAACCCATCCCTCCACCATTTATTATTTACATTAACTCTCGATAACAATAATTACAAAATATTTTTTAAATAATTAATCATGAAATATAATTCATCCTCATTCTTAACAAGTAATCACCACGTCAGGTTTGATCATTATTTTAAATCATGACATTCTATTACATTTAAGCTGCTCTGGTCCTCAACCACCGCCCAATTTACACTCGATTTTCATCACTCAAATTTCAACACAAGCAACGTGTGTCGATTTGAAATTCTGGAGAAATACATATAACCGGAATATTTTTATTACTTATTTTTACTGAAAACCATCTCTTTCAAATGGGCCATTGCGATTGATGATTGAAGTGATGTAAATAAGGACACAGAGAGATTAGTTAGGTATCGCTGTCAAATGGGGGAAGTGGGTTTTCTTTTTACAAATTCTAAGTTAGATAACATTTTCTTTTAGCTATATTCTTAACCGGCTATAATTAAATGAATATGAATTGAATGATATTCTTTTTATCAAAGCTTAAATAGTAAAATAGTATTTGATATTTTAATTTCTTTATCACAAGTGGTATTATCCCACTTATTAAAAAAATACTTTTAAGTTAAAATTTAATTTAAAAGATAAGATTGAATAAAATTAAATTATTAAAAATCAAATTTAGTTAAATCTTTTTTATTTTTTAACTGTGAGATAATATTTTTTGTAATATCTTTTTTCCTACTAAACTTCTCCCTAGTATTTGGCTTTATATTTTATCTAGGTTTTTTCTATTGTAGAGGTTCATCCAACAATAATTGTTTTATACAAATTATATAGAAAAGAAAGAATAAATTATTTAAAAAAAATACATGGATTTTGGATCTAGGTGAGAAAAAAAGATCAAAATTGAGGCTAAAAAAACTCATCGAAATATGAATATTGTTGCTGAAAATTGGGTTTTGATAAAATTTTTACAGATTATTAAAGTTTTTGTAACTGAAGTTTTTGAGTGAATAACAAAACTAATGAATATGTTTATAATGTTTTTTTTTAAGAAAAAAGCATAAGAAAATATTATTTTTCAATTTTAAAAGTGTTATGTATCATAAAATGATTGATTAAGAATTTTTTTTTAAAATCGTTTAAATAATTTAAATAATAAAATATAATTTAAGTACCATCGAAGATAATGAAATATAATTTAAGTATAGTTATGATAAAAATAAATTAAATATCAACTTAAAAAATATAGTTTAAATAGCGTTTTATGAATTGGTTGTGTTAATATTACTGTGGATAATTAAGGTCGTCCCCAACAGCAGCAGAGTGCGTGGTCTGGCCCTATATAGGTGTATAATTGCAGCACGTTGCAACCCACGAAGCTTGGCGTCACTTCAGAATACAAAGAGAAACCCACGTGGTCTTGACTCTTAATTTTGTCTCACCCTCCCCACTTGGCCGTTTGCCTTTGCCTTTGCCTTTGGTTTTTCATTGATTCTTTTCTTAATTTCTGAACCACTTCTTCCTCAACGCACCAGATCCATCTCTTTATCTGATTTTTTATTACATTTTTAATAAGGCAAAGTATTCACATACCGCATTATTATCCCATTTTTATTTTTTGTTTGGAAAAAGTAGTTTATTTTTAACATTTATTTATAGTTAAGTTTAAACATAATATTAACAGATTTTATATTTGTTTAAGTTTGATTTGAAGTGAAATATAGATATAAATTTTTGTTTAAGTTTGTCTATATTTACAAATGTATAATGCAAGCTTATTTTAGGCTTGCCCATATTATTATTTTTTAAAATTTTTAAAATTATATTTATATTAGTTTAATTTTATAGTCTTATATAATTTTTAATTACTAATTATAATAATTATCTTAATTTTTTTAATGTTTATATTATAGTAGTATTATATATTACTCTAGATTTAATTTTTATTTGTTATAAATTATATAATATAAATTATTGCAAACTTAAAAATGAGCCGGGCTCAAGCCTTGAATATTCAAGCTCAGCCCATATTTTAAAAAGGCCTAACTTTTTTTCCCAAACCAATTTTCCGAGCCAAATATTTTTGCCTAAGCCCTTCCTAATTTTGGGTGGGCCTTCGGGTCTGGGCGGATAGCTTGGCCTATGATCAGGTCTACTTATAATTAAACTTATTTTGTATAATATTTATATTGGGTATACAATTATTTCTCAATTTAAATTTATTGTAAATATGTAGCATTATATGTTTGAATTTGTACGGGATATATTTTAATATTTAAAATACTATTTATATATTTAAATTAAATTTTACAAATAATTAATATTAATTGCTTAACAATATTTAAAATTTATATTTCATATATCAAAATATTAATAATGAGTTACAATATTTTTTTAATATCATAATATTTACTAATTTTATCTCTTAAGTATTTTTTGATTTTTTTTATAACAATACTAAATACTTAAGGTTTAGTTCTCCATTGTTATTGTGGTTGAAAAGTGTTTTAAAAAAGTGTGTAACACCCTTTCCTGATCCAATAACAAATTCGGATGAAGAATATCACAATAAAAAAAAATTTTGAAAGCTTTTCATAACATTTACACTTAATTTTCTATTATTGGATTCAATTTCAACTTTTAAAATTCAATTTTGTGTTTGATATAAAAATTTATACGTAAATCCATCATCTGAGTTTATTTCATAGCCTTAAGACTTACTTTTAATTATTATCACTAATTCATCTCAAATTCGTATACACAACTCAAACAAATATTCCAAATTACATACAAATCATAACAATTTTAACTTACCAATTTCAAATTGGTACAAATCATATTAAAATTTCATATTTAAAACATGTTAATTTAAATACAATTTTATAATACTTTAAATATCATATTCTTATATTCATATCATAAAAAATCCAAACTTTATCTTCTCTATTTAATCCTGGTTTTAAAATTTTACATAATTTGCAATTTAACCCTTATTTCAATTTTTATCAAATTAATCAATTAAAATCATCCTTCAAATTTTTTATAAAATCATTTAACATTCACATCATACATGAACATAATACTTTCATCACTTAAAACATATAAAATAAATAATTATATATACTTAATTCTTACAATTTTACATAAAATTATACATTCAAATAAACATAATATAATAAGTGGAACAACTTACCCAAACTTTCCCCACTTCCATCTTCGTCTTTAAGCCTTTACAGTTGATTTCATATGAAAAGACGCTCATAAATTAAAATTGTGTACAAAATCTAACTTTAATTTCAGAGAATTTTAAATTAGGAATATGCTTTTCTTAACCAAATTAAATTAAATATAAAACTTTTTTTTCCTCTCTATTAATAATTTCCCGTGCCACACACCCACACACACAATTTTCTTTCTTTAATTAATTAATTATTTAAATTAACGTTGATGGTTAAATCTCATTATTGAAATGTAATGTCCCATATTTTATCCATTAAAATATTACACTTTATTTTGTAATTTAAAATTGAAAATAATATTAATTAGAAAATGACTAAATTATCCTTTAAAGCATCTTTTGTCAAATTTCAAATGTAAGGGTAAAATAGTTATTTCACTTTTTTCCATCACTCTTTTGTTTGACCCATGGTATATGTATGTGTCCTAAGTAATTATTATTTATATAGATATTATTTATTCATAGTATTATTGCAATTAAACTATTTTATCATAAAATAATAAAATTACATTTTAATCTTTATATTTCTCACCACTTTTCAAGCTAGTCTGTATCTCAAATTTCAAACACTACTTCTTAATTCATATTCATGTCACATTCATAAAAAAAATATTTCTTAAACTTTTTCCCTTTTTTCTAAAATAGTAAATTTCACTTTTAGTCCATCTTTCACAAATTTTCAATTTAATCTTTACTAAAATTTCTTCTTGCTTTTTTTTCAATGTCAAAATTTGACTTTACTATCATTATTCAATTTATAGACTCTTGCTTTTTGGGAAATTTTGTTATTTTTCTGTCGAAATACTATTATGAGTGATACTGAGATTTTTCAGACTGTTACAAAGTATGGTTTGTTAATTTCAAGTATGTGATATTGCTATAAAAAAATATCGTGGGAAGTTAAAATATTCTTTTTGGACATGATATTGAAAAATAAAAAAATGAGTTAATTTAAATGATATTTAAATAAGTTAATATAATAATACATGAAATATAAAATTTAAATATATTTTAAGTAATTAATATAACTTTTTTTCTAAAATTAAAGATACAATTCTTTTCTAAAAATAAGCTAAAATATAGTAATAATTTATATTTAAATAATTTAATATAATTCTACATAAAATATAAATTAATCTAATTTTTTAAAAATTTTAATAATTAATATAATTATATATTTTAACAGTTTCACCCTAAATCGCAAAAGATAAAAACATATAAATTCTAACTTAGTGAAAAGAGAATTTTTTTACTCTAAAAGCCATTTATTTTACATTATTTTTTCCGTTGAAAAGTGTTTTTGAAACCTAAAATATAATAGGAGAATCAAACCTCTTAATTTAAGATTTTCAAAATCACGTTTTCAAAATTCATTTCAAAAGTAATGTTAATCTAATTTTAAATAATAGATAGTTTCATATAAAGAAACCCAAATAATAATAAAAATATCAAAGTTATATATGCATAAATTTATTTATGAATTTGGTAAACACAAATATACCTATTTGATTGATTAAAAAAAGTAAAATAGATAGAGTTAAACTAATATTAAGGAATACGATTTAGGTGCCAACTTTATAATTTCAAACTATATATTAATGGCTAGACTTGGCTTTTTAAGAGTTGTTCACGTAAGAGTTTAATTTTTTAAATGATGGTGAGAAAAATACGATTCGATTTGAAAAAATTAAAAAAATTCAAATTTCGAGTTAAATGAATCAATTTATTCGAGTCAACTTGAATTTTTTTTAATTTTGAGTTCGAATTGAGTTTAATTTTTGAATTCGAATAACTCGAATAATTCAAATAAACCGAATACCAAATTATAATATTTTACATTTTTACCCCAAGCCTCTAAATATTTTTACTTTTACTCCCTCCCACTTTTCCCTGCAAACTTTTACTCTCCTCCTATCCCACCGCCATCTACCCCAAACCCAATTTCCCCCTAAAATTTTTTTTTTGAATATTTTCTCCCATTTACTTTCCTCCCAAAATTTTACCCCCAACCCTAAGAACTTTTTATTTTCCCCTTAAACATTTACTTTTCACCCTTTATCTCCAAACAAAAAATCATCTAAAAAAGTCCCTAAACCAAACAAAAAATCATCTAAAAAAATCCCTAAACCTAAATAGTAATAATTTTATTTATATCTACTATTTATATTATTAAATTAAATTGTTTAATCATATTAAATCTTTATAAATTCAGTTAAAATTGAATTATTGATGAAGACATAAAATATTCATGTTTAAATTTTAGGTTGGTATCAATTTCACATTTTATCTTTAAGATAACTTTTATTAAAAAATTACATTTTTTATATTTAATATATATTTTTTAATTTCAAAATACATAGCGACAAAAATTAGAAAATAATTGAAGCAACTAAACAAGCAAATAAACTAACCCGTATATAAAAGATTAATAAATAAATTATGAGGAGATGAAAGTTAATAACAAATTTGATTACGGTAGATGACAATTGTTATAAGGATTCAAAGTCATTTTTTTAAATTTAACTCGAACAAATATATTTGATTCGATTCGAATTCCATCTCACTCGAATCGATTCGAGAAAATTTCAAATCGAGTTAAAATGATAAAATAGGATTCTTCAACTTGATTAATTCAAAAAATCTTCATTTGATTCGATCGAACGCTCACCCTTAGTTTTAAATAGTCAAATAAGAGCTTAAGATTTTCAAATCTGATTAATAAGGGCTTATTTGAGCATTTGGATTGCACACATGGAATACATCTGTGGTATAGAAAATTTTGCTAATATGGAAATATTATTTTATGAACTCTCTTTACCATATCATCTATGATCCCTACCAATTAAAAATAAACACATAATCTTTTTTCCACCTCATATGTACAGTTGGTAAAGAAAGACCATAGGTGAAGTAAAAAAAAAGATAACATATTTAGTTTGAATTAGCATGTACTATAGATGATGTGGTAAGAGGATTCATAGAACAATTTTTTACTAATATGACAATTCAAAATTAATGAAAATTTGTTGATATGGAATACTTACAAATTAAAAGATGTGAGGTGGTACAAATGGTTACATCACTTTTTTATACAACAATTGGAAGGAACATGATTATACCAAAGCTTTATTTTTAACTAAAATTAAATAAAAGAGAATCTCAAATTTCATCTTCGTCATCAACAACAATCAATATCTTCTATTCTCTTTTTTTTTCTTTTTAAAATGAATCCTACGATAACCATCTAGATCCCTCATGGTTTAGATACCAAGTTGAGAAATGGAGAATCTTTCCTTCCATTCTCAAAAGATCAAAACCCCATAGTTCAACTTTACATGTTTTTCCTTATCTAGGTTTTTCCTCTCTTAATGAATATAAGAAATGCTTGTTTTAGAATTCATGAAATGAAAGTAGCTTTGGGTGGATTAACAAAATTGAAAATGGAAATGGTTTTGAGTGGGTTTCATGATTTTGATCTTCTTTTGCCACGATTTTGAAATTCGTGTTTTTTTTTCGTGGATTTTTGCAGCAATATTGTGTATAAGTTATTTTAGGGGTTGATTTGTAATAGAGTTTTTTTTGTTAGAATTAAGTGACTCGAATCCTTATTTAAATAAAATACAGTGGTAAAATAAAATAAAAGAAGAATCCATATAGAATTACACTTCTTTTATTTTATTTTAGAATGAATAAGGTTTTTTAAACCTTATTAAATTATATCTATTTGATATTGACTAGAATAAGGTGTTTCAGTCTTACTAGAATATGACTTTACAAGCCTATAAATAGACATAGTCTATTTCCCTTGTAACAATTTTCGAATTCGACATAGTGAATTTTCTTCTCCTCTACCCGTGGTTTTTCCCGAAAGGGTTTCCACGTAAAATTTGTGTTCTTTATTTTTATTTTATTTTCACAAATTGGTATCAGAGCTTTCGGGTTGTTCATCTCGATCATGGTAATGGCTTCTTTGAAGTATGAAATTTCGCTGTTGGATCGCAACACCAGATTTGCGTTGTGGCAAATTAAAATGCAAGCAGTTCTTGCGCAAATGGATCTGGAGGATACCCTGCTAGGGATAGATAAGATGCCTTCGACATTAACAGATGAAGAGAAGAAGCGTAAGGATCGAAAGGCATTAACACAATTACACTGTATTTGTCTAACGAAATTTTACAGGATGTGATGAAAGAGAAGACCGCCGTTGCATTATGGAAGACGCTAGAACAATTATGTATGTCGAAAACTCTAACAAGCAAGTTGCATATGAAGCAACGTCTTTATGCTCATCGTTTGGAGGAAGGTGCGTCTGTACACGAACACTTAACAGTGTTTAAAGAAATTCTCTTAAACTTGGAGGCCATGGAGGTTCAGTATGATAAGGAAGATTTAGGGTTGATTCTACTTTGTTCGTTGCCCCCGTCTTATTCAATCTTTAGAGACACGATTTTATATAGCCGCGAGTCTCTCACAGTTGATGAGGTTTATGATTCTTTAACTTCATATGATAAGATGAAGCATCTTGTAGTTAAAACCGACTCTCAAGGAGAGGGTCTCATTGTTCGTGAGAGACAAGATCGGAATACTGATGATGATCGTGGTAGGACACAGGAACGGAATCCTTGTGGCAAATCTAAGGGTAGATCAAAGTCTTCAAACAGAGGTAAAACTTGTAACTTCTGCAAGAAGAAAGGGCACATTAAATCTGAGTGCTATAAACTACAGAACAAGATTAAAATGGAGGCTGCAAATCAAAAGGGAAAACAACCAGAAAATTCTGATGAAGCTGATGTTGTAGAAGACTACATCAATGGTAAACTTCTAGTCGCTTCTGTCAATAATTCTAAAGTAAGTGAGGAGTGGATACTTAATTCAGGCTTCACCTTCCACATGAGTCCCAATCGGGATTGGTTTACAACTTACGAAACATGTCTGAAGGTGTTGTTTTGATGAGAAATAATGCTTCGTGTAAAATCGCAGGTGTTGGAACAATTAAAGTTAAGATGTTAGATGGAGTTGTCAGAACACTTAGTGACGTACGACATGTTCCAAAATTGAAAAAAAAATTAATTTCGTTGAGTACTCTTGATTCAAAAGGGTACAGATACACAGCTGAAAGTGGGGTTTTAAAGATTTCCAAAGGTTCCCATGTTGTGATGAAAGGGTAGAGAAAGATTGCCAAGTTATATGTTTTGCAAGGTTCTACTGTTACTGGTGATGCAGCTGTCGCTTCCTCTTCCTTGTCAGATGATGATATTACTAAACTTTGGCATATGCGCCTAAGGCATATGTGTGAGAATGGCATGGTAGAATTGAGCAAAAGAGGACTTCTTGATGGGCAAGGAATTTGCAAATTGAATTTTTGTGAACACTGTGTTTTTGGGAAGCAAAAGAGAGTTCGATTCACCAGAGGAATCCGTAACACGAAGGAAATGTTGGAGTATATTCATTCTGATCTGTGGGGGCCATCCAGAGTTCCTTCGAAAGGTGGAGCTAATTATATGCTAACCTTTATTGATGATTTTTCTAGAAAAGTTTGGACATTCTTCCTGAAGTAGAAAAGCGATGTGTTTTTCGCATTTAAGTCTTGGAAAATTATGATTGAAAAACAGACGAAAAAATAAATAAAATACCTCTGCACAGACAACGGCTTAGAATTTTGTTCTGATGAGTTTAATAGATTGTGCAAGTTAGAAGGGATTGTGAGACACTTGACAGTTCGCCATACTCCACAGTAAAATGGCGTTGCAGAACGAATGAACAGAACGATCATGGAGAAGGTTCGATGTATGTTGTCAAATGCTAACTTACCAAAGTTGTTTTGGGCAGAAGCAGCCTCTACTGCATGTTTTTTGATCAATCGATCTCCATCCGTTGCCATTGAGAAAAAGACTCCACAAGAGGTATGGTCTGGTAATCCTGCTAATTATTATGACTTAAAGATTTTTGGGTGTCCTGCGTATGCTCATGTTGATAATGAAAAATTAGAACTGAGATCTATTAAATGCGTTTTTCTTGGTTATAAAGCTGATGTAAAAGGGTATAAGTTATGGTGTCCTGAAAATAAAAAAGTTGTGATTAGTAGAGATGTTGTTTTTGATGAAACTGCTATGCTACCTAACTTATCTCTTAAAGACTCTTCCAATAAAGAATATCAAAAGTAGGTGGAGCATCAGATTAATATAGAGTTGACTCCTCAAGCTAGTACAAAAATTGAGAATAGAGTTGCTTCTTCACAGCAATACTCTATCGCCAAAAATAGAACTACAAGAGAAATTAAACCTCCAAAGAAGTATGCTGAGGCTGATCTAGTTGCTTATGCTTTAAATGTGGTTGAAGATATAGATGCGAATCAAGAGCCATCTAATTATTCTGAGGCGGTTAGTTGTAAAGACTTAGAAAAGTGGATGTTTGCTATACAAGAGGAGATGAAATCACTCCACAAAAATAAAACATGGGATCTTGTAAAACTTCCTAAAGGTAAAAAGGTTGTTCGTTGTAAATGGGTGTTTAAAAGGAAATAAGGGACTTCAAGAGTTGAAGAATCTAGATATAAAGCAAGGCTTGTTGCAAAGGGTTACAGTCAAATTCCAGGAGTGGACTTCACAAATGTGTTCTCTCCAGTTGTTAAGCATAGTTCGATTCGAGCTTCGCTTGGTATTGTGGCCATGCATGATTTGGAGCTTAACCAGTTAGATGTAAAAACTGCATTTTTGCATGGAGAACTTCAAGAGGATATTTACATGTAACAACCAGAGGGTTTTATAGTCTAGAAAAAAAAGGACTATGTTTGCTTGCTGAAAAAGTCTCTTTATAGTTTGAAACAGTTACCAAGACAGTGGTACCAGGGGTTTGATTCCTTTATGACTTCTCATAATTTCAAAAGAAGTAGTTTTGACAGTTGTGTTTACTTTAAGAAAAATAGTGATGGTTCTTTTGTGTATCTACTTCTTTATGTTGATGACATGTTGATAGTAGCGAAAGATAAAAGAGAGATAAGAAAGGCCAAAGCCCAACTAAGTGAAGAATTTGAGATGAAAGATTTGAGACCAGCAAAGAAGATACTTGGTATGGAGATTCTCAAAGATAGAAAATCAAGTAAATTGTATCTAAGTCAGAAGGGGTACATTGAGAAAGTTCTTTGCAGGTTCAATATGCAGAGTGCTAAGCCTGTTAGTACTCCTTTAGCAGCCCATTTCAGACTTTCATCGGCTTTGTCTCCACAATCAGATAATGAGATTGAGTACATGTCACATGTTTCATACTCTAGTGCAGTGAGATCTCTCATGTATGCTATGGTTTGTTCACGTCTAGATTTATCATATGCAGTTAGTTTAGTTAGCAGATATATGGCGAATCCCGGTAAAGAACATTGGAAAGCAGTTCAGTGGATTTTAAGATACTTATGAGGTACTACTAATGTTTGCTTACAGTTTGGAAGAACTAGAGATGGAGTCATTGGGTATGTTGATGCTGATTTTGCTGGAGACCTTGATAGAAGAAGATCTCTCACAAGTTATGTCTTTACAATCGGAGGTTGTGCAATCAGTTGGAAAGCCACTTTGCAATCTACAGTCACTTTGTCTACCACTGAAGTTGAGTACATGGCGATTACTGAGGCTTGTAAAGAAGCTATTTGGTTGAAGGGACTCTTTAGTGAACTCAATGAAGACCTTCAAATCAGCACAGTATTTTGTGACAGTCAGAGTGCCATCTTTCTTACAAAAGATTAAATGTTTCATGAGAGAACAAAACATATTGATGTTCAGTATCATTTTGTTCATGATATTATTGCTCGTGGTGATATTGTTGTGAGCAAAATTAGTACTCATGAAAATCTGTAGATATGATGACTAAGTCACTTCCTATAACCAAGTTTGAGCATTGCTTAGACTTGGTTGGTGTTCATTGTTGAAGTTAAACCGTTAAGGGGTTTTATGGAAGAGGTGGAGAATTTGTTCGTTGAGAGTTCGCGATGAAGAACTTGTTCATTAAGAATTCGTGTCAAGGTGGAGATTGTTAGAATTAAGTGACCCGAATCCTTATTTAAATAAAATACAGTGGTAAAATAAAATAAAAGAAGAATCCATGTAGAATTACACTTCTTTTATTTTATTTTAGAATAAGATTTTTTAAACCTTATTAAATTCTATCTATTTGATATTGACTAGAATAAGGTGTTTCAGTCTTACTAGAATATGGCTTTACAAGCCTATAAATAGACATAGTCTATTTCTCTTGTAACAATTTTCGAATTTGACATAGGAAATTTTCTTCTCCTCTGCCCGTGATTTTTCTCGAAAGGGTTTTCACGTAAAATTTGTGTTCTTTTTTTTATTTTATTTTCACTTTTTTTTTCTATGAGTTCAATTTTCAAACAAAAATTTCGATTAAGATAAGCAAAACAAAAAGGAAACGTGATTCTTTACACCATCCTCAAGTTTTCTTAAGAGAAGAAAAACCCATGATTGATTGATTTTTATCTGACCGTTTACGTAGTCCACACAAATGTCTTAGTCAACACTATATGATAAAGTTGGGGGGTCTGTTTTAATTGAGAGCTTCAATCTTGTGTTTCATCTTATGTTATGACTTGTGATTGTTTCGTTTTCATGTTTTCATGTGTCAAGTTTTATTTGATGTTTTCATTCCAGGAGAGTAACTGATTTTGGTTCTTATGGGTTTTCTCAATGAACAATTCTTTTGTTTCCTATCTTCTAATTTTGTAACATGTTTTCGGATTTTTTATATATTCAATAAAATTTCATCCAAAAATATTTATTTTATTAAGTTATTTAATCTCAATTTTTCAATTAAAATCTTTATCCAAAATTCAAGATATTATAATTAAAAAAATCTCTTATTTGTTACACATGATTGTCAAATACATATTTTAAATTAAAATTAATTTTTTCCTTAAATTCTAATTTAAAAATAAGTATCAAAATTTTTCATTTATAAATTAAAAAACTAAAGTTAAAAGATTTATTCTTAAAATGTTAATTTAATATCTTAACTTGAAATTTACAACAATTAATAATACTTCTATTTATTGTTAATAAAGTCTTATCTCAATTGGCATAAGTATTGTTGTTAATATAAGAGGACGTGGGTTCGAGTGTGCTTAAGTTCTTTTCTCCACTGATTTAAGGATTTAAGAGCAGTTTTGGATAGATTTAAAATTTGTGCAAAAAAAGAGTAGAAACGTACGTTTAATTTAACCATAAAAAGATACATCAAACCTTATATGACATAATTTAAAATGAAAATATTATAAAAATCTTGATTTTAAAGTTTTCAAAGCTTTTATAGAAACTTTACGGTAAAAAATTATGCAGCAATATATTACTTTTGTTATTTATTTTCATTTCAAAATATTCCATGTAATTTTATGCGTCATTTTACAGTTGAATTAAACGATTTTAATAATGGAGGGACCTGATTGATATAACATTGTTATTTTAAGGATGTAATTAGAATGTTTTGAAATTTAAAGATTAATTTAAAATGAAAATTTTGAGAATGTTTGATAAAATTAACTCTACAAAAATATTTAATTTCTATCTCCTAAAAAGTTAATATAAATTCAATTTCACATATTTAAAGATAATTTGTCAAAAGAAAATTAAAGATAATATTATAATACTATAAATTTAAAATCTTTACATTTATAGACTTATAAGTAGAATTAATCCCCCACTTTACTAGGTTTTTTTTAATTTTAATTAATTAATGACAAATAAATTAAATAATTTGTTGGATAAAATAAAAATAAATGTGTGATAATTATTTATTTATATTTTTGTATTATAAATTTATATTCATTATATGAATATTTAAAATATATGTTAATTTTATTATTTAACATATAAGAAAAAATAAACAATATTTTCTTACGTAGGTTGTAGCAATTTTTAAGGCATAATGATAATTTTAGCCTTTTTAATTTTTATAGTTTTTGTCAATTTGGTCTTTATTCTTGTTTTGAGCTAGATTTGGCCTTCAAATTTTTAAAAATATTCAAATTTAACCATTAACCTTCAAAAAGACTCGAATTAATATTTTTTTAACAGAAATACTGACTAAAATGTTAAAATTTTAAACATGACAACTTGTACAAAAATTCATATGCACTTCATGCCATTTTATTTTGAATTTTAATTATTTTATAATTTTTAAATTATTGTTGACATGACACATAACAAATAATGTTATATCAACATAAAGTGTACGTGGACTATCACACCATTATCTCACCAAAATTGCTAAAAGTTAATGTTTTAATTAATATTTACATTAAATAAAAATAATTGGACTATTTTGAAAGATTAATAACTAAATTTAACTCAAAAAAATAATATTCAAATTAAAAAATATTTAAATATTGTGGGATAAAACTTTTTTTTTTTAAATATAACTAGCTATGGTCGTATGGATTCTTTTCTATGAAAAGCTATCCATTCACACAGCATATGCATCAACCTTTAAATAAAAAAGCAAGTAAAAAAAGCTCTAACCAATAATTGTTAACTTTAGGATATATAATTTAAAAATGCATAATAATAAATCTTGCCCTCAATATTTATATTTTTTTGTCATTTTAGTTTTTTTATAAAATTTAATCATTAACTTTTTAAAAAAGAGACAATTTACTTTTTTTAACGGAAATGCTGAATAAAGCATTAATCTTTTAGCGATGTTGGTGCGGTAGCTCACGTGGTAGTCTATGTATACTTTATATTGATATGACACTATTTGTCATTTATCACGTCAACAAACAATTTAAAACATGAGTATTGTCATGAGTGCTACCATATTTAAAACATTAACATTTTAGTCAATATTTTTGTTAGAAAGTAACAATTCTACTCTTTTTGATAGGTTGATGTTCAAATTCAACTCTTTTTAAAAGATTGATGGTTAAATTTAGTAAAAAGAAACTATAAGAGCCAATGTGACAAAAAAAATGTAAGTATTAGGGGCTAAAATTGTTGTTAGAAATAAATTATTTTTCAAAAAGGATATGGTACAAATCCTATGTTAATATGTGTTCTTAACAAGTTTTCTTACCCGTGCAATGCATGGGTTTTGTTGTATGTATCAATTAAATTTATATTAAAATTATTTAATAATATTTATAAATTTTATGATTGATATTATAAATATATTTAAATCATTTTATATTTTATATTTTGAATTTAATATTTAATTTGAAAAAAATGTATTACATATAAAATTTTCTAAATTAAACATATATGCAAAAGTATTTATGAAGTCTATTATTTTTTTATTTATAAAATCTATTTATAATAAATGCTTTAATTTTTTTAGCGTTATTAAATTTGTTTTTATTTTTTTAGAAACTTGTTTTTTAATTTTTTTAAAGTTTAAATTTAGTATTTCATTTTGAAAATATTTTCACATTCCAAAATTGGGCATAGAAGAAATAAGAATAAAATTTAGCTTTTATTTTTTTTAAACATAAGGTAAGAGAACTTAAAATGCCCTAAATAATATTTTTGTTAATTAAATGATAAGAATGACCTTGTTGATTTAGTGGTAAGGCATAAACTTACTTATAGGTCCCAAGTTCAAAATCTCTTATGTGCATCCAATCAAAATTTTTTTTTATTTTTCTATTTTTACCCCATGGAAGTGCCGAATTTTCAAAATAACCCAGCCAAAAACTATTTTTTAATGTAGTCCTTATTTTGAAATAGTCCTAATCTTACATGAATTCTTAAAACCTATTTCAATTAGGGAAAGAAAGTTTTATAAATAGCCAATTTCATTCAAACCTTAGAATTTTTACCTAGCAAATTTTCAAGAAAAACACCCTCAAGTTCTTACTTTTCCAAATCAACTTTCAGGAAAATGAATCAAAGTTTTCAAAATCATCACTCTCCCTCAAGTGGGTCGTCAACCTCCTCTTCCAACTAAGGTTTTTGTGTTTTCTCAAAACAAGTGTGGGATCTAAACCTATATCTTTGTGTATAATTGAAAATATTAGGAAGTAGAGAATTAGCATAAGTGAACCCAGTTAGAACCCCTGTATGTGCGAAACTGTGTGCGAACCCCCTATAGGTACAAGCCCATATGCAAGCCAGTGTGTGAGCCACTGTATGTGCGAGCTTGTGTGCGAAACCTCAAATAGGTGAACCACATACATGTAAACCCTTGTATGCGAACCCCTTAGTTGCGAACCTATATGTAAGTCTGTATAGGAATAAGTACGTGAACTCACTAAATAAACATGCAAACCCCTAGGGTATTATGTGCGACCTGAAATTCTTGTACCTGCGAGTCATATTATTATAGTGAGCCTATGTGTTGTTACATGTGAGCTTATTTGTTATTATATGCAAACCCTATATATGTCATATGCAAGCCATGCCATGTGAACCCATGTGTTAATATTATACGAACCCTATATTTCTTTCTTGCAACCCCGTGTGCCAATATAATGCTGAACCTATACATGTGAACCCTCTTTGTATGCGAACCCCCTTGTATGCGAGCCCCTTTTGTACGCGAACACCCTTGGTATGTGAACCCCTTATAGTGAGCTCACATGCATAAACATATGGGATTACATATGTAAACCCTTAGTAAATCCATGCGAACCGTATATGAAAAACATACAAACCCTTAATTAATATGTACAAACCCTATATTGTGGTGAATGCGAGTTAGAATATTACATGTGAACCCCTTATGACTTACATGCGAACCCTAAACTGATATTACATACGAAACCCTAGGTTATTAAATGAAAATCCTATGTATTTAATTATGTGAACCTATATGCTATAATATATGAGCCATGTAATGTGAACCCTAAGTACCATGCAAGCTTATAGATAACAAGAACCCTAGGAAATAAGCAAACCTTGTGTATGCGAGACATGCAAACCTTAAATGTTTTATGCAAACCCCTGTGTTAACAGTATGCAACCCACAACATACGAACCCCAAACCTATGAACCCTAGGTGCGAACCTTGCACTCGCAAGCCTACCTGCGAACTTGTATATGTGCTAGATAACTAGGCGTGTTAATTTACATGAAAATCCTACACATATGTCACTGTTTATTTTACTTGCACAAATTATATGTGAGAAATTGATATGAATGAATACATGACACATGCCATTACATGCTAGTATGAAATATTGAATGTAGCACCAATTGATGACAAAATCATTACATATTAAGTATATGTGCATAATTACATGAAAAATAAGTATAAATGATAGAGGAGTTTCGTAGGAGATAGTGGCAATTTAAGTCCATACCAAAAGTTAGTACTGCATGAAGTAGGCGACAATGTCATCAAAATCAGTTAAAAAGATATTCTAACATCCCGCTTGACGAAGTCTCAATGATCTAACAATGTTATTGGAAGCAATGCACAAAGAGTAAGATTTGAGCGTGTAAGACATAAGGATTTGGCTAAGCATAAGAAATTGCTTGAAAATGCCTATACACCTTAGCTCAGTGAATTTTGAAAGAAAAGCTCCGAAATAAGTGTTATGGCAAACCAAAAGTATTTTGTCTGTAAGGCCCTCTGTAATAGGAATAGTTAAGGGGAAATCATGAAAGGGATAAGGTAGGACCAAACAAGGAATAAATGATATGAATGTACGAATATATGGATATGGCGTATAGTCATAGAAGGGTACGGTTGGCAAAATATTATTTGCCCAAATGCACTTATTGGCGTTTGGAGTGGGCAGACTCCAATATGAGAATAAAGTAAGTAATGATTTCATGTTTGATTACTATGAGTGGTGAAATAAGACTTATGGTTATGTAAAATGACCTTTAGGATGTGAGTTCAAACTAGTGGCATAGTACATCCTATAGTCATTATGGTTCTGTGCCAGCTAAATTGTGAGGAAAGCTGGTTAGAAATTAACTAAACATGAACTAAAAGGGTTAAAGGCTAAAAGAGTAATCGAGTAAGTTCTCAGAGGTGGCAGATTTTGATAAGGCCACTCAATTTTTATGTGACGTTTACTAAATTCCCATGGAGACCTGGGTTAAGTTAAAAGGACACTCTGCTTGGGTTAAGAAAAATGTAATCTTCTTTCCCTTTTTAAAATTTAAAAAATAAAAAAATATTTAGGGCTAAAGAGAGCTAGAAACATTGTTCCAAGCTGAGTTTGGAATCCTAGATATTTCTAGTGATTTTCTTCACTACAAGGTATGTTTTGTGACTCTGTTTATCAAGGAAACATAGGTCTATAAGTATGATTGAAGAAATATGACTTTCCACTATACCAAAATGGTTCACAGATAGTGTGAGCGAACCTCCGACCGTTCCCGATTTCCGACCTGGCTTGTCAAAACTATAAAGAATGGAAAGGAGGGAGTAAGCATAAATGCTTAGTAAGTTCACATGTAAATAGCAAGTAACATAATCATGCAATCCAATATAAAAACATCATTTGCATAAATATCACCAAGACATTCATGTTACATTTGCATTTACTATCTTACCATGATTTCATCACACTAAGTTCTTAACCCGAGGGTTTAAGCGCATACTATCCAATTTTCTCATTCACCACACTTACCAGCATGTCACTTTCGTCTTAAGTATTTTCCTTATTCACTTAAGATTCACCCATTGAACACATCAGAATATAATTTGGATACACGGCCATACCCGCAACTAGACAAACTCAATAGCCTGCGGAAATTATGTAGGCAAGCTACCATATAACCCGCCCATAAGTGAACTCGGACTCAGGTGTTCGCATCCATAAGTGAACTCGAACTCAACTCAACAAGTTCGGATGCCTAGTTACATCTCACGAATACAGACTCAACTCAACAAGTTCGGAACTCAAATATCCTAGTAACATGTCACTTGTATCCTAATCTATTCCCAAGGTTCAAACGGGATTTTCCTCAATCACACATCTTTGCCGTCTTCCACGGAATGTCGGAACCGATACTTGGTAACATTTCATATTTATCAAGTAGTTCACAAATTTGCATATTACTAAATAATAATCCACAAAGCATAATATTTCATGATAATAATCATCATATCTATAAATAACATCAAATTACTTAAAATAACAATTATGTTACTACATTTACACATGAACTGACCTCGGTACAAAATGTTAGAAATCGAGCCTATTTCTCGTAAACTTTATTTTTCCCTCGATCATGACTCGAATCTCGTTTCTCTTGATTTAAAATGCCAAATTAATTTATTCAATATACACATTCATCAAAATAGCCCCTAATACAGGATTAGATAAAATTACCATTTTACCCCTAGCTTTTCAATTATTTGCAATTGAGTCCTTAAGTTTGTACAATGAGTTACATACATTTCCCATGACATCTAGGCATAGCCGAATTTCCTAATGTCCATAAAAACCCTTATTTCACACTAAAAATAAGTTTTTACCATCAATTTTACCCTTTTTACAATTAAGTCCCTTTTTAGGTGTTTTCACATAAAACTACTAGGTAAAAGTTGTTAAACACACATCAAACCATCATATTCCTTCATTATTCATCAAAATACAATTATGTCACACATGAGTAAATTTTCATACATGCATCCTCGCTCAAAATATTGCTAGAAAATGATAGAACATGCTTTCTAGATTTTAAAATCGAAAAGAGCATTAAAAATGGGCATGAAAATCACTTACAATCAAGGCTTGAAAATGTTAAAACCCTAGCTATGGTGACAAGCAAAATTCGGCCGCGCTTATGGAGAAGATGAGTCCATTTTTTGTCCCTTTTTAATGACTATATTTACCAAATGACAAAAATGCCCTTAATGCCTTTATTTGTAATTTTTCATGTACAAGCCCATTTTTGTCCAAAATTTTAGAAATTGGTTAAATTGCTATTTAAGACCTCCTAATTAATATTGCAAAGCAATTTCATACTAAAAGCTTCTAGAGTGCAAGTTTTGCAACTTATTCAATTTAGTCCCTAATTTCAAATTAAGCACTTTATGCATAGAATTTCTTCATAAAATTTTCACACAATCTTGCAATCATATCATAGACCTCAAAATAATTATAAAATAATTATTTCTATCTCAGATTTGTGGTCCCAAAACTACTATATTACATTTTCATTTTTAAATTAAAAATTATCTTATGTGTCTTTAAATAGAGTTTCCAAGTGACAACTAATAAAACTATCCATGAAAGCATACATTATTATATATAAAATATATTAGATATGTCGATCTATCATTTAAATATATTATTTAAAAATTCAAAGTATTTTTTTATTAAGGGGTAAAAGGTAAAGGTTATCTAATGATCGAATTTGAAATGATGTGAATTGAAGACTCACTCTGTAACCTCGCTAACCTGGTTTAGACATTACGGTCGAATTTTGAAAGCTACACTAGCAACTGAAATGACCTAGTAAAAATTATTAGAGTTTTATTGAACAACCTTTTAAAACATTTTTTTATTTTAGATGAAAGCTTCGCTTCTTATCTCTTTTTCACTAAAACTTACGAGTTTCGAAAACTGTTTAGTTCTAGCATTTTCCTTGCAATAGTGACTATTTTAGAAAACTTAGTTGATTTTCAATTTTATTTATTTTTCAACATAATACCGCAGTGGAAAATTGATATTCAACGTAGTTTTAATAGAAAACCAATATCTCATGCATAATTAAATCAAAATTCATGTTTAAATAGCCTAAAATCAATTTAAATGTCATGCAAGCCAAATAACCCTAAATAAATAAATAAATAAGAAATCCCATGTGACAGTTCATATAAGACATTACAGTTCCCAAATAATATAAATTATAAATTTTAAGTCTAAAATACTTTTAATGAGAATTATTCTAGTTGAGACCTTCGAATGTGGAGTCCATATCCTAACCTTGCAGATTATTTATGAAGATTGAAATAAGAGGGGTGATCTTAAAGAGCTTAGTATGAGTCTAAACACAAGAAAACCAGTGCAAATCGATAGACAAGGCATACAAAAATAATAGATTTCCAAATCAACACATCAGCATCGCATTTAAGAATTTTCTAGTTTGCTTGTACATGCTTACGAATGGCAATGCAATTTCAGTTCATCAGAAAGATCCTATCCAACTTCGCTACACACGACAATAAGTGTCACACTCCAAAATATAGGGGGTTAATCGAAATAATTAAGGAAGAAATGAATTAGACTTGATAGTTAAACAGTTAGTGCTCTTCCTAGAGGTCCTAGGTTCGAGCAACGCTGTAACACCCCTAACCCGTAATCCATCATCGGAATAGGGTTGCGAGGTATTTTTGGACTTACAATATAAATAACCATATAATTTGAATCATAAATTCTCAACCAAATTAAAACCATTCACATAAAGTCACATTGTCCGTATTACGAGCCTATAATGCCCTAAACATACACTGGGAATGGTTTGGGACAAAACCAATAACTTTGGAAACTTCAATAAACATTTAGAAAATTTTCTCAAAACAGGGGACACACGCCCGTGTGGCTTGGCTGTGTGTCTCCCACAGCCAACAGACATGCCCGTGTCATAGGCCGTGTGGACATTCAAAATGGGATCACATGGCCGTGTCCTAGCCCATGTCTGACCCCGTGTAACTCTCTGACTAGGGTCACATGGCCAACACACGCCAGTGTGGCTAGCCCGTGTGCCCTAAAAATGGCTATACATGCCTGTGTTCTAGGCTGTGTCAAACCTGTAGGGCATACTGACTTATGCCATACGGCCAAGTCACACGCCCTTGTGTGAGACTGTGTGGAGTATACTGACTTGATTTTAATTTTAACACCAGGGGACACATGGCCGTGTAACTTGACAGTGTATCATACATGACTGAGACACACACCCGTGTCTCTTCCCGTGTGGACAAAAATAGGCTGTTTGCAAAGCCATATTTCTCACCCAAACTTGCACATTCCTAACCCAAACAAGATGGCACAAATCATGGCATAAATAGGCATTTCAACAACCTCAATTAAGCATCAATTATACCATTTCAATACCAACCAATTCAAGTCATACAATAACCCACTATGTCATTCAATCACATACCAAAATTTCACTTTTTCAATTATCAATATGATCATTTCCAAATATGCATCATATTGTCTAAGCTCATAAGCATACTAATTACCAATTTTTCAACCATTTGACATTCACCATACCTACTATCACAAGCATCAAATACCATTGTTTAACACATAACTAAAGCCACATGCACATGTGTATACACAATCAAACTAACCAAAATAAGCCAACTCACATGGCTATATATACAAACCAACCTTAGACATTTACGAGCCAATTCAAATGGCTAAAGCCCATAATTAACAAAACATGTTGACTATCATTAGCCAAAACGACCTATACATGCCATTATAAACAAAATTATAAAACCAAGAGTATCACAATAGCTGATGGATAGTGTAATGTTATCTCCGGCACCTTCCAACCCAAATAAACTTCTAATATCTAGAAACACAAAGAAATTAAAACAAAGTAAGCATAAAATGCTTAGTAAGTTCGTAATTCAAAGAAATAAAGCTTATAACTTAAATTTATAAGCAAAATCATTTAAGCACCCAACATATCTTGGTCTTAGTTTAAACAACATTATCTTCTCAAATTTTTTTAAACATCACATGAACCAGTGAATTATTACAAACATTATAACATAAGTTTACATTACTTATGTGCAATCATATGTCAATATGGCTAAATATGTTTCAATCATTCAAAGCTCATACTCTTCCATGCTTTCAATAGCAATTCAAATTGAAGAATTTATCGATCTTACCTTTTTTCATTTCCGTTGAACCATAATTTAAGCAATTTAACATCTCATAGTATAACTCACGTTAGCTAACACACCTTTCATATATTCAATCATAAGATTGTATGTGTCCTTCACAAGTTTCTTCGACTTAAAGCTTATACAATTCATGTACATACCTATGTAATCTTGTATCAATCTCATACACAATCACGTCTTTCATTTACCCGTTGAACCATTCAGAATAGATGTCGGATACTTAGGAGTCTCGCACACTAAGTACCTATACCATGGCCCAAAGCCAATTCAAGGTAACTTATCCAAAGTACTGATACCATGGCCCGAAGCCAAATCAGTATAACTCGCACCCGAAGTGCTAATATCATGGCCCGAAGCCAAATCCATGTATCTCCGAATGACATTTCACTAGTATCCTAAACTATTCCTAAGGTTCAACCGGGATTTCGAATGTCGAATCGTTGTCGAATCACTATCGAACATATCCATAATCACGTATTCATAATTTATGCAATATCAAAGCATATGAAATACATTTGTATTAAAACTTATAATATACGAACTTACCTCGAACTTGTACTACGAAAAATGATCGCTTAATCGATAACTTTGTCTTTTCCTCGATCTAATTTCTGTATTTCGCCTTTCTTGATCTAAATATAATCAAATTTAACTTATTTAATAATCTCTCTATTCAATTTAACCCATAACACACTTTAATGAAACTTTACACTTTTGCCCTTAATATTTCACCTTTTTACAATTTAGTCATTATTTTATAAAATCACAAATTCATGAAATTTGAAACTAACCTATGCTAGCTGAATTTTCCTAGTGCACATATCAGCTCATATTATTTATTTATTTCACAATTTACCCACAAACTTTTCACATTTTTCAATTTAATCCCTATTTGACATTTTTCTCAAAAATCACTTTACAAATTTTATTTATCTAACAACAACCATTATTTCTCTACCATTAAATTTCAAAATATGCACATAAACATCAATGGAAAAACTCAAACAACCCGATAATTTTACAAATTAATCCTTGGGCTAGCTAGATTAAGCTGTAATGATATAAAAAACATAGAAATCATTAAAAATTAACCTCAAAAATGAACACATGCATGAACCAAGCTAGCCGAAACTTCAAGCATAAAAAATGGTGTTCTTCCTAGCTTATTTCGATGAAAGATGAACATAAAAGGTATGACTTTTGTCTTTTCTTTAATTTAATTAGCATAATTTGCTAAATTACACATTTAACCTTTTAATTAACCATTAAAACAACATATATAATGTCCATAAAAGTCCATTCAAGCAATCAATGGTCTAATTACCACATAAATCCCTTAACTATTTAATTTCATAGCCGTACCTTTAGCTATTAGAACACCACTTTTGTACTTTATGCGATTTAGTCCCTTTTATCAAATTAATCACTCAAACGATAAAATTTCTTTATGAAATTTTCACACGATCATATTATCAAGCATTAGACATTAAAACAATAATAAGATAATTATTTTGACCTTGGATTTGTGGTTCCAAAACTACTGTTCTGATTTGACTAAAAACGAACTGTTACAACTCTCCCCCCTTATGGATTTTCGTCCCTTAGAATCTTACTAGAAAATAGATTAGGGTACTGTTTTATCATAGCTTTCTCTATCTCACGAAGATGCCATAGAATCTTCACTAAAGCTATGCTTTTGTTTCTTAACTCTTTAATCTCAAGTGTCATAATTCGGATCAGTTCTTCGTTATCTGTCATGATGACAAATTCTCGACATCTGTTAGAGAAAGTATATACGAATAGTCTGATCGCAACATAGATAACTGAAACACATTATGAATCTGTTCTAACTTTGATGGTAAATCAAGTTGGTATGTCACTAGCCCTACTCTCAATAAACTAATACGGTCCAATAAATTATAGAGTTAACTTCCCTTTGCGACCACATCGAAGAATCCTCTTCGAGGGTGATACTTTCAGAAACACTTTGCTGCTGATTTGAAATCCAATATCTTTACATTTCAAATCTGCATACCATTTATGTCGATCTGAAGCTGCTTTCAACTTTCACGAATTAACTCAATCTCATATATATTTTTGTCACTAAGCTCTGTTCAATATAACAGAGTTCATCATTTACAACCACATAAGACTTCATACGATGCCATCTTATACTCGACTAAAAATTATTATACGTGAATTCTACCAACGGTAAACATTTTTTCGAGTTACCTTTGAACTCTAAAACATAATAACAAAGCATATCGTTAAGAATCTGAATCACTATCTCAGACTTACCATCAATCTGAGGATGAATTGTAGTGCTAAAATGCAACCAATTAATAACAACCCAAATAACATTTTTCTTTTTTAGAGATTAGGGTAACTCCGAAATGAAATCTATCGTAACTCTACCCTATTTCTACTCCGGTATCAACGCTAGCTATAATAGTCCTGAATGCATTTGATACTCGACTTCAACCTGTTGAAAAATCAAACATCTGAACACAAAATTAGAAATATCACATTTCGTACCCGACCATTTGTACATCTACCTCAAATCATTGTACATCTTATTACTCTCCGGATAAATAGACAAGTTGCCACTATGAGTTTCGTGCAAAATTTTCTGTATAAGCTTTGGATTCTTCAGTACACAAATTCTACTCGGAACAATAATAACAGTCATCAGGTCTGACCCAAAATTCAGAATCAAAAGTCGACTCACACTCTACTTGTTTAGCTTGTAATTCATTATCACATTTTGAACTTCTCAGATTTGTAATAAAAACAACGATTTAGCTTTTAACTTAGCTAGAATCAAACCATTAACAGAAAAGGTTAATCGTATAATCCCTCATTCGCTAAGTAAACAAAAAATTTCTACTCAAGCATCTACAACTATATTTGCTTTTCTCAAAGATTAATCAATAATTACTCACAATATTTCAATAACTCGCGCCATCTACACTATCTCAGATTCAGATCTTTATGTTACATCAAATACTTGAAACTCTCGTGATCAATAAGTATGTGGCGATTTTTTTCGAACAAATGATGTCGTAAAATTTTTAACGCAAAAACAATAGCGACCAATTCTAAGTCATGTGTCAGATAATTCTTTTAATATGGCTTTAACCGTCTGGAAGCATAAACTACCACTTTACATTCTTGTACTAAACACATCCCAATTCGTTCAATGATGCATTACTGAAAATCACAATTTATTTACCCAATTTAGGCCGAATCAGAACTGTAACATCCTGGAATAGGGCCTAGTCGGAATGGTGGTTTCGGGACCACAAATCTGACATGAAAATATTTAATTTATGATTATTATGAGGCCTAGAAAATGATTATATGCATTTGTTAAAGTTTCATGAAGAAATTCTTTGAGTAAGGTGTTAAATTGGAAATTAGGGACTAAATTGAATAAATTGCAAAACTTCAATTCTAGAAGCAATTTGTATGAAATTGCCTTGGGTTATGAATTAGAAGGTCTTGGAGAGAAATTTTCCCAAATTCTAAGTTTTTGTACAAAAATGGGCTTGCATGGATGGAATTTTAAGGAAAGGGCTTAAGGGTATTTTGGTCATTTGGTATTTTAATGAAATAAAATGAGAAAAATGAACCAAAATCAGCCCATTCTTTTCCTTGTCCAGCCGAAACTTCAAGGGTTTCCATAACTAGGGTTTTCAAGCTTTCCAAGCTCAATAGTAAGTGCTCCCAAGCCCCGTTTTTCATGCTTTTTGTATTTTTGAAATCCCGGTAGCTTGCTCTCTCCATTTCTACCCATATTTCATGCTAGGTTTCATGTTTAAAAATTTACCCATGCATGAGTTGATTGTATTTTTATGGATTATATAGGAATATGAAAGATGAATGTGTATTAAACATCTTTTCCTAGTTGATTTTCATGAAAAACCCTTATAGGGACTATTTTGCAAAAGATGTAAATGTGTGGTAGAAATGAGAAAATAATGGAAAATGTGGGCTACCATAAGAAGGAAAAGTGTTCAGCTAGGCTTGGGTAAGATAGAAAGTGCATGTGTTTCATTATACGAGCCTAGGGACTAAATCGTAAAAATGTGAAAGGTTAGGGGCAAAACGGTTATTTGGATCGAGGGTAGATATTAAACTTGAAATGTATAATGTAGTGTATTAGTGAGTTAAATTTTTTTGTTATAGACCTCGAGGAACAAATTTCGGAGGTCGATCGAGGTAAACGCAAGGTTTCGGAATAACCGAAACACAACTCCGAAAAGAATACCAAGTAAGTTCAAATAACTTAAAGTAAACCCCTAATATGCATAATTGAATGATTTATGAATGCATGATGATTGCATTTATTATCAGCATGAAATATCATAGAACTGCATATTTGATGGTAACATGTGAAAAATGTCTCGGATGAGGTTGACAAAGGGAATTCGATGGATAAACCCTTAATGATATGTGTAAAGGGATCCTACATGTGTTGCAGTAAGGATTTAGCCCGGACGGGTAATCCATGATCTCAAGTATGAAAAGGATCTAACCTGGACTGGTGTTCCTTGAATGATCAAGCCTCCCGAAGAATATGTGTGCATTATGGATTTAGTCCAGACGGGTAATCCGATTAGGGTCTAAATTTAGCTTGAACTGGTAATTCAGATCTGAGCTCATTAAGGGTGTTTATCGTTATAAGGGATTTAGCCTGGATTGGTAATCCCTACACCACCTTGTGAGTTCATGATATGGGGGATTTAGCCTGGACTGGTAATCCTGCCATGAGATGTGAGGTTCGTAGGAGTGCATATATGTGAAATGATCATTCGTAAGAATTAACGGATAATGGGTATTCCATCGAGATTTCCTAAAAACTCAACGGGATTAATATGATGTATGTTAATAAAATGATGAATGATGAGCTCATCTACATAAATTACATGATGCTTTGTTACGTAACTAACCCATTGATTGAGTGCATGTGATAAGGAATCGTTTCATAATTGATGATTTCATGATTTAAATATGGATGTATGCTAATTATTCGGTAAGTTTATATTTCGGTTATTCGAGCTTACTAAGCATGTAAATGCTTACCCCTCTCCTTTTCCCTGTCTCACAGAGCTCGAGGATCCTAAAGGATTGGAAGACGATTGGAGAGTCAACACACTATCAACTAGACAAGCTTTGGTATAAAGACTTTGTTTGTTTTGTTCAATGGCATGTATAGTATTTTTGAGTATTTTGTTATATGTGTCATTTGATTTTCCAAATGAAGGCATGTAAGAATATGTTTATCTCTTTGTATATGGCCATGAAAATTGGCTTAATTGTAATAGGCTATCACCTACGAATTTATGCATGGTTTTATTTACAAGTGATGGGTCGTTACCAATTGGCAATGAGTCACATGAACGAGCCAATTTCAGATGAATTAAATTGACATGGGAACCCATAAACACTAAATGGGAAATAACCTATCATGTATGAAACCAATGATATGATGTTTCCATATATCTAGTTTAATCAAGATTATTTACAAGTGTGTTTTACTTTGAATTTGGTAACCACTAAGCACAAGTAGTAGAAAGGGGTGACTAAAGGCTTGGAAAATAGCCTATTAGAGTCCACATGGATAGACACACGGGCGTATCTCTAGGCCGTGTGTGACACACGGTTCCCTCCCATAGCCATGTTAAAAAGACAGTGTCGTCCACGGGCAGGCAGCACGGGTGTGTGCCATGGCCGTGTTGATAAGTCAGTGTTGCCCACGGTTGAAGAGCATGGGCTTGCCCTAAGTCACACGGGCGTGTGATTCCATACGGCTCACCTACACAGGCGTGTGACACTTATGATAAAGAAAAATTTCCTAAGGAGCCCAAGGTTTATCGAACGTACCCGAGTTTGTCCCGCACTGCCTCTAGGTATGTTATAGGCCTTGAAGGCCTATATAAGGGATGAGTTTTTCATGGATGAAAAACTTAAAATTTGAGTAAAACTTGGTGACCCAATTTGGTACGTTTCAAAATGTAAAGTCCTGGTAATGCCTCGAACCCAATCCCGGCGTTGGGTACAGGTGAGGGGTGTTACAAGAACCTTCAGTTATCAATGCTTTCAACTGTTTAAAACTTTGTTAACAAGTATCAGACCATTCAAACTTCTCAAGCACAATAACTTTACCAATCAGAACAACTTTAAATCATAATAACGCCTTTCAATTAGAACTATTCTAATAGATATATGCTTTTGTATCATGTCTTCTAGAATATGAATTCTTCATTCAAACTGTCCGTCTATTTACCCCGTGAAAGTACGAAATTTATTTCCATACCAGAGGATAAACTTAAATGCATATAACTCAATTTACTTTTCAACTGAATAACCCGCTCTGATTAAAACAATTGAGTCAATCTCAAGTATCAATTAATAACATTTCAAAGTAATCTCTTTTTTATGTTGTTAGGACAACTCAAACATACAATCTTTCATAATCCCTCAACATGCAAGTCAAAGATCTTTACAAACTGCATTAGCTCAAACGAAACATAACATCCCAATTTAACTCATTGACCTTAATCAAGCTTACCTGAGAAAAAAAGCCATTGTATAAATTTAAGTTTGAGCTTCCACCGTTTATACTTTTGCCGATGTTAACCCCTTTCACGAAAACTAGAAAAACCTGAGATCAGCACCACCATATTTCTATAATCAAACTAGAAATATAATCGTAATAGACATAATTATCTCTGACCCATAAATATCCCTTACAAATGAGCCAAGTTTGATAAATTTAACCATAAGAATAATAAGAAAACTGAGATAATGAAATCCAAGATGCTATACTATACTGAATTTTTGAGAACACGACCCATATTGAATGATAAAGATTTTGCTAATTCCTTGAAGAAAAATCCAAAAGAAAAACACTGCTATCATACGCACTGGAATCAGTTATGACAGAGACAATATATTTTCCATATATATAACACAAAAAAACAACCAGTAGAAATAGAATACTTTCAACTTTTATTCTAAACGTAATGGAATAGAATCCCAAAGAAAGATAAAGAAATGCCGATCATAAACCAATCAGACCAATAGTGCTTTCGTCTAACATTATAGTTAGCTAGCATTCTCATACGACAAGAATTTCATATGAAAATGAATAGTTACATATACCTTTGAGGATAAATGAACACATAAAATACCTAGAATAGATTGTCGTAATCTACTCAACTATAACTGCTGCACTCAGATATCTTTACGAATCAAACATTATTCCACCGACTATTACAGTATCAATAATCCCACCTCATTCCATTCACTAACGAAATCAATTTAAAAGAAATTTCGATTAATACCTTCTGTAGATATCATACCTAAATAAGTCAATTAGTCGAGATTAACTTGTTCTTTAATCATGACATTGTGTAATCCGAATGATCTTCAAAACAATCTGATATCTCTTCTAGAACTGTCTTTTGTTGCTGACCTATTCTTATATCTGACTATGTTATAAATCGTTCAACCCTTGAACTCTTTGATTTCATACTTGTGAACTTATTCAATCTAAATCTTGTGAGTTTCGTTGTATAACACTGTACTAGTGAGGAGGCAAAGATTGTAAAGCCTAAAATTTTAACTCTCATACAAACATGCATAATACATATCATTTCTCATCAACATAGTTGGAGATGGGGTGCTAGAGAAGGAAAGACCAGAGAGTGAACGCATACAAGTCGAAACCGAGGATAGAACTGTTCCACCACCACCAACAAGCTCGAAGCCCTTACCCTTTTCAAGCCATTTGAAGGAGAAAAAGAAGAGGGATGATGGGGAGTTCATAGACTTCTTTAAAATGTTTAAAGCCTTGAATGTGAACCTCCCCTTGTTAGACCTCTTTGAGAAAATGCCAAAATATGCCAAATTCCTTAAGGATGTTATGTCTTGTTGGAGGAAAATAAGGAGACGATAGAAAATTGCACTTAACAAAGAATGTAGCGTAGTAGTATCTAGAAAAGTTCCTCCTAAACTAAAGGATCCCGATAGCTTTACCTCACCTTTGAGATAGGTGGAGTGAGTTTAGGGAAAGCCTTGTGTGACCTAGGTGCCAGTATTAACCTTATACCATTGTCCATTTATAGGAGGTTAGGTTTGCGAGAGCTTAAGGAAACAGAAGTCACCTTGCAATTAACCAACTGTTCTTTAGTATGTCTTAAGAGATTCCTATAAGATATGTTAGTGAGGGTTAGACAATTCATTTTTCCCGTAGACTTTATCATGCTTGACTTCGAAGAGTATCTAGAAATTCCTATTTTGTTAGGGAAACCTTTCTTAGCCACGTATAGGGCAACCATCGATGTAGGACGGGGTGAATTGACTATAGACATCGAGGGAGAAACAAAAGTTTTCAAATGTGTCGAGCCTGAGTTTAGGTCTAAGGAGGTGTTATCCTCACAAGAATATAAGTGCCAAGTAATTTAGTCAAAAAAATTGTATGCTAACAGGTTTACAAACTTCATAGAACGATGTAACTTTTCATGTGTTCATGGGCCACGCAAGAGAATCAGGAAGTGAATGAGGCTAAAGAAGGAAATATGATTCCTAAGAGGCCTTGGTCATTTATTGAACAAAATCATGCTCAAGTATTGAGGACATTGATGAAACACCATTTCAATGGTGTGACTAGCTACCCAAGTTAAATTTTTAACTCGCCACCTGTAACGAATGAACAGGAATTTTAAACAATTAGATGTTTTGGGTATGGAATCCATTTATTACATTTAGATTAGGATTTTAATTTGTGTAATAGCCCGTTTTTAGACAAATCAGAATAGTGATTTTGGGACCACAAATCTAAAGTCAAACTATTTATTTTATTATTATTTTAATATTTATAACATGGTATGATGATTGTATGAAAATTTTGTTAAGAAATTTTATTGTTTAAATGGTCAATTTGAGAAAAATGACTAAATCGCGTAATGTGTAAAAGTGAAGTTCTATTAGTTAAAAATATCTAAAAGCTATAGAACATTAAAGTAAAGGTCCTTATGTTGTAATTAGACCACTAATAGCATGAGTGGACATATATGGACATATATTAAGGTGATTTAAATGATTTTATAATAAGGTTAATATAGTAATTTACAAAATAAAGGTTAATTAATAAAACAAAAACATAAAGATGAGTTTCATTCATCTTCCTTAACCATACTGTAATAGCTCGTTTTTAGTCAAATCAGAATAGTGGTTTCAGAACCAAAAATTCGAGGTCAAAATATTTATTTTATTGTTATTTCAATGTTTACAGCATGATTGAGTGATTGTGTGAAAATTTTGTTAAGAAATTTTATCGTTTAATTGGTCAATTTGAGAAAAAGGACTAAATCGCGTAAAGTGAAAAAGTAGTGTTCTATTAGCTAAAAGTGTCTAATAGCTATAGAACCTTAAAGTTGAATAATTAGACCCTTTATATATTTAGTGGACAATGATGGACATAAAATGGATGATAATAAATGGCTTTATAATAAGGTTATTTTTGTAATTTGTAAAATTATGTTAATCAAATTAATTAAACAAAACATTGTTATCATCTTTTATGTTCTTCATCAACCGAAATTAGAGAGGAAGAAAATCCAAAAGCTAGGTTTCCTATTCGGTCATTTTTGTACTTAATTGGCAAGTGATTTTTTAATGATTTTTATGTTTTAGTGGTCGTTACATCTAGTACTAGCTAGCCCAGGGACTATTTTGCAAAATTGTTAAAGATTTTGAAAGTTGGAATTGATGAATATGTATGAGTTTTGATGTTTGATGATAGATTATGAATATTTATTATGAATTATGCAAGTTTTGTAAAGTGATTTTTAGTAAAAATGCAAAATAGGGATTAAATTGATAAATGTGTAAAGTTAGTGGTTAAAATATGAAATAAATGAAAAATATGGGTTTTTAGGGGCATAATAGTAATTCGGATAGCACGGGTCTATTGTGAATTTCATTAATTTACGATTTTATGAAATAAGGACTAAATTGTAAAAATATGAAAGTTTAGGGGAAAATGTGTAAAATTGTCCTAATGTATGTTTTGCATTGAATTGAATAAATAGATGATTAAATAATTTAATTTTGAATATATTTAGATGAAGAAAGGAGGAATACGGACTTAGATCGGGGAAAGAATAAAGTTACAGAATAGTTGATTGGATTCGCCGTTTTAGCATCCAAGGTAAGTTCGTATGTGATAAATTTCTATGTAAATGTATTTAATATGCTTTGATATTGCATTAATTGCAAATATGAGATTGTGGATATGAACAATAGTAATTCGATGATGATTCGACAATCAAAATCCCGGTTGAACCTTAGGAATAGTTTAGGATGCTAGTGACATGTCATTAGGGGATACACTGAGTTGGCTTCAGGCCATGATATAGCACTTCGGGAGCGAGATATACCGATTTGGATTCGGACCATGCATATCGACTAATTTTATCTTTGGGCATGATATTAGAACTTCGGAGATAAGTTACCTTGATTTGTTTACGGGCCATTATATAGGTACTTATCGTGTGAGATCCTCGATTATCCAAATTCTATTTCGAATGATTCAACGGGTAATTGTAAGACGAGAATATGTATGAGATTTGTACAGGATGGTACAAGTATGTGTATAAACTATTTTAGCACTGAATCAAAGATATGAGGATGAAATTATATAGTTTGTAAATGAGCATATGAAAGGTTTGTTCGTTAGTAAGCTTTATGTTGTTTTATTCAATCTATTGAATTATATTTGTGAGATTGTATTAAGTTTATTTCATACGAGCTTACTAAGCTTTATAGCTTACTTTGTTTATTTTTTCCGTGTTTTATAGTGTTATAGAGCTAGCTTGGATTCAGGGATCGTCAGAGATCGCATCACACTATCTACCTATCATTTGGTACCTTTGAACTTTGAAATATTAAGTATATGGCATGTATAGGGTTTTGAGTCATTTTGGATATGTTTTGGTAGTGATATTTGCCATTTTAATTGGCTTGTAAATGCTTATGTTTTGGTTTGTAAATATAGCCATGAGAGTTGGCTTAATTTGGTGAATTTGGTTATATGCATATTTGTGCATATATGTTGATGCTTGAGTTCATGGATGGATATGGGAATGGTTTATATTATGAGGCTTGTGGTTATTGATATTATATATGTTAAATGGTTGATATTAGATATGAATTATATTTGTTAATTGGTGCAAAATGTATATGTTTGGCAAAGGTTAAGTTAGTTGGTTTGTATATGTGTTTTGGTATGTTTTAATTGAGTAAGATTTGGGTTTATAAGCATGTTGGTTATTGGAATTGGAAATGGTATGAATTAGTTTTGATTGTGGCTAAATTTGATATCCATTTATGCTATGATTTGGTGCCATTTTGGTTGTGTAGGTATATGCATATTTGGGTGGCAAAATAGCTTGGTAAATAGACTATTTTTGTCAATACGGGCAGAGACACGGGCGTGTGTCTCAGCCGTGTGTGACACATTGTCAAGTACACGGCCGTGTGTCCCCTGGTGTAGTTTTAGAAATCAAGTTAGTATGCTCCACACGACCTCACACATGGGCGTGTGACTTGGCCGTGTGGCATAAGTCAATATACCCTACAGGTTTGGCATGGCCTAGCATACGGCCTAGAACACAAGCGTGTGTGGCCAGTTTTAGGGCACACAGGATAGCCACACGGGCATGTGTGATGGCTATGTGACCCAAGTCAGAGAGTTACAAGGGATCAGACACGGGCTGGGGCACGAGCATGTGCTCCCATTTCAAATGTCTACACAGCCTGTGACACGGGCGTGTCTGGTGGCTATGTGAGAAACATGGCCTGACCACATGGGCATGTGTCCCCTATTTGAAGGAAAATTTTTTAAGTTTTGTAAAAGTTTTATAAGTTATCGGTTTAGTCCCGAACCACTTCTAGAGCATGTTTAGGGCCTCGTAGGCTCGTATTAGGGACAAATTGATTGAGATTGAATGACGATTGTATGATTTGATGAAATGTATGTGAAAAGTATGTTTAATTGTATTGTGAGTTCGGTAATGCTCCATAACCCTATTTCGGTGATGAATACGGGTGAGGGGTGTTACATGTACATAGCAAAGAAGAAAGCCATTTTAGGTCTTGCAATATTTGACTACTTCAAGGTTCAATTGTAAGTCTATTTTTGTCCTGTTTTTGATGATTTCTATTTTTTGTGATCGTTGCATCTAATACTAGCTAGGCCAATGACTATTTTGCAAAATTGTTAAAGATTTTGAATGATGCCATTGATGAGTATGTATGAGTTTTGAAGTTTCTTGATAGATTTTGAATGCTTGTTGATAGATATATAAGTTTTGTTAAGTGATTTTTAGTGAAAATGCAAATTAGGGACTAAATTATGAAATGTGGAAACTTTGAGGTTAAAATGTGAAATAAATTAAAAATATGGGCTACTAGGGGCATTATAGTAATTTCACTATCATGGGTATTAAAGAAATTTCATGAATTTGTTATTTTGTGTAATAAGGACTAAATTGTAAAAGTAGTGAAATTTTAGGGGTAAAAGTGTAAATTTGCTTAAACGTATATTTTGGATTGAATTTAAATAATAGATGATTAAATAAGTTAATTTTGAATATATTTAGATTAAGAAAAGTGAAATTTGGATCTAAATTGGTGGAAAACGAAAGTTATCGACTAAATGACTTATTTCGTCATTTCCACATCTGAGGTAAGTTTGTATGTGATAAATTTCAATAAAAATGTATTTCATATGCTTTGATATTGCATAAATTATGAATACGAGACTGTGGATATGAATGATAGTGATTCAAAGATGATTCGACATTTGAAATCCCGATTGAACCTTAGGAATAGTTTAGGATGCTAGTGACATGTCATTAGGGAATAAATTGAGTTGGCTTCGGGCCATGATATAGCACTTCGGGTGCGAGTTATACCGATTTGGCTACGGGCCATGCATATCAGTTGATTTGGCTTCGGGCCATGATATCAGTACATTGAAGATAAATGTAACACCCCAATCCTGTATCCGTCGCCGGAATAGGTAAAGGGGCATTACCGGACTTGAAACTCATATCAGAATAGTAAATTTTTTTTGAACATTCCTTTAGATTAGTACTAAAGACAGTCAGGGATACAATTTAAACTTCTATAAGTACACATTAAAAAAATGCCATTTTCGCATGGCTTATATACATTAACCAAAATATTCTTCGGCCACTGGTCTATTCTATACATGCCATAAAATAATTCTAAACATAACAGTAACAAACAGTGGATAGTGATAGTGTGACTAGTTGCTGACGATCCCCGAGCCTGTAGCTTCGAAATGAGATCTATAAAACAGAGAAAACAAAGTAAACGGAGTAAGCATTACAATGCTTAGTAAGTTTTAAGCAGTGTCAACAGATAACAATCAAATTATAACATAGTTGTTCGTATTTTTATTTCACTCTTCCTTCGGGCCTACCATCCCTTTACCGAATATGCACATCTCATCATATACAATAGGCAGATAAACTTTCACATAAAAGTGAGCTCATGTGACATGGATATATTGTATAATTTCACATAACCTCTCACACTGACCCGATGTCACATAATCATAGGAATAGTCTCATATATTGCTCTCGTATGCATCACATAACTATCTTATGATTTAGTTCAAATCAAGCTCACATATAAACTTGGAGTACATACCTGTTTAACCTTTCGCATTGAATATATTTATAAGCAATTCTTATTACGAAGTCTTATAGCTTTAGCCTCTACTCGAATTATCGGCGAGACCTTTAGCTCAGATGAAATCTCCACACAAAGTTATCGGGTCTTACCCGGACAAAATCTCCACACGTAGTCATCGGGTCTTACCCGGACATAATCTCCATACGTAGTCATCGGGTCTTACCCGGACATAATCTCCACACGTAGTCATCGGGTCTTACCCGGAATATATTTCCACACGTAGTCATCGGGTCTTACTCGGAATATATTTCCAAGTTTCATGTACATTTAATCACATGTTACAACATTCACATCGACTGTCATATTTGTAATTCATTTGCCTCATCAAATATCTAATAATACACACCTTTCACATTTGGTCATTCGGCCACAATATACACACATCGCCTACATATTTCACACTAGCCATTCGGCTTTACCACATATACATATCTCATACATATTTCACATTAGCCATTCGGCTTTACCACATATACTTATCTCATACATATTTCACATTAGCCATTCGGCTTTACCACATATACTTATCTCATACATATTTCACATTAGCCATTCGGATTTACCACATATACTTATCTCATACATATTTCACATTAGCCATTCGGCTTTACCACATATACATATCTCATACATATTTCACATTAGCCATTCGGCTTTACCACATATACATATCTCATATATATATTTCACATTAGCCATTCGGCTTTACCACACATACATATCTCATATATATATTTCACATTAGCCATTCGGCTTTACCATATATACATATCTCATACATATTTCACATTAGCCATTCGGCTTTACCACATATACATATCTCATATATATATTTCACATTAGCCATTCGGCTTTACCACATATACATATCTCATACATCAATTTCCGCAACAGCTTATAAGTAATTCAAATAGTTTCATCAATGTTTACAACAAATTCACATATTCACTACAAGCTGTTTTCCTGAGCAATAGTCACTAAATTATTCATAACTGGAGCTACAAAACTCAAAATCAATGGCCGTTAATTTTCCCTGAATATAAACTCATATATATTCCATCCATAAAATTATCAGAATTTTAGGTTTGGCCAATCAATACCAGATTTTTCTTAAAGTTTCCCCTGTTTCACTGTTTGACTAATCTGACCACTCTTCACTACGAATCAAATTTCTCATTGACAGAATTCAAAATGTGTTCTATTGGATTTCATTTGAAACTAGACTCATTAAGGAGTCTAAGAATATGAATTTTATCTTATAACCATTTTTGTACAAATTATAATGATTTTCTAAAAACCGAACAGGGGATTTCGGAGTCATTCTGACACCATCTCACTCAACTTTAAATATCTCTTTATAGGAAATTTCTTTGCTCACACGGTCTCTTTTATAAGAAACTAGACTAATTAAGCTTTGATTACATATTTTATTCAGCCTATAATTCCACACCATCAATTTATGGTGATTTTCTAAAATCACGTTACTGCTGCTATCCTAAGCAAAATATTACAATTTGCTCTTAAATTTCCAAGTCCAAACACTTATGAACTCACCATTTGAGTCTAAAACATATCATGGCCACATCATATCTTATTAAATCAACTCATTGTGTCCTATTATGATTGAATTTACTCAACGTTTAATCACTTAAAACTTACCTCGGAAGTGGTCGACGACTAGATATCCACGGCTATTCGTTTACTTTCTCTTTTCCCTTATCCGACTTTGATCCTCTAAGCTCTTGAGCTAAATCAAACAATTTACTTCCCAATCAAACACAATCACACGGCATCCATATACATTTTAGAACCATTCTTAACATATTTACTACTCATTTACAAACAAAATACTCATATCACATTTATAAAACTACCTTTCATAAACACTATGTATGAATATGCATTTCTTCACTATTTACTAAGTCAAGTCAAACCACATGATTTATTAATCGTTAATATATATATATATATACAGCATTAACAACTTCACTTAAGCTTAAGTATAAAATTTGGTCTTACCAAATTTTGCACATTTTACCGAAATAATAACTACCAATTTTACACATAAGTGCCGAATCAAATCATACCATAGTTACAATATCACTTGACTAATGAAATATCCAAAATATCAATCTATCATTTACCAAATTGATAAACCACATATAAGGCACATTTTAAACTCAAGCATGTAACTTAACAACTTAACCATTAGTTGCCTAACCACAAACAAAACATATCATAGGCATGTAAAAACATATTTTACCAGTTGATAGCCAAATATAAATAAACAACCCTTTACCATTTCCAAAATACATATGCATGGCCAACCTTTTAACCATATATTCGGTCATAAAACTTATTCTTTAATAATTCAACCAATTTCACAATTTAAATCAAAACTAATTGCATCATTTATAACCGTACCTAAATGAACATCAAATAGTATACAAAACATATTCATACGTTAATATCTCAAACCTTACCTTAACAACCAATATGCAAGATATCACATATTCGTAACTTAGCTTATGAAAGCATATGTATTATATCATAAACACATCTTTTACCAATTACCTTACTTAAGCCAAATTTTATAATCAACCACAAAAAAAATATACCACAAATCATACTTCCAAAATGAGCTACTTCCATGGCCGATTATATTTCATCATTAACATATCTCATTTTCGAATCATATAATCAACATCACAAACACATCACCAAAACACAAATCATACCTATCATATAACAAGCATAACAAAATAAACCAACCATGTCAAATATAACCATAATTTGATCAAACCTTGAAACCGAACTTAACAAAATAAACAAGCCATTGAATGATTAGAACTTGAACTAACCACCTTCTTTATACATAATTTTCCAAAAATTTCAAGGTACTTACCTCTTCCAAACCTCCTCCAAGCCGAACATGAAGCAAGAGAACTCCTCTCTTCTTTCTTTGATTTTTCGGTCAAGAAGAACAAAGAGGATGAAGCCTTTTTCTTTTTTTTCTTCTAGGTACGGCAAAAGGGGGGGGGGAGCAAGGATGAAACAACTTTGGTTTCTCCCCCCACTCCCCTCATATTTTATTGTTCTTCCCACAACATGTTATCACAAATTGTTTATATTATGTTTTACCCATCCCATTTTGTCTATCCTCAATGTCATGGCCGACCACTACTAATTAAATGGGGGAATTGACATGCAAGTCCACCCTTTTGATTTCATGCACTAATTGATCCTTATAGATTAACCTATCACATTTCAAAAGTGTCACACATAAGTCCTATTAACTAAATTCACATGCAATTAACAAAATTCAAATATGAAATTTTCACACATGCATATATACATATAATAAGCATCAATTATGACGGTTAATTATTTTTATGACTCGGTTTTGTGGTCCCAAAACCACTTCCCGACTAGGGTCACATTAGGGGTGTCACAATAAGTGACCTTGATTTGGCTTCGGGCCATGGTATAGGTACTTATCTTGTGAAAACATTGAGTATCTGAATTCTATTCTAAATGGTTCAACAGGTATACAAAAGAAGTGGATGGGTATGAGATTGATGTTAAATGATACAGGTACATACATGAATTATAAGTTTTAAATCGAAGAAACTTGTGAAGGTATTGTATAATCTCATAATTGAGAATTGGAGAGGTTTGTTAACTAATGTAAGCTACATATTGTTGTATTCAAATTATTGAGTTATATTTATGTGATTACATTAAGTTTATTTCTTATGAGCTTACTAAGCTATAAAGCTTACTTTGTGTATTTCTTTGTGTTTTATAGTTTTCAAAGCTAGCTTGAACTCGGGGATCGTCGGAGATCGCATCATACTATCCACTTATCTTTTGGTACCTATAAACTTTGGTATTTTAAGTATATGGCATGTATAGGAACTCTGAGTCATTTTGGTTATGTTTTGGCAATAATTTTGGCCATTTGGACTGGCTTGTAAATGTATATGTTTTGGTTTGTATATATAATCATGTGAGTTGGCTTAGGATGGCGAATTTGATGATATATATAAATGTGCAAATGACTTTTGTTTTGAGTTGGTAATTGACCTATGTTGTGTGATTGAGGTTGGATTCATGATGCTTATTGATATTAGGTAATTTGAATGCCAATAGGTAATGATTTGTGAATTGGTATATTTGTGGAATTGAGCATATTAATGCATATTTTTGTGGAATTGAGCATATTAATGCATATTTGTAAATGATTATTTTGATGTTTTGAGAAGACAAGGACTGGCATGAACTTAGATGGCAATATGTGGTATTTATGTTTTGTATTGGTTGGTATTGGTATAAGTTATGCTTGATTTGGAATTGAAACTATGCCTATTGATGCTATATTGTGTTATTTGAGAGGTGTAGGTGTGCCTAAATTTGGGTGGCAAATTGGGTCAGTAAATAGCCTATTTTTGTCCACACGAGTAGAGACACGGGTGTATGTCTCGGTCGTGTATGACACACGGCTAAGTACATGGCCGTGTGTCCCCTGGTGTTGAATTTGAATTCAAGTTAGTATGGTCCACACGGCCTCACACACGGGCGTGTGACTTGTTCGTGTGGCATAAGTCAGCATACCCTATAGGTTTGGCATGGCCTGGCGCATGGCCTGGCACATGGGCGTGTATGGTCATTTTTAGGGTACTCAGACCAGCTACATGGGCGTGTGTGTTGGCCATATGACCCAAGTTAGAGAGTTACACGGGGTTGGACACGGGCTGGGACACGGCCATATGCTGCCATTTTGAATGTCTACACGGCTTATGACACAGGCCTTTCTGGTGGCTGTGTGAGACACGACCTGGCCACATGGGCGTGTGTCCCTTGTTTTGAGAAAAAATTTCAAAGTTTTGTGAAAGTTTCTTAAGTTATTGGTTTAGTCCCGAACCACTCCCAAAGCATCTTTTTGGCCTCGTAGGCTCGTATTAGGGACAAATTGATTAGTATTGATTGATAAATGTATGGATTGATTAAATGTATGTGAAAAGTATGTTTAAATGTGTTGCAAGTATGGTAATGCTCCGTAACCCTATTCCGGCGTTGAAGACGGGTTAGGGGTGTTATATTGTGTTAGTTTAAATTTGAACTTGGTTGGTTGAATTTTCAAGGATTAAGATGAAAATGAATGATTTTCTCATATTTCTGGGATAAATTCAGGGAAACTGCGATGCCCAAGGGGATATCGCGATTTCCTGGACATTTTTGTAAAGATCCAAAAATCTATTGTGTATTACGATATTGGGTCCCTGATGTCATGATACCCTTGGAATTTCAGAAGTAAAAAAAAATCATTTTACATAATAGTATAACAATACCTAACTTTCGGTATCGCGATGCCTTAAATAGAATGGAATATGAAGAGTCCCAAAAACGGGAATATCATGATATCCGAGCTGGGTCACGTAATACTCAGTTTTAGATATCGCGACCCGTTTGTTTTGGAGGCTTTTTAAGCCTCCAAATACCCTAAAATTCCCATTCTTCTCATTTTCCCTAAAACATTCATCTTAAATCCCTAAAAACTTTTCCCCCTCTTTATTTTCTCTCAATCCCCCTTTGAAATCTCTTTCGATTCATTTTTGATTTCTTTTATTTTGCTTTACTTTTTTTTAGTTTTCTTTCTTTGTAAGTATTGCACTGTTATGGCTTGGGGAACATGACACTTCTTGATTCAACCCATTTGATTACGGTAATCAAGGCAGTTTATGTAACAGTCTGATTTTGGGCCCAGTTTAAACAGTGGTTTCGGGACCACTAATCCGAGGTTGGAGAAATTACTTTTAATATTATTTTATGCATTATGGCATGATTATATGAGAGTATGAAAATTTTGGTGAATTAATTTTAGCGATTTCATGCTTAATTGTGAAAAAGAACTAAATTGCATAAAGTGCAAAAGTCTTAATTTGATAGCTAAAGGTGTTAAATTGCCATGAAACTTAAATTGGGGGTCTTTAAAGGGAAATTAGACCCTGTAGAGAGGCTTGGCAAGCCATAAGACAAAGAAAATAAAATAGTCAAAGTGTTAGGTATTTGATGACCTAATGTGTGATAAAATAATACCCTAAAGCCTAGCCTTCATCTTTTTCATTCATCCTTTCTTCTTGAACAAAAATATCAACCATAGGAGGGTTTTGGAAGCTTGAAATATTTGAGCCACTTAATCTCCCTACAAGTAAGTGATCCTGATGGGTTTTTTTGATGATTTTGTACTTTTAGAACCCTTGTAGCATGAGCTTTCAAATAAGGGGACTATTTTGCAATTTTTTCTAAAATTTTATGGAAGAAAAAGAATCATGGTTGTGAAATAAACAACTTTTGTGAAGCAGTTTTCATGGAAACCCTAACTAAGGACCATTTTGCATAAGTTGTAAAATAGTTGATAAATGTATGAAATAATGAGAATTATGGGCTGCTCCTAGTATAAAAAGTATTCAGCTAGGCTTGATTAAAGAGGAAATATGATAAAAATCAATTTTTAGGGCTAGGGGTAAAATGGTCATTTTGCGAAAGTCTAAAGGCAAAATGGTCATTTTGCGCAATTATGAATTGTTGAGTACCTAGATCAATAAAATGATTAAATTTGTGAATTTTTAACATTATAGATCAAGAATTACAAAATTCGAGCCTAGATCGGGGAAAAGCAAAACAAGTGGACTAAGCCGAACTAGTCGTCTACATTTTGTAATCCGAGGTAAGTTGTGTGTAAATAATACAACTACATTGTTATAAATTGTGCATGAACTTTTATAGCATAAATTGCTTAATTGTGGTAATGAAAATACATGATGATAATTGAGATAATAGAACTCCCGAATGAACCTTAGGAACAAATCTGATATTCATGCCATGACTGGGACATGCATCGGCCACATTATGGGAGCCAGTGTAAGACCATGTCTGGGACATGGCATCGAATTTGAGACGAGAGCTAGTGTAAGACATGTCTGGGACATGCATTGGCCTCGAGATGTAAGCCAGTGTAAGACATGTCTAGGACATGCATCGGCTACGAGATGTGTAAGTGTAAGACCATGTCTCGGACATGGCATCGGCACATATAAAGGTGTCAGTGTAAGACCATGTCTGGGACATGGCATCAGCATAGATATGTGAGAGCTAGTGCAAGACCATGTCTAGGACATGGCGTCAGCCTCAATTTCGATAGTCAGTGTAAGACCATGTCTGGGACATGGCATCGGCATTATACCTTATGTTTGAGGCTTAGTAAATATCCGATAGCATTCCAAATGGTTCAACGGTGAGAGTTACAGTTTAAGTTAAACGAGAAAAGTATAACCATGTTGTGAGTGGTACAGGTACCTATTTGATATGTATAAGATGTGAATTATATTGGATAGTGATGAGTAAGTTGTGCTTATGCCTATTTTAGTACTATGAACATGATGATGAATGGTAAAGTTGTTGTTATATTTATTGCATGCAACTTACTAAGCTTTATGCTTACTCCCTCTCCTTTCTATTTTTTATAGTTCCACCTAATTAGCTCGAGGATCATCGGACATCGGAGGCATCGATCACACTATCATCCGAAGCACTTGGTATAGTTAGATCTTTTATTTTGATTATGGCATGTATAGGACCTTGAATTTTGAGTTTTGTGTCATTGTTAATTGGGCAAATGTGTTGGCTTACTTTAGCATTTGATTCATTTTGTATAAGGCCATGGAAAATGGCTAATATTGAAAGTTTATATATGATTGTAAGACAGTCTTTCATGAATATGAAATTGTTGGCATGGTTGAATATAAGAAATCTATAGAGGCCTTAGCTATGGTTTTTTGGCTGAGAAATCATATTAAGTTAGATTTTGATTTATTGGTTGAGAAATCATATTAAGTTAGATTTTGATTTATTGGTTGATGATAGATTGTGCTTTAGGATGGCAAAGGCTTGGTAGATAGCCTTATATCGTCCATATGGGCAGACACACGGGCGTGTGTCTGGGCCATGTGTGACACACGGTTAGCCCTATGGGAGTGTTTCTTGGTCGTGTGTCCCTTGCACATAAAATTGACAAGTAAGTATGCATGGTAGTAAACACACGGGCAGAGACACAGTCGTGTGTCTCAGTCATGTGGAGGACACGACATCTGGCCACGAGCGTGTGCCTTGGCTGTGTGCCCTAAATTGGATGCTGATCTGAGAAATAGAATGTCAAGGTTTTTAGAGACGAGCTAAGACACGGGCGTGTCATGGCCTTATGAGGGACACAGGCGTGTATCAGGCCGTGTGAAAACCATCGTAGGTTTGAATTTAGAATTTATTCACATGCATGGGACACGGGCGTGTCCCTAGATGCTTAGGCCGTATGTGTCACACGGGCCATCAGCACGGCCGTGTTATAATGACCACACGGGTGTGTTGCCCTTTCACACGGGCGTATGCCCTGTTTCAAGTGTTAATTTTTCTAAAGTTAGTTAAAGGACCTGGGTTGGTCCTGAATGATTTCCAATAGATGTTTAGGGCCTCGTTGGCCCATATTAAAGAGATTTAATAAGGTTCGAAAAAGTTTTAAATTTGATCAAGTCTGGGTGACTCGGAAACGTTTAAATGTATGTGTTTAAGTTTAGTAATGCCTCGTATTTCGTCCTAGCGTAGGGCACAGGTGTGGGGTGTTACAGTTTAAGTTTTCTTTTCCCTTGCTTATTATTACTTTTTTTCTTATTTTCATTTTAAGTTTTTGGTTTATTGCTTTTAATTGAGAAAACTATAAGAATGCCCCCGAGAACATGCAAAGGATCTTATTTCCGAACTGCCTCAGTTCTGGTGCCAGCATCCGATGGCTTCAACTTTACGCAAAAGGAGGTTGCGAAATTTTATCAAAGCATTTAGGGACGTATGTTCATCCCTAAATGCGGTTTTGATTTGGCCTTATCTTTTAATGATGAAATCTAGGATGATTTTTGTTTTCATCGATAGGATAACTTTTGCTTGCTTCCTAAGCAACTTGTTGTTATACCAGTAGTGCTAAAGTTCCACTCCAATTTTAAAATTGCTACACATGATAGGGTATACGTCAATTGTAAACATATTATTTCCCCCGCCTCTATCTGTAAATAGTATGGTGTTCTGTGTTATGATGAGGACAATTTGAACCATTTTTACTAATTTAGACATGGACTCCATTCTAAACTACCTTACAAAATGTAGAGGGGAATGAAAGCGCGAAGCTTCCTTGGGGCGACTTCTCTTATTTAAGAAATCAATCATGTTTCCAATTACAAAAATATGGATGCAATTCATATGCACGTGTCTCAGCCTTTCATTGGATACTAATAATGTAAATGTGTTTAGAGCAACCCTTTTGTATTTCATTTTACAGCGCAAATGAATTTGTGTAGGTACTTTGGTGAACCGACAAATGAAATGCTACATCACAGGTGGTAAGGTTGGTATTTATTTGCCATATTTAGTCACTGACCTCTGTTGCAAGGCTGGTGTCCACCTAGTATCCATCGAGCAGACTTAGCATTTGACACTTAACATCTTTGGAGATTCCTTACTCCAACAATTTTAGGAGCTTCATAGGAAGCAAATTCAGGAGTGGAATCAACGAGGTAGCAAAAGAAAGGAAGTACCTCAATCTACAAAAAGGCGAAGTGTCAAGAAGGAAACTGAGGGCGAGCCTACACGGTGGCAATGTAGACTAGGACATGATATACATTACAGGAATCGAATGCTTGTGGAGATGAAGCCATTTATCAGCGCATTCACAGCCATGTGACCCTTGCAGTTTGAAAAATTTCAACTTTTTTTGAAAATTTTTATAAGTTTCTAATTTAGTCCCAATTTGTTTCTAATATATTTTTAGGGCCTCGAGGGCCCCTATAAGGGACAATATGTATGCCTTTGATTGACTTTGCCATGATTGATAATGTATTGTTAAATGATTAATTTTTTTAATGGTTTTTGAAACCTAAACTCCAGTAATGCTCTGTAACCTTATTCCAGCGACAGATATGGGTTAGGAGTGTTACATTTATTAATATTAGAGCTATGGTTTAGTCGATTCTCGGACTAAACGTAACATATATGAGTCTAGCTATACATGCCATTATTTAACCTGTGATAGTGTCATATCTATTGGTTGTTTCAAAACATGTTTTCTTATAGCAATGACATCCAACAAAGCTGACTCCGATAAAGTTGAGAGTAATGCTCAAGTCTCCATTCACGGAGTAGTGTTGAGTGATACAGGGCCCATATCTGAGGGCCAGGGAGGAGAGGCTAAGGAAGCCTTCTTCCGGATGATGAGTGAATGGTTTACCAAGTTCGTACGAATGAATCCGACTGCTCAACAACCTCTACCCCCTCCTGTTCCTCAATCTGTCCCAGTTATTCCTCAAGGTTTGAAACCTTTACAAGTTAATAAGCCGTCTGTTGATAAGATTCGTAAGTACAGGACTGAAGAATTCAGAGCTACTGCTGAAGATGATCTTGAGAGTACAGAATTCTGGTTAGAGAATACAATCAGGGTTTTCGATGAACTATCTTGTTCATCGGCCGAATGTGTAAAGTGTGCAGTATCTTTGTTGAAAGACTTAGTTTACCAGTGGTGACTTTGATTTCAATCGTGTCGAGAGAGCGTATAACCTGGGAATTCTTCCAAACTGAGTTTCGAAAGAAATATATTAGTTAGAGATTTCTGGATCAGAAACATAAAGAATTTCTTGAGCTCAAATAGGGTTGTATGTCTATGTCAGATTATGAACTAGAGTTTATCAGATTGACTAAATATGCCTAGAATGCATTCCAATTGAAACTGCTATGTGTAAAAGATTCGGGGAAGGGTTAAATGAAGATATAAAGCTTTTAGTTAGAATTCTTGAATCGAAAGATTTTGTTGTCTTAGTTGATCGGGCACATAAAGCTAAAGAGCTTAGTAAAGAGAAAAGAAATGTTGATTTTGATGCTAGAGACTCGAGAAAGAGATCGACTAGGAAGTCATATCAGTCATCGTTAAAGAGACTAAAAGAACATCACAACCATTCCACAGTTTCAATGGGGTATTCTAGTAGAGACAGAGGTAACCGACGTTCGAGTTTAGAGCTTCAGGCTACATTTGTAGCGAGTGTGGGTAGTGTCAGAGATAACATGCTCGAGTGCAAGCACTGTAAGAGACCACATTACAGAGAATGTAGATTGAAGAACGAAGCATTTTTTAGTGTGTTTCCTTCAAACACTATCTTAGAGATTGCCTAGAGAAGTCCAAGAAAGAAAAGTTCAAACTATGAGATCGAGCAACACTGTTGTGAGAAGTAAACCACCCCGTAATCTTGAAAATATGAGTAATAGCCATGGTGGAACAATAGACTCTACTGTCAGGTCTCAAGCACGAGTACCAGCTAAGGCTTACACTATTCGCGTACAAGAGGAAGCTTCTGTGCCAGATGTTATTATTGGAACTTTCTATATTTTTGATATTGATGTTACTGCTTTGATTGTTTCAGGATCAACCCATTCATATGTATGCAAGAATTTAGTATCTAGTAAGAAATTACTTATTGAGTCCACTGATTTCATGGTTAAAGTGTCGAAACCCTTAGGTTAATATGTATTAGTTGATAAAGTTTGCAACAAATGTGCTTTGATGAATTAGGGCCATAGTTTACTGATTGATTTGAAGTTATTGCCATTTGATGAGTTTGATGTGATTTTAGGCATGGAGTGGCTGACTTTGTACGATGCTATTGTGCACTGTAGACGAAAATTTATTGTATTGTAATGTCAAAATGGTGAGACACTCCGGATTGAATTCGACAGTTTGAGTGGGTTTCTGATAGTTATTTTAGCTATGACAGCACAACAATATGTGAGAAAAGATTGTGATGCTGATCTTGCATATGTATTGGATTATAAAGTATATAAGTCAAAGCTTGAATTAGTGTTAGTGGTTTGTGAGTATCATAATGTGTTTCCAGAGGAGTTACCTAGATTACCGCCGATTAGAGAGGTTGAGTTTGCTATTGAATTAGTACTGGAGACATCATCGATATCAATAGCACCGTACAGAATTGCTCCTACTGAGTTGAAAGAGTTGAAAGCACAGTTGCAAGAATTGACAGATACGGGTTTTGCTCGACCCAGTTTTTGACCTTGAGATTCATCTGTTCTATTCGTTATGAAAAAGGACGGATCAATGAGATTGTTTATTAACTATTGTCAGCTCAATAAAGTTACAATCAAGAATAAGTATCCATTGTCGTGAATTGACAATTTGTTTGATCAGTTGAAAGGTGTAACAGCATTTTCAAATATTGATCTTTGTTCTGGCTATTATCAGCTACGAGTTAAAGATTCGAATGTGCTTAAAACTACATTTAAGATCAGGTACAGGCATTATGAAATTCTTGTGATGCCATTTGGTTTAACTAATACACCTGCAGTATTTATGGATTTGACAAAAAAAATCTTCAGACCGTATTTAGACTGATTCATTGTGGTTTTTATTGATGATATTTTGATTTAGTCACGAGATGAGTCTGAGCATGCCGAGCATTTGAGACTTGTGTTGCAAACTCTGCATGATAACCAATTGTATGCCAAATTTAGTAAATGTGAGTTCTGGCTCAGAGAAGTCAGTTTTTTGGAGATATAGTATCAACTGAAGGCATCAAAGTTGATTCGATTAATATTTCAACAGTTGTTGACTGGAAACCACCGAGAAACGTATCTGAAGTTAGAAGTTTTCTAGGATTAGCTGGTTATTATAGAAGGTTCATCGAAGGATTCTCGATGATAACTACCCCGATGACGTGACTATTACAGAAGGATGTAAAATTTGAATGGTCTAAGAAATGTCAGCAAAGTTTCAATTAATTTAAAGCACTATTGACTGAGGCACCAGTTTTAGTTTAGCCTGAATCGGATAAAGAATTTGTGATTTTTTGTGATGTATCTTTCAATGGTTTAGGTTGTGTTTTGATGCATGAAGGCAAAGTAATAGCTTATGCTTCCATACAGTTAAAGCCATACGAAAGAATTAATCGACACATGACTTAGAGTTAGTAGCTATTGTGTTTGCATTGAAAATTTGGCGACACCATTTGTAAGGTGAAAAATGTCACATCTTTACTGATCATAAGAGTTTAAAGTATCTAATGTCACAGAAAGATTTGGATCTGAGATAATATAGGTGGATTAAACTATTGAAAGATTATGATTTGATCATTGATTATCATCTAGGTAAAGCGAATGTAGTTGCTGATGCTCTCAGTAAAAAGTATTTATTTGCTTTGCGAGTGATAAATACGTGACTGACATTATCTGATGATGGTTGAATCTTAGCAGAGTTGAAAGCTAGATCGATTTTTTTACAGGAGATCTGTGAGACTTAGAAGTGTGATGACGGGTTGCTAGTTAAGCGGACACTAAGTGAATCAATTTGTAATTCAGAATATTAGGTTGGACCTAATGATTGCTTATTGTTCAAAGGTAGAATTTGTGTACTAAAGAATCCAGAGCTTATTTAAAAAATCTTGCACGAAGCCCATAATAGTAGCTTGTCTGTTCATTTGGGAAGCAATAAAATGTACGGTGATTTGAAACAGATGTACTGGTGGCCGAGAATAAAACGAGAGATTTATGATTTCTGATGAAGATGCTTAGTTTGTCAGTAAGTTAAAGTTGAACATTAGGTACCTTCTAGATTATTTCAGCTAGTGATAATACCGAAATAGAAATGGGATCGAGTTACAATGGACTTCGTATCGGGTTTACCTTATCTTCGAGAAAGAAAGATGCAATTTGGGTTGTCGTTGATCGTCTGACAAAGTCTGCACATTTTATTCCGGTATGTACAAATTTCTCCCTTGAGAGATTAGCTATAAGTACAAGTTTCAGGAAGTTATAGGTATGCGGTTGCATTTTAGCACTGCATTTCATCCTCAGACCAATGGTCAGTCCGAGCTAGTAATTCAAATACTTGAGGATATGCTTCGTTGTTATGTATTGGAGTTCGAAGACAACTGGGAAAAATGTTTACCGTTAATTGAATTTGAGTATAATAATATTTATCATTCGAACATTAAGATGACATTGTATGAAGCTTTGTATGCCAAACTTCGTAATATTGGACTGAGCTCAGTGAGAAAAAGATTCACGGCGTTGATTTGATTCGAGAAACTGAAGAAAAACTAAAAGTAATTTGAGATAGTTTGAAAGTAGCTTAGAATTGACAGAAATCGTATGCGGATTTGAAACGTAAAGCTATTGAATTTCAAGTCAGGATAGAGAGTTTCTAAAAGTATCGCCTTGGAAGAAAGTTTTTCGGTTTGGTAACAAAGGGTAGTTAAGTCTGCTGTTTATTGGGCTGTATGAGATTATTGGAAGAATCAGACCCATAACGTATCGATTAGCTTTGCTGTCAGAGTTAGAAAAGATTCGTAACGTGTTTCACGTATCTATGTTATGACGGTACCGATCTGACCCTTCACAAATTATCTCACCTGCGGATGTTGAGAGTTAGTCTGATGTGTCGTATAGTGAGGAACCGATTAGAATTCTAGCTCGAGAGGTTAAAGAATTGAGTAATAAGAGCATAGCTTTAGTAAGGTTTTTTGCCAATGACACGGGATGGAGGAAGACACCTAATAACCCTAGAAAGCTATGAGAAAGCAATAATCCGAACCTCTTTTCTGTTAAGATTTTCAGAGACTAAAATTCCTTTAGGGGGAGAGTTGTAACAACCCATTTCAGTGAAATCAGAATAGTGGTTTCGAGACCACAAATCTGACATCAAAATATTTATTTTATCATTATTTTATTTTTTACAGCATGATAGTAGTACTGTACAAATAATTCGTTAAAAAATTTTACCGTTTGCATGCTTAATTTGATAAAAAAGACTAAATTGCATAAAGTGCAAAAGAAATGTTCTAGTTGCTATAGATATTAAATAGCTATAAAACCTTAAAGTATGAGTCCTTATGTGGTAATTAGACCTTTAATGAAGATAGAGGATGTACATGGCTTGGTATTATTGAAATTTGAAATAATTTTTAAGGTTGTTTTGGTAATTAAGTAATTAAAGGTTAAAATTAAAGAAAACAAAACATTTTCTTCTTGCATTCATCTTCTCCACCAATTCTTCAAGGCAAAAACACCATTTTTGGCCTTTGTACATTTGGCTAGTACAACTGCAAGCATGTAAGTGATTTTCATCCTATTTTTTAATGATTTTTATGTTTTTGGGATCTTTGTAGCTTAATCTAGCTAGGCTGAGGACTAATTTGTGAGACAGTTAAACTATTAGATTTTTTCGATGAATGAATGTGTATGAGTTTTGTCGGTTAATGGAAGAAAATGGTTAGCTGTTGATAGATAAAAAAACTTGTTAAGTGATTTTTGGTAAAATTGTCAAATAGGGATTAAATTGTAAAATAGAAAATTATATATATTGAAATTGTGAAATAAATGAAATATAGCGTTTGCTAGGGACCTATATAAAATTTGGCTATGAGGGGTTTTGGGAAAATTGCATGAATTTCTATTTTTATGAGTTAGAGACTAAATTGAAAAGAAATCAAAAGGATAGGGGCAAAATTATAATTTTCCTAAATTATGTAATTGGATTAAATTGAATAGAATAATTATTGAATTAAGCTGAATTTTTCCGTTTAGATCAGGATAAACTTTGTACGGCTTTAGATTCAGGCAAAGATAAAGTTTCAGATTAGTCGCCTACGTATCTGTGTTTAATCGTCGAGGTAAGTTCATGTAATTATATTGAATATATATGTTTTTAATTTAATTATACATGTATTGTGAAGTTTCATATTTATATACCGAATGCATATCCAACGATGTTACGTCGACTACCAAGCCCCGTTTGAACCTTAGGAATTCGTAGGATACAAACGACATGTGATTAGGGTTACATGATTCAGGTGTTGGTCCTGAACGTCCTACCGATGGCTGAGGTCTGGCATGTGTTGAGGATAATCCACAGCTCGTGTGAGCAGCATTGTGTAGCTACGTTCTGACTCATAGCTAGTGTGAACAGGCCCATTTTCATAGCTCGTGCGAGCATTCTGATTCACAGCTAGTGTGAGCATACATGTATAGGAATTGACAAATTATAGTTATATGATTTAGCATACCATGAGTGAGCTATCCCGTGAATCCAACGGTATTCTAAATGGTTCAATGGACATTGGTAAGAGTTCGATACGATCTAAGACTTGGACACATGTGAATTTCATTGGAATGGTGATACATGGTATATCAAGAGTTGAAATGGATGGTATATGCATATGATACATGATTTAATGTTGTGCTTATCCATGATTATATTGCCTATGTTATTTGATTAAATGGCTAACATGTTTGGTGTACATGCTTAGGCTTTGGCCAAGTTGTGGTTGAATTATGCCACGTTTAACTTACTTATTGTTTGTTGAAATGGTATGTTGTGTTTTACATTATACGAACTTACTAAGCATTTTATGCTTACTCTGTGTTATTTTTCATGTTCTATATGAATCGAAAGCACGTTCGGGTTGGAAGCTTGTTGGAGTTATATCATACTATCCATCAGCTATATTGGTACTTTTGGTGTTTTAAGTTTTGATTATAATGGCATGTATAGGTATTTTGGTTGTTGAAGTAGCCATTTGCTTTGGCTTGTGTTTATGATATTTTGGGGAATTATATGAACTAGTTTTGGTATGTAAATATTTGGCTTTAAAGTGGTTGATATCTTGGCTCATGATGCTTGAATGAATTAAGATGGAACGGTAGTTAAAATGCATTTTATAAATGTCTTGTGATATGTTTGAATATGATGATTTGGTACATTTTTTATAAATGGCATATATGGCTATTGATGCTAGTTGATGAATGACACTTTTAGTATCAATTGGTGTGAATTGGATAGGTAAATCAAATGGTATGCTTTGGCATAAACTTATATAGAAGTTAGTTGAACAATATGGTCAATTTGAGTATATGGTTATACATGTTTAGGTGTTGATTGAGGTGTCCTTTTGGACATATTGGTTGTATGCAAAAGTACCATATTTGTATAGCTTGTTATGGCATGGTTTGGTGCACTTTGGAGTGCTTGCTCGTTTTTGGAAAATTGGTTGTAGGTGGATGCATGTTTGGGTGAGAAAAATGGCTTGGAAGTGGCCTATTTTTCATCCACTTAGGCAGAGACACGGGCATTTGTCTTAGCCCTGTGTGACACACGGCCAGGCAACACGGTCGTGCTTCCTCTGTAGCTTTCAAAGGGTTGCAAGTTAGGCTGTTACACAGCCTAGCACAAGGCCTCGCATATGGGCGTGTGAGGTCATTTCGAAGGGTAGACGGCCTGGCACACGGGCATGTGGCTTGGCCGTGTCACCCAAGTTAGTAAGTTACACGGGCAAAGACACGGCCGTGTGTCCCTACTTCCAATGTCCACATTGCCGTGTGACCACTGCTGTTTGAAAATTTTCAACTTTTTCTAAAAAAATTTATAAGTTATCAATTTAGTCCCGATTTGTTTCTAATGTGTTTTTAGGGCCTCGAGGGCTCGCATAAGGGACAAGATGTATGTCTTTGATTGACATTGACAAGATTGACGATGTGTTGTTAAATGATTAAAATTTTTAATGCTCTTTGAAACGTAAACTCCTGTAATGCTCCGTAACTTTTTCCGACGACAGATACGGGTTAGGGGTGTTGCATAAGCGGACTACAATAAACAAGTAAGTGTGATATCTCGTATCAACTTATTCGAGCATGGCTATGCAATTCTAGTCTCACTCCATCAAGAGGCCTAAGATATTACTCCTATTATGTAGGAAGGATAAATCCTTTCTTGATCAACTATATTTGACTACATGGATTGTGGTATATCCAACATCAATCTTTATAGTACAACCTGTTACGATAGACATTTTGACTGTATCAAAATATACGAATCACGATGTTGGGACAATGATGATCTCAAGTATGATGATCATATATATAGTTATCACTCTGAGTAATATTATGACTATTACATAATAATCCAAGAAACATACTTATAGTGGGTCAGTCCAATATGTTGTTCTCTAACACATACTCATGTATTGATTTTGACATCTCTATGTCAATGACAATTCTTTGTCATCAATCAACTACACATTAGTCTCAATGCATTATTTTTGTCCAAGCCCACAATAATTGTAACACCCCTAACCCATATCTGTCGCCGAAATAGAGTATCAGAGTATTACCGAAATTTACTGAACAAATAGACAGAAATTTCATTTCATATAGTATTCATATCAAAAGCCAATCAAAATTACACATATTGTCCCTTATATAAGCCCTCGAGGCCTAAAATATACTTTAGAAACAAGTCGAGACTAAATCGGCACTTAGAAAATTTTTCTGTTTATATAAAAATTTCGCCAAGGTGCAGGGGTTACACTGTAACAGCCCTCACCCATATTCAATGCCAAAGTAGGATTACAGATCATTACCAGTCTCACAAAACAATTAAACATCCATTTAGCATATATTTTCTCAATTCAATGCATTCATCATTCAATCTCAATCATTTTGTCCCTTATACGCACCTACGAGGCCCTAAACATGCTTTAGGAGTGATTTTGGACTAAACCAGATACTCAAGAAACTTTCACAAAACTTTGAAAATTTTTCTCAAAATAGGGGACATACGCCCGTGTAGCCAGGCCGTGCGTCTCACATGGTCACCAGACACGCCCGTGTCACAGGCCATGTGGACATTCGAAATGGGAGCACATGGCCGTGCCCCAGCTCGTGTCCAAACCCGTGTAACTCTCTGACTTGAGTCACACGACCAACACACACGCCCTTGTGGCTAGCCTGTGTGCCTAAAAATGGCCATACACGCCTGTGTGCCAGTCTGTGTACTAGGCCGTGTCAAACCTGTAGGGTATACTGACTTATGCCATATGTCCAAGTCACACGCCTGTGTGTGAGGCTGTGTAGAGCATACTAACTTGATTTTAATTTCAACACCAGGGGACACACGGCCGTGTAACATAACCGTATGTCACACACAACTGAGACACACGCTTGTGTCTCTGCCTGTATGGACAAAAATAGGCTATTTACTAAGCTAATTTGCCACCCTATTTTTAAATACCTGCACAAGCATAATTTGCAACATTTTATAACTCAATAGGCAGCTAATCCATAACATGTCATGCACATATTATACCAAGTTAAGCCAAATCACATAGCTTTATATTATACCACAACATGTACCAAAATCACTATCTCAAGTAACCATAACTACCATCTTTATAACTAGCCTATACATGCCATATTTACATATACCCACGAGTTCAAAGGTACCAATCGATAATTGGATAGTGTGATGCGTATCTCTGACTTTATCTTAATTCAGGGAGCTATCGAACCTCTACAAAACACAAAAAAGAAATAGAGTAAGCTTTATATCTTAGTAAGCCCGTACAATTCAGAATTAAACTTACCATTTATACATAATCAAGACCATAAATAAGGTATACTCAATTCAATTATCAAATTTTTAAACACAAGCATTCATCAACAAGTTAGTCACATAAGTGCATGTAATCATCCATTATCTCAATTTAATACTCAATACATTGTATCATATCAAATTCATATATCATGTACATCATTTATAACATTTCAATCTCAATCATATAAACAATAATTCATTCGATAACAGTAACTCATCCGTATAAACACATAGCTTTTTCACATAACCAATAACAGAATTTATGCCCTTTGAACCTATTAGAATATCGAGGGATGCTCGGATGATATACATTACGTGTATAAATCAGTAATCTGTCAATTCATTATCATTTCCGCTCTTTCGAGCAATGATCAATAAACTCCTCTTGAGCTGATGGACAGTAAGCTTTATTGAGCTAAAATGGTAAGCTCTATTGAGCTAAAACGGTAAGCTCTGACGAGCTAAAAACAGTAAGCTCTTATGAGCTGATATATCGGTAAGCTCATACGAATTTTGGTGAGTCTGCAACACATGGAGGATCTTGACCAAAACGGTAACCCTAGTGACATGTCAGTCGTATTCTATGACTTTCTACGGTTCAAACTGGACTCGGTATTCAATAATTCTCATCAATTAGGCATTCGAACTCAGTAATACCATTTACTCAATTATACTTTCATTTCAAATAAGTTACAAGTATTTAAAAAAATTCGATTCTACTTATACGAACTTACCTCGAGTTGCTTGAATGAAAATTATCAACTATTCGTCCACTTTTCCTTTTCCCCGATCTAATCCCTATCTCGGCTTATCTTGATCTATATATTATCAAATTTAGCACATTCAACATTCGGTCTATTCAATTTAGCCTATAATTTAAAATTTGGAAAATTTACACATTTACCCCTAATGTTTCACATTTTCACAATTTAGTCCTTATGACATAAAATTTCAAATTCAAGTAATTTAGTACAAACTCATGGTTAGCCAAATTTAATACATGTTACTAGAAGCACATATTTTCAATTTATTCACACTTCTAACCACCACATTTCACATTTTCTCAATTTAATCCCTTTTTGACATTTTTGTCAAAAATCACTTTACAAAAGCTATTAATCTAACATTAAACCTTCCAAATATATCACAAATCATCAAATTACTCAAGCAATCAACAATGGCAACATGATAAATATTTAACAATTTTGAAATCTAGGGTACGGGCTAGCTAGAATACGAAGCAACGATCTCAAAAATATAAAAATCATTAAAAACCGAGCTAAAACTATAACTTAATCTAACCTTCAAAGTGGCCAAATGTTCAAACTTGTTTAATGGCTTTCTCAAGCTTTAGTTTCGGTGGAGGAGATGAATGTTTTCATGCATTTTCATGTTTTGTTTTTATTTAATTAACTATAATAACCATTTGACCATTTTAACCTTTGTAATAACATATAAAAATCACATAATCCATGCCCATTACCGTCTACTAATGTTACTAATGGGCTAATTACCATTCAAATACTGATTCATTTCATTTCTATAGTCATTTGGTTCATTTAACTTATAGAACTCATATTTTACGCTTTACGTGATTTAGTCCTTTTTACCGAATTAAACACTCAAGCGGTAAAATTTCTTTACAACACTTTCACCCAATAATTCTATCATGCTGTATACCTTAATAAAATAATAAAATAAATATTTTGACTTTGGACTTGTGGTTCCGAAAGTACTGTTCTGATTTGAGCAAAAACGGGCTGTTACATACACGTCCGTGTGGCCAGGTTGTGTGTCTCACACAGTCAAGAGACACATGCTCGTGTCTCTACCCATGTGGATGAAAATAGGCTATTTTCCAAGCCACATTTCTCACTGCATTTGTCATCAACCTAACTCAACACTTTTATACATAAAAAAGCCTATATTATAGCATTCAAATCAAGCTAAAACCAAGTTTTATACGTGTATTATCATCACATATACTTTAGTATTCAAACTTATCAAATTGACCGAAATCACTTATATGCCTACTTGTACTAAGTATTAACATACCTATAAGATTATCATCATTCAACCATACCAAACATTCACATCTAACATTATACTATATGTACATAAAAACATGTCCATCATAAGCCATCCTAATGGCTAGATACAAAGAGCATTTATAAGCCAACATTGGCCAAATTAACCTATATATGCCATTATAACCAGAATCAAATAATCCAAAATTACAAATTGAACCGATAGATAGTGTGATATAACTCCAATTTCCGATAATCTGTAAGGTAAATAAAAATAAACATAATAGCAATGAATGCTTTGTAAGCTTGTGTAAAGTTTAATCATATCAATTCATTTCAAATATGAAATTTATACATATTAAGAATAATTCAAAATTGATTCCACAATACTCATGAAGTTATATTCACCCACTCACAAGGTGAATAAATCCACAACATCACTTATACATATTATTCCAAGCTTAGTAGGATTTAAATAACTTTAAGTCTTCAAAATTCCTTTATTTTCATTTGCATTTCTTTACTTTTCACACTTATTCCATATGCATGAACACAAGTCATAAACATACCATTCAACCATAGTCACAAGCTAGTGCATTTAAACAAAGGCTTTTTTGAATTGATCATATGATAAGTTATTTCCTAAGGAATTGCACAATATAAATCTTACCACTTTTTCATGAGCACTAGCATATTTTCTCTTGAGTACTTACCACTTCAATGCATCATATAAATAAACATTTTACCATTCAACCAATAGCTTGACACTTTTCTAAGCATCAAACAACAACACTTGTTAGTGAACTTGCACATATTTCATATAAATCAACATTGATAAACTTATTTTCTCAACATGTCACACTTGAGTTTATTACTCGTCTCAATTTACATAATTTCCTTGTATCAACATCTAAAAGATATTCACATATGTACATATCATGATGCATTTCATTCTCTTACTGTTTCTTTATAAATATATATCATTCAAGTCTTTATTTCAGTATACCATGTACCATCATTTCCATGTATTTCGTATATATATATTCCGATAATAGTTCGTAATTACTAATGTACTTAGTCATCAAGCAAGTTTCATACACATGTATTTTCTATCTCATATTTCAACACGTCATGTAATATCAGTTTCATGTATTTCAGGTATATACTGGTAATAATTCATTTCGTACTCATATTTTCTCTTGTCAGGATTTTTCTCGCTGAATTTATTTAAAATATCGATGCATACACAGGTAGTACACACGAGGTGTACAAATCAGTGATTCATCAATTCATATTTAGGGGTACCCGTAAGGGCATATATTCAGGAAACACTCTCTCGAGCCATATAACAGGATGCTCATGTGAGCCATGTAATAGGATGCTTATCCGGGCTATAACAGGAAACTCATAAGAGTTTAAACAGAAAGCTCATTGAGCTTAACAGGTATCTTCGAAAAGTTATTATCAAAGAGCTCTGGATAGTCATGTAACAAGAAGTTCAAGCGAGCCATAACATGACGCTCATAAAGAGTTGCGTTTGTGTCCGTGTCATATGTAGGATCACAACCGATCATAAAACAAGACGCTCACAAAGAGCTGCGGTAGTTCACAACACATGCAGAATCACTACCGATTAGGATGCTCGCATGAACCATATAATGAGAAACTAAAGAGTGCTTATAACAGGATTGCTCATCTAAGCTATAGTGTGTCCACAACATATGCAAGACCATAATTCTTATAGGAAATCATGTGTCCATCGAATTCCATTATTCAAACGGGACTTAACATTTATCTGACTTTATCGATTATATGTTCAATTTCATAATAATAGCATTTACACAATTCACACATATAACATTCAATTCAAAGATATAAATAAACACAGTTTAGTTACACAAACTTACCTGGCTAAATTATAGAAATACCAAGATTTAGGGGCATTTTGGTAATTTTCTATTTTCCTCGATTTTTCACTCGATGTTGATCTAAATTAATAGTTTCATTCAATTTATTAATTTGAAACAAAAAAATAATTCATTTCCTTCAATTTTTTTTATTTTTGTCATTTTTACAAAATTGCCTCTAAAATATTATTTTTATTGAATTTAGTCCCTGAGCCTAAAACATGCAAATTAGCCTTTTTTTTTAATGTAAACCCATGCTAGCTGAATATTCATATATATTTTTCTCCTCCTCCTCTCCATTCCTTATCCTTAATGTAACACCCTAACCCGTAACCATTGCCGGAATAGGTTAAGAGGCATTACCAGACTCATAACCCAGATCCAAACAATAACATAACAAAAATCTTGTCAATTCAAAAAAATATAGATCATTCATATTTAACACAAGCTTTAAACAATCATACAAGGTCTAAATCATACATTCAAGACTAATTCGATAACATAAGGAAGTTTCAGAACTTAGAAAAATTTTCAACTTTTAAAAGGTCACACGCCCGAGTGAACAGGCCATGTGCCTCACAGGGCCTTAGACATGCCCGTGTGTCTAAGCAGTGGCAAAATAGGGCATAGCTACTGACTTTCCCACACGGTTACAAGACACGCCTGTGTGCCTTGGCTGTGGTCAAGTCTGACTTGGGCCATACGGCTAGCCACACGCCCGTGTGCTTTGGCCGTGTTCGGGCCTAACTTACAATTATAGGGTACCCTAGGGGACACACAACTGTGCAACATAGACGTGTGTCGCACACGGCTGAGACACACACCCGTGTCTCTGCCCATGTGGAAAAAAATAGGCCATTTGAATAGCCAATTTGCCACCCCAAATTTGGGTCAACCTACAAGCAAAGAAACAAGCATATATGCACCACCATTTCAGCCAATTTTATGCCAAAACATTCATCATTTATATCATAACAATATCAACCATTTTCCTATTTATAAACCTTACCAATTCATGCCAACATAAAATAAGATCATACCAAAACATTTCCTTCCATACATCATTCAATCTCAAGCTAAACTTACCAACTAAAACATACCACAATTGCATATTAACATCGCATACCATAAGCCATTATCAACTATGAGTTTAAACAACAACTAGCCAAATCACATGGCTAAGTATATACACCACAAACCATAATTCCACAACCACTAGCCTATACATGCCATACTTTAAAAATATACATTTTCAAAAGTACCAAAATGAAATTCGATAGTGTGGTGATGATCCTTGACGATCCCTGAGCTTGCAGTAGCTTTGATATCTACAAAATAATGCAAACACACATAAAGTAAGCTTTCAAAAGCTTAGTAAGCTCGTACAAAAAATCATCAATACATAAGTACTTACAAATTGTCAAATCATCTATCAAATCTATACCAACACAATCCATTTGTTTACACCAAATCAATGAGCTTCACATACATAGTATCATCTACCACATAGGTATAGTACATACCTGAATATTCCCGTACTTATTCACTTTCATTCTCACCTTTCATTTAAATATTTTAAGACTTTCCGTTAGTTATTTGTGCTTTGAACATCCGCACACTTAGTGCTGCAACAGTTAGCCGAAGCTAGAATGATTCTGCACACATAGTGCCATCTCAATTAACCAAAGTTAAATCGGTATTGCACACTTAGTGCCTCATATAGCCGAAGCTAGATTAAATCGCACACTTAGTGCTAAATACTATTGATTTATCGTTATATTCATCCAAACCAAATGTATATACAATGTATATATAATCAAAACATCAAAATATACTTAACATCATGTTTTAAGTACGAACTTACCTTGTACTCGAAATTGTCGACTCGATCATTTAGTTTATAATTTTCGACTTCCCTCGGTTTAAGTCTGAATTCCTTTTTTCTTGATCTATATGTATTCAAAATTAACCCTTTTAATCGTCAAATAATTCAAAACAATCCATATACACATATTTAGGTAATTTTACAAAATAGCCCTCACATTTTCACATTTCGACACTTTAGTCCCTAAATTACAAAATCACAAAATACACATAATTTACTTATACTTATGCTTGGAAGAATTCTCCTAGCTCTCATACTAGTCCATACATTTCATTTATTTCACATTTTAGTCCCTCAAAATAATATTTTTACAATTTAGCGCATAATACTCAATTTCATCAAAAATTCAAAGACAAAACATGTAAACCCAACATCAAGCTTTCATAATTCACCAACTAACATCACAAAGCTCATAAATTTATCAATGGCACATTTCAAAATCATCATCAAAATCAGAAATTGAGGCATGGGTTTGATAGTATTTGAAGCAACGATTACAAAAATGTAAAAATGATCAAAAATCGATCAAAACACATACCTTAATCAAGGATTACAAGTGCCGAACCCTAAGCAAACTTTTTTCTTTTCTTTTCTTATATTTTCGGTCAAAGATGAGCATGAAATGGTTTATTTCATGTCTTTGTTTTAATTATAATTCATTTATAATTTGTTTACCAACTTGCCCTTGTATCATAACATTAATAAACCATGCATATCAAGGTCATATATGTCCATTAACCATGTAAATGGCATAATAACCACATAAGGACCTCTCAATTATAAAGCCAATCAAATAAGCACTTTTAACATCTAGCACATAGCTTTTACATTTTATGTGATTAGGTTTTTTTTTTGCAAATTAAGCATACAAACAGTTAAATTTTCACACAAGACTTTCACACATGTCAATTCACTTATAATAGGCACGGAAAATAATATTAAAATATTTTTCTAACGTGGATTTATGGTCCCGAAACCACTACTCCGACTAGGGTCAAAACTAAACTGTTACAATTCTCCCCCTTAGGGACTTTCGTCCCTGAAAATCTTACCATTGAATAGATTCGGATATAACTATCTCATAGTATCTTCAGGCTCCCACGTGGCCTCTTCAATACCATGTCACTGCCACATCACTTTAACTAACAAAATCTTCTTACTTTGCATCTCTTTAACCCCGTGAGCTAAAATATGGATTGGCTTTTCTTTGTAAGTTATATCAGACTAAATCTCTATTTCAGACGGAGGAATCACATGCGAATGATCAGATCTGTATCGTTGCAGCATCGATACATGAAACACAATATGAATCTTTTCTAACTCTGGTGGCAACAACAATCTATATGCTACCGGGCCAATACGCTTGATAAGTCATACGACCCGATGAACCTCGGACTCTGTTTGCCTTTTCTACCGAACCGAAGCACTTTCTTCCCTGGAGACACTTTCAAAAACAATTTATCGCTGATCTCAAACTCAATGTCTTTTCTTTTCAAATCTACATATGATTTATAATGATCGGAAGCTGCTTTCAAACTATCTCAGATCACTTTCACTTTCTGTTCAGTTTCTTTTATCAAATCAACCCCGTGAATCTTATTTTCGTTGAGCTTAGTCCAATACAAAGGTGTACGACATTTGCGACCATATAAAGCTTCGTAGGGTGCCATTTTAATGCTGGACTGAAAACTGTTATTATAAGCGAATTCAATCAAAGGTAGATATTGTTCCCACATACCTTCAAACTCAAGAATGCAACATATCAACATATCCTCGAGTATTTGAATAATCCGCTCAGATTGACCGTCCGTTTGTGGATGAAAAGTAGTACTGAAGTGCAATTTAGTACCCAGAGCATCTTGCAACTTCTTCCAGAATCCTGATGTGAATCTCAGATCTTTGTCTGTCACTATAGACAATGGCATACCATGCAATCTCACAATATCAGAAATATATAACTCAACTAATTTATCAAGTGAGTAATCAGATTGAACTAGAATAAAATGAGCTAATTTCTTCAAACAATCAACTACAACCCAAATTGCATCTTTCTTTCTCAGAGATAGGGGCAAACTCGAAACAAAGTCCATGGTCACTCGATCCCATTTCCACTTTGGAACCATAATCGGTTGTAACAATCCCGATGGTACCTGATGTTTCGCTTTAACTTGCTGACAGATCAAACATTTAGAATTAAATTTAGAGATATCTCTTTTCATTCGGGATCACCAATAATGTTGTTTCAGATCATTATACATTTTCGTACTACCTGGATGCACAGATAACCGACTACTGTGAGCTTCACTTAGAATCATTTGAATTAATTCTGTATTTTTTGGAACACAAATTCGATCTCGAAATCTCAAGCAATCATCTTTGTCAACTCTGAATTCTGAATCAGACTCTACATCACACTGAGCTTGTTTAGCTAAAATCTCATTATCAATCTTCTGAGCTTTGATAATCCACTGTAAGAACAAAGGTCTTGCTTTTAATTCAGCTAAAACTGAACCATCATCTGATAAAACCAAATGAGTATTCATCGCACACAAAGCAAACAACAATTTTCGACTCAAGGCATCAGCAACAACATTTGCTTTTCCTGGATGATAATCAATCACAAGTTCGTAGTCTTTAAGCAGTTCTAACCATCTTCTCTGTCGTAGATTCAGATCTTTCTAAGTCATTAAATACTTTAAACTCTTATGATCAGAGTATACATGATGCTTCTCACCGAACAAGTAATGGTGCCAAATATTTAAAGCAAACACAATCGTAGCTAACTCAAGATCGTGTGTCGGATTGTTCTTTTCGTGCAGCTTCAACTGTCTCGAAGCATAAGCAATGACTTTGCCTTCTTGCATCAAAACACATCCCAGACCAATCAATAAAGAATCACTGTAGATAACAAATTCTTTAGCCGATTCAGGTTGTACCAATACCAGAGCTTTAGTCAACAAAGTCTTCAATTGATCAAAGTTCTTCTAACACTTTTCGGACCACTCAAACTTTACATCTTTCTGTAGTAGTTTTGTTAACGGAGTCGCAATCATCAAAAAACCTTTCACGAATCTTCTATAATAACCAGCTAGTCCTAGAAAACTATGGACTTCAGAGACATTCCTCGAAGGTTTCCAATCCAAAATAGCTAAAATTTTGCTCGGATCAACTCAGATACCTGATGCTGATACAATATGTCCCAAGAAACCAACTTCTCGTATCCAGAACTCACATTTACTGAATTTCGCATACAACTACTTATCTCGCAAAATCTGTAGCACTAATCTCAAATGCTCGGCATGTTCAGATTCATCATGTGAATTAATCAATATGTCATCAATAAATACAACAAAAAGTTGATGTAAATACGGTCTAAAAATTCTATTCATCAAATCCATAAAGATAGCAGGCGCATTAGTCAATCCAAAAGGCAAAACTAAGAATTTATAATAGCCGTACCTCGTTCTGAAAGCAGTTTTTGGAATATCTGAGTCTTTCACTTACAACTGATAATAGCCTGATCTCAAATCTATTTTTGAAAACACAGTAGCCCCTTTCAACTGATCAAACAAATCAACAATTCGGGGCAGAGGATATTTATTCTTGACAGCCACTTTATTCAACTGACGATAATTGATACACATTCTCATCGTACCATCTTTCTTTTTCACAAATAGAACCGGAGCACCCCAAGGTGAAAAACTCGATCTGGCAAATTCTCTATTGGTCAACTCTTGCAACTGAGACTTTAATTCTTTTAACTTGGTCGGAGCCATTCTATACGGAGCTATTAAAATCGGAGTAGTACCAGGTACCAATTCAATACCAAATTCTACCTCTTTAACCGGAGGTAATCCTGGAAGTTCTTTAGGAAATACATCAGGGAACTCACACACAACAGGCACTGATTCAACTTTCTTTTCTGACACTCTCGAATCAATCACATATGCAAAATAAGCTGCACAACCCTTTCTCACAATACTTAAAGCTTTCATTGAAGATATTACAGCAAGCAATCCATTCAAATCATTATATTCAATTCTGACTATTTCATCATTCTTGCATCTCAAATCAATAGTTTTTCATTTGCAGTTCACCACAGCATCATGCAAAGTTAACCAATCAATACCCAGAATTATATCAAACTCATCAAAAGGTAATAACATTATATCAGTAGGAAAATAATTGTCTTGAAACATTAACGAATAATTCTTGCATACTTTATCAACCAGAACACATCTGCCTAGGGGGTTCGAAACTCTAATTACAAATTCAGTAAACTCTACAGGCAAAGTCTTACTGTTCACTAAGTTCATGCATATCTACGAATGTGTCGGTCCAGGATCTATCAAAGTAATTACAGAAGTATCATAGAGAGTAAATGTACGTGTAGTCACATCTGGCGATGAAGCTTCCTCATAAGCTCGGATAACATAGGCTCTGGCAGGTGCACGAGCCTCAGATCTAAGAGCTGTGTTCTTTGTTCCTCTTTGACTACCGCTTATATTTCCCAAATTCTAGGACGTCTACTACGAGAATCAATACCACTCTGCCTTAGATTTTGAACATTTTCTTTTTTTAGCTAAATCTGGGCAATCTTTTATAAAATGATTTCTTGAACCACAACTACAACAAGCTCAGTTATTACTTTTTCCCCAGCCTTTTTCGAAATGTCATCTTCCACATTGATCACACTCAGGTTTTTCATTATTTGCATTACCAACACTGGCAACAGACGTAGCTGAAGATTTGATATTCAATTGCGATCTAACACAATCTCTGTTCAAATGTCCAACACTAGTCTTTGAATGATTGCTATCATCTCTAAACTTCTTTGATCCAAATTGAAATGATTTGCCCGATGATCTCTTTCGTACCTCTCTAGCTTCATAATCAGCTTTTCTTTTCTCTTTCCCAAGATCTTCAGCTTTACATACTCGTTCCACAAGTACAACAAATTCTTTGATTTCCAGAATCCTGACTAACAAACGAATATCCTCATTCAAACCATCTTCAAATCTTTTGCGCATTATTGCTTCTGAAGATACACATTCTCGAGCATACTGACTCAACCTTACAAATTCCTGCTCGTATTCTATGACAGACATACAGCCTTGTTTAAGCTCAAGAAACTCTTTACGTTTTTTATCGATGAAACTCTGACTGATATATTTCTTTCAGAATTTAACTTGGAAGAAATCCCAAGTAACCTATTCACTCGGAACCACAGATGTCAAAGTCTTCCACCAATGATACGTTGTATCACTCAGAAGGGAAACAACACATTTTATGCATTCTTCTGAACTCAAAGACAATTCATCAAACACTCTTATCGTATTCTCTAACTAGACCTTGGCTTTTTCAGCATCATTGCTCGTTGTAGCTCGAAACTCTTCATCATAATATTTTCTAATCTTATCAACTGGTGGTCTATTTAACTGAACTGGATTTACTGGTGACATCACATGAGCTTAAGAAAGATTAACCGGGGGTAGAGTGTAACACCCCAAACCCGGCCCACACGTTATGGCCAAATTTGGCGTGTCACATTGAAGTGTTTTAGCAAAAACCGTATTTTCATTGAAAACCCTTCTTAAAATAAAAGAAAATCTTAAAAATAAACTCCTTTCAATCACTTTTTTGAAACATAAGAATTGATGAAAACATGTCACTTAAAAATTTAGTTGCGGAAACATAGAAAAGACATACTATAGTTTAAGGAACCATGTTCAACTTCTTATAATTACATCACATAGAAATAATAATCCAAATAATAACAAAATGGAAGCCCTATTACAATCTAATTTGAATAGTACTTAATCAAATAGAAGCTTATATACTTGTCCAAATTATCTTGCTAGCTGGCCACCTAGAGGCCCTCCAAACATCAAACCTTCTACTGAGCATCACCTGAAAATAAAATAAAAAAGGGGTGAGTTTTCGCAAACCCAGTGTGCAAACCCTCGATGAAAAGCAAGCATTCAAAAATCATTACACATCAAACACGCAATGCAATCCCATCCCAAGAATCCATCCGCTACACACCAGCTCTGTCCCCCATCACACCATGTGGGGATATAAATATTGACCCACCCAACCAACACATCAATGGTAACCCGGTTGCGGAACTACCATCATTTACTTATTAGGCTTTAAAAGCCGTCGGTGGATCCACGATTGTCAAGCAACCATGTGATCCTTATATACTTCCTCTGTTCCATAATTCCCAACCCATATGCAACCTAAGCAGAATATCATATGTATACATGTCACATCTATAAAACTTACATTTAACACCTAGGGATATTTTGGTCATTTTTGCCCTTAGGGGCATTTCGATAATTTTCCCTTTATTACGATTTTCACTTACCTTGGCCCGTTAACAAATCCTGTGAGCTAAAATGAAAGAATACTATGCACCAGGTTGGATCCAAGAGAAGAGGAGGTGAGTCATTAAGACCGCTTAAGTACCAAGCTCTCCCTAGATCCAATCCTAGACATGCATATACCCGTTGCCACACCTTAACCCTATGACTTGCCCACGGTTGCAATATATTAATAAAGTTTTATGTAGTTATCATATACTAGTCCCAAAACCCTACATACATGCATATGGCCCACTTGGCCCATCTCATTCATATGGCCCATTAAGCCCAAATCACCTTATATTCATGCTCACACACAAATTTTCTATCACATAACATCAATTATCAAAATTTACCTATTATGGGCCTAACAGCCCATCTGGCCCATTAAGCCTATTTTGGCCCAGTTGGCCAGATCACAGCCCAAGTCCCTGGAATCGCCCATGGGCCTCAAACATCCTATCGGTTTCCTCCTCACGTGTGTTCACGCACTCACAAGACAACCACAGCCAAACTTTTAGCTTTTCGACATATCGACTTTTCGGCTTTTACTGATCTACTTGTGTGCGCAGTGTATGTACACACTTGGTGAGCAAGCGTGCTGTGATTCCCTTAGTCACCAACCTACAAACGATATCATCCTACAATTAATCGCATGCTTAATACATATTTTTACTAAAACCGAAACCTCACCTTTCACCTTACCTTGTACGACAAGTATAACAACCCCTTCTTTAATCATTAACGATAATCAACTCCTAGATCTGCATCAATCTTAACTATTAAAACCAGAACAATAGGTGACTCGTATCCAACACAAGTCCTCTTACCTTAACTATGACCATTCGGCCAACTAAGATTAAGAGTACGTACCAACGTCTCACACTTGAAGAGCAAATCAGGGATCCAAAAACTGAAATTCAATACCTATTCCTACCCAAAAATTGATTAGAAGAAGTGAGGAACAATAATCGGTACCTTAGCAAAAAGCAACTGGAAGAGCAACACTTACACTAGATTCGGTCAAAGAGTATTCGGCCCTTAGAAGATTCGAATTTGAAACTTAGTATGGTGAAAAAAAGGTATATTTGGCACAGATTAAAGAAGAAGAGTAGAAGACGAAACCGGCAGAAAGAAAGAAAAACAAAAGGGTTTTTGGCTTTTTAGATCTTGAAGCGAAAAGGGTTTCCGGTAGCAAGGTGAAAAAGATTTCGGCATTAGCCTGATACCCTTGAATTCGGCATCTATTTATAACCTTTATGGCTGAATTCCTCAAGCCCAAGTTCCCATTTCGACTCCACTTGCTCCTCACTTCTCATCTCGTTTTTCTCACTGATAACCTCTTGATCCTTTCCTCAGATTTCTCTTCTGATCACTCCCCTTGGAGTCCATCTTCACGCCACTTTCATCCTTCTAGAAGGCCAAAATTAAACTTCAAAAAATACTAAACTAGGATTCGAACCTTGGATCTCCTTGCTATCCACTAACGCCACCTCCCTACACCCTAAGTGGAATCACTTAGCCACTTTACCACAAGGCTTTTTGATGCTATTTTCCCCTATTTTTATTTAAAAGCCCAACTACTTCCAACCCTGGTTCTTTTAATAATTAAATTAAAATTCCTCCACCACAAAACTCAAACACAGAACTTCTCCAACATACCTAGACACTCCAAGTTCCTAAAACCCTTAAAGCCAACATGTCATTTGTCATTTTCTTGCTCACTTAAAAATTTTATGAGACCCAAAGCCCAATTCATCTAGGCCCAAAATTTGGGGCGTTACATAGAGGTTGTTGTATAGCCGGATTGGTTCTAATATAAAAGGCTTGTTTAGCCTCACCATCACGGCTACTCGTAGCCGGTCGAGAATCAGATGGCACCATCCCTTGCACTGAAGTAGGTGCATTACTTTCAACATCGTCTGCTATGGCTCTTTCGGGATCCATTTGCTATATAAAAGCCCATTTCAATGTCAAGATTATCACACTATCGCAGTTCATAAATATGGCATGTATAGCTAGACTCACAAATGCTACGGTAGTCTAGAACCGACTAAACGATGGCTCTGATACCAGTTAAATGTAACAACCCTAACCCGTAACCGTCGCCAGAATAGGTTAAGAGGCATTACCGGACTCACAACCTAGATCCAAATAATAACATAAAAAAATATTCTCAATTCAATAAAATATAGATCATTCATATTTAACACAAACTTTAAACAATCATACAATGTCTAAATCATACATTTAAGACTAATTCGATAACATAAGGAAGTTTCAGAACTTAGAAAAATTTTCAACTTTTAAAAGGTCACACGCCTATGTGAACATGCCATGTGCCTCAACGGCCTTAGACACACTCGTGTGTCTAAGCCATGGCAAAATAGGACATAGCTACTGACTTGCCCACACGGCTACAAAACACTCCCGTATGCCTTGGCCGTGGTCAAGTCTGACTTGGGCCACACGGTTATCTACACGCCCACGTGCTTTGGCCGTGTTCGGGCCTGACTTACAATTGTAGGGTACCCCAGGGGACAACATAGCTGTGTGTCACACACGGCTAAAACACACATCCGTGTCTCTGTCCGTGTGGACAAAAATAGGCCATTTGAATAGCCAATTTGCCACCCCAAATTTGGGTCAACCTACAAGCAAAGAAACAAGCATATATGCACCACCATTTCAGCCAATTTTATGCCAAAACATTCATCATTCATATCATAACAATATCAACCATTTTCCCATTTATAAACCTTACCAATTCATGCCAACATAAAATAAGATCATACCAAAACATTTCCTTCCATACATCATTCAATCTCAAGTTAAACTTACCAACTAAAACATACCGCAATTGCATATTAACATCACATACCATAAGCCATTATCAACTATGAGGTTAAACACCAACTAGCCAAATCACATGACTAAGTATATACATTTTTAAAAGTACCAAAATGAGATTCGATAGTGTGGTGATGATCCTTGACGATCCTCGAGCTTGCAGTAGCTTCGATATCTATAAAACAATACAAACACACACAAAGTAAGCTTTCAAAAGCTTAGTAAGCTCATACCAGAAATCATCAATACATAAGTACTTACAAATTTTCAAATCATCTATCAAATCTATACCAACACAATCCATATGTTTACACCAAATCAATGAGCTTCACATACATAGTATCATCTACCACATAGGTATCGTACATACCTGAATATTTTCGTACTTATTCACTTTTATTCTCACATTTCGTTTAAATATTTTAAGACTTTCCATAAATTATTCATGGTTTGAACATCCACACACTTAGTGCCGCAACAGTCAGCCGAAGCTAGAATGATTCCGCACACTTAGTGCCTCATATAGCCGATGCTAGATTAAATAACACACTTAGTGCCAAATACTATTGATTTATCATTCTATTCATCCAAACCAAACGTATATACAATGTATATATAATAAAAACATCAAAATATACTTAACATCATGTTTTATGTATGAACTTACCTCATACTCGAACTTGTCAACTCGATCGTTTATTCTATAATCTTTGACTTCCCTCGGTCTAAATCTGAATTCCTTTTTTCTTGATCTATATGTATTCAAAATTAACCCTTTTATTAGCTAAATAATTCAAAACAATTCATATACACATATTTAGGGCATTTTACAAAATAGCCCTCACATTTTCACATTTCGACACTTTAGTCCCTAAATCACAAAATCACAAAATAAAAATAATTTACTTATACTCATGCTTGGACGAATTCTCCTAGATCTTATACAAGTCCATACATTGCATTTATTTCACATTTTAGTCCCTTAAAATAACATTTTTACAATTTAGCCCATAATACTCAATTTCATCAAAAATTCAAAGAAAAAACATGTAAACCCAACATCAAGCTTTCATAATTCACCAACATCACAAAGCTCATAGCTTTATCAATGGCACATTTCAAAATCATCATCAAAATCAGAAATTGAGGCATGGGTTTGATAGTATTCGGAGCAACGATTACAAAAACGTAGAAATTATCAAAAACTGATCAAAACACATACCTTAATTAAGGATTACAAGTACCGAACCCTAAGAAAACTTTTTTATTTTCTTTTCCTGTATTTTCGGTCAAAGGTGAGCATGTAATGCCTCAAATTTCTGTAGTTTCGGGTTTTGTAAGTGTTGGGCTTAGAAGTGTCTGAATCTATGTTCCGAGTTATTTTTGGTTTAAATATATGTGGGTTAAGTGATAATGTGCTCTAGGGTGTGTTTGGGAGGTCCTAAGTTCAAGCTTTAACTTGGGATAATTTTTTGTTTTTATTGAATAAAGTCTGACTTGATAATTTTTTCTTTTTATTGAATAAAGCCTGACTTGAGGTCAGTTGGGCTTATAATAAATTATGGGTAAAAACTTAACAGAATGAGCCTGCTGGTCTAGTGGTTAAGTGGCAAGGGAATACGCTTAGGGTCAGGGGTTCGATTCCCTACAGTGGCGATAGGATTAGTTTTGTTGTAAGTTGCAATTAAGAGTTGGGCTTACCAAAAATCTAAGTTGGGGTTTTAAGGGAAATTAGGGTTTATTCCCTTCTTTTTGGAATAAAGGCATTCTTTTTGTTTTCTGTCGTCTTTTTTTTTGCTTTCCCAAAAAAACCTTGCTACCGAAAATTCCTTTCTCTTTTTCCTTCTTCCCTTCGTTTTTCTTCTTTTTTAATAAGCTTAGGCGTATTGCTAGCGATTCTGTCTATTTGAGGATATTCAAGGCTCTGTAGATTAGTAATCGAGTTCTAAACAGCAGGGAAACACCATTCTTCATTGAAGGTAAGTAGATATCTCTTTCGAGATTTGGCAGTTCTTGAAGATGTCGATTAAGTGATTGATTTTGGGTTCGATATTGTCGATTAGCAGTAATCGAGTGCTTGTGGTTGGATTAGCAGTGAAAACGAACCAGGTGTGTACTCCAATTGATTCAAAATTGTGTTTCGATGAAAGCAAAAAATACTACTGTCGACACCACAGGGACGTGTGGACTGCCCGTGTGGAGGCCGTATGGCGATACACGACCGTGTGTTCTGTGAGTCAGACCGTGTGTGTGCCACACGGGCATGACGGACACGGGCATATGATGGCATGTAGGTCGTGTGCGAGGCACAAACTTAGAAAAATGGGCCGTGTGGGCCACACAGTAGTGTGGGAATCTGGGCCAGGCCGTGTGATCCCTACGGGCTAAGCGAAGTTGGGTCGTGTGAGCCACACTAGCGTGTGATCCCAATTTGTTTGAAATGTTCTATAAGGTTGCACAGCTCACCTAAGTCGACTGTGACCTGACTCTAAGTGCAGTAAGTGTTACTTAAATCCCATACTCTGATTGATTACTGAATTGTATGCAAAAGCATGTTATTATAAGCATGTTTATCTATCTGACTCTGTATATCTGTTCTGCCATGATTTTGATAAGATCTGATATCTGCATATAAGCATGTCATGATATGTATGTTGCATTGCATTGGGTTGGTATTGTTGTGAAGAGAAGGAAGTCTGAGAGGCGATTAGCCTGTTATCTTGCAGCTACGCTGCATATATCTATTATGTACTATTTTACGGTACCTTTTGGTGTGTAGGGTTGGATGGGTTGATTATATCCCTATACTTGGTGTGTAGGGTTGGGTGGGTCGATTCTATCCCCACATGGTGTGTTGGGTTGGTCGGAGATGGTGTGCAGGTTTGGTGGGTATGTCTCCTAATATCTGATTTGTTATGCATGCGATACCTCCATGGCTAAGGTCGAACTGTTTGTATTTTGTTATCTGTTCGTGTGCATGTTGTTTGTGGGAATGTACACACTGAGTTTGTGAAAACTCACCCTTTTATTTATTTGTCTGTCAGGTAATCCTCAGCAGTAGACGGATTGGTGCGACGGAGGGCTCGATGGTGACCACTGTTGGACATTTATGGATTTTTGAGTAACATTCTATTTGTTTGCTTTATTTTAAATATTAATTTTTGGGATTAAAATGTCTTTGAACTTGGACTATTTTTAAGTTTATTTCAGGATTTTAAACTATTAAGTTATTGATTAATGAGCTAATGATATTTTAGCTTCCGCGATAATGAAATGTGTTCACCTAATAATCAGTTTGGAGATTTCACCACTTAAGTAACGATAATGAGCTGAACGATTTTTATCTTGCTAAGATTTTCTAAAAACACTCTTATGTGACGCTGCCAGATTCAGAAATAACATCTAGGCCGGGTTTGGGGTGTTACAGAGCATGAAATGGTTTATTTCATGTCTTTATTTTAATTATAATTCATTTATAATTAGTTTACCAATTTTCCCTTGTATCATAACATTAATAAACCATGCATATCAAGATCATAAATGTCCATTAACCATGTAAATGACATAATAACCACATAAGGACCTCTCAATTATAAAACCAAGTCAAATAAGCACTTTTAACATCTAGCACACACCTTTTACATTTTACGCGATTAGGTCTTTTTTTTGCAAATTAAGCACACAAATAGTTAAATTTTCACACGAGACTTTTACACATGTCAATTAACTTATAATAGGCACGAAAAATAATATTAAAATATTTTTTTAACTCAGATTTGTGGTCCCAAAATTACTATTCCGACTAGGGTCAAATCTGAACTGTTACACTTACTGTATATAACATGCTTATATGCAACATTATCTATAATTCCACTATTTATTTATATGTTCATGTCAAAGCTGTCCACTTAATTCATAGTCACTAAATTATTTATATGTTGAGCTACAGAATTCTAAATTAAGATCCACTTGATTTTTTTGAAACTAGACTCAAATATATTTCTACCATAAAAATTTCAGAATTTATAATTTAGCCAATAAGTACAGTAAAATCTTCAAATTTATCTTTGTCCTGCTATTTGACAGCTTCGACCTTTCTTTACTAAAAATTAATTATCTCTTATCACGGGGTTTCAATGATGTTTATGTTTATTTTTCTTGAAATTAGACTCATTAAGAATTTAAAAATATAAATTTAAACCCCTAATTATTTTTTTTTACAATTTTTTGATGATTTTCCGAAGTCAGAACAGGGGAACCCGAAATCAATCTCATTGTCTCACAAAAATTAATACACCTCATAATATGAAATTCTTTTGCTTACAAAGTTTCTTCTATGTAAAACTAGACTCAATAGGTTTTAGTTTAATAATTTAATTTCCGTCTAATTCAATTTCTACAATTTTTGGTGAATTTTCAAAGTCAGACTACAGCTATTGTCCAAAACTGTTTTGGTGCAAAATGTTGATAATCAAGTTTATAACACCTTCCTTTCCTTTCCCTACAATATTTCTCATTACTTCCTCTTATTTTCCTTCACTAAAAAATCAAGAACATAGAACCTTATATAAGAAAACTCTAATTTAACATCATTTTCATTCTTTTTCAATAATATCAAACATAAAAATATATTGAAATCTTGATGTTCTTATCTTGTCCTACTGATTTCGATTTTTAACTTGATCTTCTCTCTCCTACAGCTTCTATTTCTTGAATCTAACTCGATATTCTAGCTCCCTATAGTCTCCTTATTATTTTCTCTCTTGGTAGCTATGGAAATTTTTTTGATTTCTAAGTGAAAATGGTGAATTTTTGGTAAAAGGACCAAATTGTAAAGAAAAGAAATTTTCTTTCTTTTCTTTTCTCTTCTCGCGTTGGTGACATGGGAAAGATGAAGAGAATTCTTCATCTTTCTTTCTTTATATACTAAATAAAATAATAAAAAAATATAATTAAAACTTAAATCTAAATATTAATAAACTAATATTTATTTAATTAATCTAAAATATCACCAACATCATCATTGCTTTCTAGAGTTCTCTCTCTTCTAATTGACCATTTTTCCCTTTATGATCTTTTAAAATTCTATCCTTGAGTCATCACTAAATTGGTAAAATTGCGATTTTGTCCCTCATAATTCTTCGCCTATTCAACTTGGTCCTAATTCATCCATTTTCCTTAGTTTCTAGATAATTCCACCCTTAAAATATTTGCACAATGGTCCTTCAAATTTTTCATATTTATACTTTAACTCCTCAAGTTTTGAGTATTTACTCTTGGGCAACAAAACTTTTCTCACTTTTACAATTTAGTCCTTTCTTGAATTAATATATCATAATATACTTCCCTATGTTTTCATAACTCAAAATTTCCCTTTTTGTCACCTTATTTCCTTATTTTACTATATTAAGGATAATATCTTACTTTCTTACTGTAGAAATTTTCAAGGTATTACAATAATACTTTACTAAGGACCTTTTTAAGAATAATCATATTTTCTTAGGACTTTTATTGCAATTCAGTTATTTATTTTCACAAAAAAAGAAACTGAAAAAATAATGGCAATGTTTTATATTAATAAAAAAGGTAATACGAGTATGTGATTACAATCATGTCATGATTGGTCTTTGGGCATACTCTAACAAGGGTATTATCAACTTATGGTGAAGGAGACAGATGTACCCAAAATTGCTTTTAGAACCTGTTATGTCCACTATGAGTTCCTTGTAATGTCATACGGTTTGACCATTGCTTCTGCTGCTTTCTTGGATCTTATGAACCGAATGTTCCAACCCTATCTTGATCAGTTCATTGTTGTATTCATAGATGATGCCCTAGTTTATTCCAAGTTCGAACATGAACATGAAGAGCACCTTAGGAAGGTTCTACAAATCCTCCATTAAAATAAGTTATATGCTAAACTTAGTAAATGAGAATTCTTGCATAAGGAGGTTATGTTATTCGGTCATATAGTTTCCGCAGAAGGTATTCGGGTACATTTAGAGAAGATAGAAGAGATCATTGAATAACCAAAAAATGTTTTCGAAATCTGTAATTTTTTAGGTGTGGCTAGGTATTACCATAGATTTATTGTGCACCTTTAACTAAGTTGTTGAGAAATGATGACCCATTTTAGGTGGACGACCAAGCAACAAACCAACTTTGAAAAGCTTGAGGCAGTGTCAACTCAAGCTGCTGAACTAATTCAGCTTGAATCGAGAAACGATTATGTGGTGTACAGTGATGCATCCTACACTGGCCTTGGTTGTGTGTTGATGTAAGGCGGTAAAGTAGTGACTTATGCATCATGGCAGTTGAAACAACATGAGTGCAAATACTTGACTCATGACTTAGAGTTGGTTGCATTAGTTTTTGCACTAAAGATATGGAGGCACTACTTATATGGGGAGAATTGTTACATCTACACTGATCATAAGAGCCTTAAATACCTTCTCACCCAAAAAGAGTTGAACCTTCAGTAACGGAGGTGGTTAGAACTATTAAAAGATTATGATAGTGTAATTGAATACCAACTCGGGAAAGCCAACGTTGTTGAAGATGCCCTAAGCCGGAAACAAACAATAGAATTAAGGGCAACACTTGCTCGATTAAGTTTAGTTAATGATGGAGGCTTGTTACCATAATTGCAAGTAAAACCCTTCTTAGTCAATGAGATCAAAGCTAAAAAAACCTTAGATATAACCCTATTACCTTGAATTAAGTAAGTAAAAGAGGGAAAGGCCGATAAATTTAGGTTTAATGTTAATGGCATATTGTGTTTCTGATGAAGGTTTTCTGTACCGAATGAAAATGAGTTAAGGCAAGCCATACTCTGGGAAGTGCATGCTAGCCCTTATGGCATGCATCCTGGAGGGAACAAGATGTATTGAGATGTGAAGGAATTTTACTAGTGGCTAAGACTGAAATGAGATGCAACAGAATTTGTGGTCAAGTGCTTAATGTTTCAGCAAGTAAAATTTGAGCATCAATTTCCTTTAGGATTGTTGCAATGTATCAAAATACCACAATGAAAATGCGAGTGAATAACGATGGGCTTTGTTAATGGGTTACCCTTTACACCCACTAAGAAAGATTCAATTTGGGTGATAGTAGACCAGTTACATAAATCAACACACTTATTACCTATCCACAAGGATTATTCATTACAGAAGCTGGCTAAGTTATACATTTCGAGATAGTGAGGTTGCATAGGGTGACCATATCAATTGTTTTAGATTGAGATCCCCGTTTTACATCTCAATTTTGGAAGAAGTTGCAAGATTCATTGGGAACCCACTTCATTTTTAACACTGCTTTCCATCTACAATTTGACGGGCAATATAAGCGAGTGATACAAATTTTGGAAGATATGTTAAGAGGTTGTATTATCGAATTTTGAGATAGTTAGGAAGAACATTTACCCTTAGCTGAATTTTCCTACAGCAATAGCTTCCAATCGAACATCCAAATAGCACCTTATGAGGCCCTATATGGACGTAAATGTCAAACTCCTTTGTCTTGGATCAAACTAGGTGAAATAATAGTTTTGGATCCCGAGTTAGAGTAAGAGTCCTAGGGGAGAATCAAACTAATTTAGGAAACACTAAAATCGACTTCCGATAGGCCGAAGTCGTATAAAGATTTAAAGAGAAAAGACATTGAGTATAGTGTCGGTGATCAAGTCTTTCTGAAGTGTCCCCATGGTGAAAGCTATTAAGGTTCGATCAAAAGGGTAAGTTAAGTCTACAATTCATAGGACCCTACCAAATCCTTAAGAGAATCAACCCAGATGCTTACCAACTCAAATTACCTCCCGAACTTGACCGAATCCATGACGTCTTCCACATCTCTATGTTGAGACACTGCCATTTTGACCTTTCTCACAATGTTTCAATCGAAGAGATTGAGGTACGACGGAATTTTTCCTTTGAAGAATAACCTATGCAAATTCTAGAACGTGATGTAAAGGTCATAAAAAAGAAGCAAATCCCTCTAGTTAAAGTTTTATGGCAAAACCTTGAAGTTGAGAAATTGACATGGGAAATAGAATACATGTTTTTCAACAATATCCTTACCTATTCGAGCTAGAAAAATTTCGAGGATGAAATTTATTCAAGGAGAGGAGAACTGTAACACCCCAAAATAAATAGGGTTAGAAATTTAATTAAACACCAAAAATAAGATTTAATCTTGATGGTTAAAAGCTTGGGATGCTTCTTAGAGAACCATTGTTCAAACCCCTACTCTTTCCATTTTCTTATATTTTATTTCAAAAACCAAGGAACTAAGGCCAACTAAGATATATAATAAGTAAAGTAGAAATAAGCCAGGAAAGGCAAGCAACCTAATGGTTAAGCACTTTTATTCTTTCTTACACCCAAGTTCAAGCCATGCCAAACTCATTTCCCTTGTTTCTTTTTCATCATTTTTAGCAAAAAAGGGTATTTTACCATTCAACCCCTCAAATTTTTTAAACCTTAACTATTTAATCTCTTTACCTAATTACATTTGAATATTTACTTTTTTTTCAACCTTGATAAGAAATTTCCTCTTTTCTCTTTCAATACATCTTTTTCTTTTATTCCCACTTTTCTTTTCATATACTTTTTACATTATTTGCTAGAAAATAATCTTTTGAAATCTCAAATCAAAATCAATTCATGATTTAGCCTGTTCTCCCTCCAAGTGTCGAATTTATCATCAATAATCTTCAAAATCCCATCAAAGATCGGTAAGTATTATTGTTTCAAATTAGGTAGAACCCAAAAATTTTGGAATAACATTGTTCTTGTCAAATATTTCAAATCAATTACAAATCTTTTATGAGCTTTCTTGAAAATCTTGACAGTTTTGATAAATCTTGAAAATTGATATTAATTCTCATGTAATTGTCAATTGAAAGAATCGTTGTAGGTATTTTGAATCATTCTTAGACATAAGGATCATCGTTCAAGATGCTAAAATTCATGTGTGTTCTTTTATGAGAAAATCGAGGTAACATCGAGTTTAGGTTAGACCACACGGGCATGTGGACCACCCGTATGGACCATAATACACAGCCATGTCCCCCCAAAACCCCAGTTTTTCTCTTTTCACATGGCCTAGGACCCTTCACATGGTCATGTCTTCCCTATAGGTTGATTTTTAGAAACACTACACAACCACAGTGTAACACCCCGAACCCGAAACCGACACTGGAGTCGAACACGAGGTGTTAACTGACTTTAACCCCTTACAAAATTTATTTTCCAGACACTGCCCAATCTGTGTACTAGTCGTTTTAAAAATCATATCTTGAGTTTCGTAACTCAAAAATCAGTTTCGTAATTTTTCCCAGAAACTAGACTCATGTGCCCATCTATTTATTTTTTCTAGAATTTTTGGTTGGGCCAATTAGTACAGTTTATTAGTCAAAGTCTCCCATGTTGCAGGGATCGACTACACTGACCTTTGCCCATTACGACTTGGATATCTCCCTACACGGGGCTTCAATACTGATGCCGTTTGTTTCTATGAAAACTAGACTCAGAGAGGAATCTGTACATATATGGTACGACCCCTAATTATCTCTGGTTAATTTGTAATGAATTTCCAAAGTTGGAGCAGGGAATCCAGAAACTGTTCTGGCCCTGTCCCACTATAATCTGATTATCTCTTAATATACTGCTCATATGATCTTTTCGTTACTTCCTCATGAAAGCAGACTCATTGAGCTTCGATTACATAATTTATTCATCAATTAATTCCACTCCTACTATTTTAGTGATTTTTCAATCTCATGACACTGCTGCTGCCAGCATCTGTTACGAAAGTAACTAGGTCCATCTCATGCCTACCCTTGATCCAACTCAATCGAACATTCGTGCCATTTTCGCATGGCTTAAAGTTTACATGCCAAAATTCAAACACAACGTAATAGATTATACATGCCAAAATGTTCTTCTAAGCCAACTAAGAAGAAAATACCAAAACTTGCTATCCGGTGTGATGACTTCGATGACGGCCTGACCCCGCAAAAATAGATGAGTCCAAGCAACCTATAATGGGTGACAAGGAAACACCGAGTGAGTTTATAACTCAGTAAGTCAAAAGCAATGCACTACCATCCATCAATAACATTATCACAAGAGGAAACAAAATGGAACGAGACAATTTACTCCATCCATACCGAACCATACCATAGTTCCTCCAACCTATCGATTCAATTTCATACCAATTTATGCATTCACAATCCACATACTCATCAATAGGATATTCGAGGCATTTTCATAAATCATTTTATTTTCGTTACAAACATACAACTAAACGGCCTTTCACCCATTCTACGATAAATTTTATGTACGTGACTTCAAGTATATTTGTCACATAGGTTCAACTTACCGAGCTCAACACCAAATATAAGCATAGCACCTATTAGCCATGTACTCAAGACACTTACCCGATCCGCTGTCCGCGATCGACTCAATAGTGTCGCACACATAGTGTCCATAATGATTCACGAATGTATATTGAGCCCGCACACTCAGTGCTATATAATCATCTCGCACACTTAGTGCTACGTAATCAAATCGCACACTTAGTGCTACATAGTCAAACTCGCACACTTAGTGCCGCATGGTCAATTCGCACACTTAGTGCATCATATTCATTTCGCACACTTAGTGCAACATAGTCATATCGCACACTTAGTGCTATACAATTTAATCCCGCGCACTTAGCGCCAATCTCATGGTCATAAATGGTTATCCCGCACGTTTAGTGCCGAGATCAACAACTCAGTACATCTTACCTCTTTTCTTTTCATTCAACAATTTCATCATCATATACGTACATGCATATATATATATATGTATATTTATTCATTCCATTCAACATCAATACATAAACATTATGACCATTTGAAATAACACCAACTACATGCTTAATGACTTACCTCGTGTTGGGTAAGACGGTTCCAACTCGGCTACTCGATAACCTTTTCTTTGCCTTTGCTCGATTCACCTCCTTTAACTCCTTGAGCTAAATCAATAACTTTACTAGTTTAACCACCTTGCTAAATATTTACAATCCGATTTCACATGTATATGTATGTTAGTATATTCGGCTAATAACCTCATGCAACTACCAAAGCCGAATCAACTAAATATACTTATGAATATATATATATCATCATCGAAATCACCTAAGCTTAGACATCAATTTTTAATTCCAAGCAAGTTGCCGAATGCAACCTTACTAAATTTTCATGGATTCAAGTCATGGATTCAATATACCATTACCATGGAATCAACAACCAAAAATTCATAGACAATTTAGGAAAATCACATTACAAATCTCAAATTCAAACAAAGACCAAGGCCGAAATGCACATATAACCACATAACAAAAATATTGAACCTTTGGTTGCCTAACTAGCTTAACATCCATCAAATTTTAAATCAAGAAACTCACCTCATCTATAATCAACCCTCAATACCCTAAAGCATCAAAAACGACATCAAAGAAATACAACCATCCATGGCCGAATGTCATCTTCTTAACTTTACAAAAAGAGAACATTTGCCATGAGCTAGCTTCTATACTTGATGGCCACTCCAAATATACAAAGATTTTCAATGATAGAGCATTAACATACCTTAATCCACTTAAAGGACCACCTTGGCCGAATCTTGCTTCCTCTTCTTCCTCTAGTTAGAACAATTGCAAAAGAAAGAAAACATGAACACTCCTTCTTCCCTCCTTATTAAGCATTCAAACTCCCTCATTTTCATGCCACAACATCAAACACTCCTCCTAGGCACAAGCAATGGCCGAATTCTTTCCAAGTTTTTTTTTCCTTCTTTTTCTTGGTTTTTCGGCTAGGAGATGGCAAGTATGACACCCATTTTTTTTGTTCCCTTTCCTATTATTATCCCCATCATTTGTTCACCAAAAGAAAACATATTAAATTAGAATGAGTGGAGCATCATCACTCCTTGGCCGGCCACCATGAATTTTATGGGCAATTTGACATGCAAAGCCATGCTTCCTCACCCTATTATTAATTAATCCTTATAATTCATCTATCATCTTTTCTAACTTCGTCAACTAGGTCCTTTTTGAATTAATTCACAATCCTAATGCTAATATTAAGCATTTAATTTCTCATATATTCACTGTCACACAACAATTTATGCAATTAAAACACGAAAATAAATTTTTGGCTCGGTAATGTGGTCTCGAAACCACATTCCGACCAGGGACTAATTTGGGTTGTCACAACTCTCCCCCACATAAGAAATTTTCGTCCCCGAAAATCTTACCGGTAAATAAATTTGGATATCGATCCTTCATAGAGTCCTCAAGTTCCCAAGTGGCTTCTTCAATTCCGTGTTTATGCCACAGTACTTTCACTAATGAGATTTTCCTGTCTCGTAGTTCTTTTACTTCATGTGCTAAAATACGAACTGGTTCTTCTTCGTAACTTAAGTTAGATTGAATCTCGATCTTCGATGGAGGAATTACGTGCGATGGATCGGACCTATATCGTCGAAGCATCGAGACATGAAAAACGCTGTGAATCTTTTCGAGTTCAGGGGGCAAAATTAATCGGTATGCAACGGGTCCAACTCGTTCGGATACTTCGTACGGACCGATGAACCTCGGACTCAATTTGCCCTTACGACCAAATCTAAGCACCTTCTTCCAGGGTGAAACTTTGAGAAATACTTTGTCTCCAACCTGATATTCAATGTCTTTTCTTTTCAAATCCGCATACGATTTCTGACGATCTGTGGCTACCTTCAGACTTTCACGGATTACCTTTACTTTCTGTTCGCCATCTTTAATCAAATCAACTCCGAAAATTTTACTTTCACCGAGCTCAGTCCAAAACAATGGTGTACGGCATTTACGACCGTACAAAGCCTCGTAAGGTGCCATCTTAATACTTGATTGGAAACTATTATTGTAAGCGAATTCGATCAAAGGTACATACCGTTCCCATGAACCACTAAACTCAAGGATGCAGCATCTCAGCATATCCTCGAGTATCTGAATTATCCGCTCGGATTGACCATCGGTTTGGGGATGAAAAGCGGTGCTAAAATGCAGCTTGGTACCCAAAGCTTCTTGCAATTTCTTCCAAAATCGCGAGGTGAATCTCGGATCTCTATCCGACACGATAGAAATAGGTACTCCATGTAATCTCACAATCTGAGAAACATACAATTCGGCTAGTTTATCCAATGAAAAATCCGTACGCACGGGGATAAAGTGAGCCGACTTAGTCAGCCTATCAACAACAACCCAAATCGCATCCTTCTTACTTGCGGACAATGGCAGTCCGGACACAAAGTCCATTGTGACTCGGTCCCATTTCCACTCGGGTATCATGATCGGCTGAAGTAACCCTGAAGGCACTTGATGTTCCGCTTTCACTTGTTGACATATTAAACATCTCGAAACAAAGTCGGAGATGTCTCGCTTCATACCATGCCACCAAAACCGACGTTTCAAGTCGTTGTACATTTTCGTGCTCCCCGGGTGAATTGACATTCGGCTACAATGGGCTTCGTTCAGGATCATCGGAATGAGTTCCGAATTCCTTGGAACGCACAAACGACTTCTAAACCTCAAACAACCATCATCATCAATCTGAAACTCCGATTCCTTGTTCGGAACACACTCAGCTCGTTTTGCAACCAATTCATCATCAACTTTCTGAGCTTCACGAATTTGATGAGTCAATAATGGTTTGGCTTTTAATTCAGCTACTAACACATTGTCAGGTAGAACAGACAAGTGTACATTCATCGCTCGCAAAGCAAACAGTGATTTCCGGCTTAAGGCGTCCGCAACCACATTAGCCTTTCCCGGGTGGTAATCAATGACAAGCTCGTAATCTTTCAACAACTCAAGCCAACGTCTTTGTCGCAGATTCAAGTCTCGTTGAGTCATCAAATATTTGAGACTTTTGTGATCCGAAAACACATGGCACTTCTCACCAAACAAATAATGTCGCCATATTTTCAATGCAAACACAATGGCGGCTAGTTCGAGATCATGGGTCGGATAATTTCTCTCGTGTGGCTTCAATTGTCTCGACGCATAGGCCACAACTCGACCTTCTTGCATCAATACGCAACCCAACCCAAGTAGGGATGCGTCACTATAAACGACAAACTCTTTACCCGATTCGGGTTGCACCAAAATTGGAGCTTCAGTCAAATGAGTTTTCAGTTGATCGAAGCTTTTCTGACATTTCTCCGTCCATTCGAACTTAACATCCTTTTGAAGCAACTTCGTCATTGGTGTGGCTATCATCGAGAAACCTTTGACAAATCGTCGGTAATAACCGGCGAGCCCTAGAAAGCTCCGGACTTCGGTAACATTTCTCGGAGGCTTCCAGTTAAGTATGGCTGAAATTTTGCTCGGGTCAACCCGAATACCCGATGCGGATACCACATGACCCAAGAAGCTAACCTCTCTTAACCAGAACTCACACTTACTGAACTTAGCATATAACTGCTTATCCCGCAAAATTTGCAACACTAGCCTCAGATGCTCAGCATGTTCGGTCTCATCTCTTGAATAGACCAAGATGTCATCAATAAACACAACTACGAACCGATCCAAATACGGCCTGAAGATCCGATTCATCAAATCCATAAACACCGCAGGGGCATTAGTGAGCCCAACGGCATCACTAAGAACTCGTAGTGACCGTACCTCGTTCTGAAAGCAGTTTTGGGTACGTCTGAATCTCGAATCCGCAACTGATAATAACCCGATCTCAAATCTATCTTTGAAAATACCGATGCTCCCTTTAATTGATCGAACAGATCATCAATACGCGGTAACGGATACTTATTCTTTATCGTCACTTTATTCAGTTGACGATAGTCAATGCACAACCTCATGGTTCCGTCCTTCTTTTTCACGAACAATACTGGTGCACCCCAAGGTGAGAAACTCGGTCGAGCGAAACCTCTATCCGTCAATTCTTGCAACTGAGCTTTCAACTCTTTTAACTCGGTTAGTGCCATACGATACGGAGCGATCGAAATTGGCGTAGTTCCAGGTACAAGCTCAATACCAAACTCTACCTCCCGAACAGGTGGCAAACCCGGTAACTCTTCAGGAAAAACATCCGGGTATTCACAAACCACCGGCACCGATTCGGGTTTCTTTTCTAACTCCTTGTCATCAAGTACATACGCGAGGTATGCTTCGCACCCTTTCCTTACATATTTCTGGGCCAACATTGCTGATATTACAGCTGGCAACCCCCTTAAGTCCGCAGACTCAACTCGGATTATTTCGTTATTTGCGCACCTCAAATCGATAGTCTTGCTTTTGCAATTCACAACCGCATCATGCGCGGTTAACCAATCCAAACCAAGAATAACGTCAAACTCGTCGAACGGCAAAAGCATCAAATCGGCCGGAAAACAGGATTCTCGGATTATTAGAGGACATCTCTTACACACTTTATCAACAAGTACACATTGACCCAAAGGGTTTGATACTCGAATTACGAGCTCGGTAGACTCAACAGGTAGAGTCTTACTGGTTGCTAAGGTTTCGCATACATATGAATGAGTAGAACCAGGGTCAATTAATGCAATCACATTAGTATCAAAGAGAGTGAAGGTACCAGTGATGACGTCGGGGGAGGATGCCTCCTCTCGTGCGCGAATGGCATAAGCTTTAGCAGGAGTACGGTTCTCGGCTCGATCGGCCGTATCAGAGGCCCCCCTCTGACTACCACCCCTGCCTCCTAAAATTCTCGGTGGTCTACCTCTAGATGTCACTCCACTAGGTCTTGCACCTTGAATCTTATTCTTCTCATCCAGCTCCGTGCAATCTCTAATGAAGTGGTCCTTCGAACCGCATCCGTAACAGGCCCTGCTAGTAGACTTGCCCCAACATTCACCTAGGTGTCGTCTTCCACATTGGGGACATTCAGGTTTCTCGTGACGATTATTGCCCACACTAGCTACCGAAGTAGCTCGGGAGCCCATCGATGGTCTTGCCCTGATGGAAATTCCCGCAGTCGCCCTCGACTTATTAATGTCCTCCCTGAACTTCTTTACAGCTGAGAACGGAGCTTTACCCGTCGATCTTTTACGATAATCTCTAGCTTCAAATTCAGCCTTCCTCTTCTCCTTTCTAAGTTCTTCCGCCTTGCAGGCTCGTTCGACTAGTGTTACGAATTCCTTTATTTCCAAAATACCCATTAGTAGCTTTAAATCTTTCATTCAATCCTTCCTCGAATCTTTTGCACATAGCAACCTCATCAGCTACACACTCCCGGGCATACCTACTGAGTCTTACGAATTCATGTTCGTATTCAGATACAGTCATACGGCCTTGCTTGAGTTCCAAGAACTCCTTACGCTTCTGATCAATGAACCGTTGGCTAATAAATTTCTTCCGGAATTCCGTTTGAAAGAAGTCCCAAGTTACTCGCTCGTTCGGGACTATGGAAATCAAGGTCCTCCACCAATAGTAGGCTGAGTCTCGCAACAAAGATACAGCACATTTTAGACATTCATCGGGTGTGCATGACAATTCATCGAACACCCGAATGGTGTTATCAAGCCAGAACTCGGCCCTTTCGGCATCATCAGTTACTATGGCCTTGAACTCCTCGGCCCCACGCTTCCTAATCAAGTCTACAGGTGGCTTACTCAGCCTCACAGGATCAGCGACTGATGGCATTACAGGCTCTTGGGGTGGATTATTCAAATTTGGGAATTGTTGGACAGCCGGGTTGGTTCGGGCATATTGCGCGACCCACTCATTCATCATGGTAAAGAAGGCTTGTTTAGCCCCCTCACCTTGATTATTCGCAGATGACTGAGGTTCAACAGGCGGCGTCCCTTGTGCAGGAGCAGCCTCTACGCTCTCAACGTCATCCGCTAGGGTTCTTTCTTCACCGGGATCCATTTACTAATCAAAACAAAAACATTTCAACCGTCAGAAGTCATCACCCTTTTAAACATTAACATTAAGGCATGCATAGCTAGACTCATACGTGCTATGGTAGTCCTAGAACCGACTAAACCATAGCTCTGATACCAATTAAATGTAACACCCCGAACCCGAAACCGACACCGGAGTCGAACACGAGGTGTTAACTGACTTTAACCCCTTACAAAATTTATTTTCCAGACACTGCCCAATCTGTGTACTAGTCGTTTTAAAAATCATATCTTGAGTTTCGTAACTCAAAAATCAGTTTCGTAATTTTTCCCAGAAACTAGACTCATGTGCCCATCTATGTATTTTTTTCTAGAATTTTTGGTTGGGCCAATTAGTACAGTTTATTAGTCAAAGTCTCCCATGTTGCAGGGATCGACTACACTGACCTTTGCCCATTACGACTTGGATATCTCCCTACACGGGGCTTCAATACTGATGCCGTTTGTTTCTATGAAAACTAGACTCAGAGAGGAATCTGTACATATATGGTACGACCCATAATTATCTCTGGTTAATTTGTAATGAATTTCCAAAGTCGGAGCAGGGAATCCAGAAACCGTTACTTCCTCATGAAAGCAGACTCATCGAGCTTCGATTACATAATTTATTCATCAATTAATTCCACTCCTACTATTTTTAGTGATTTTTCAATCTCATGACACTGCTGCTGCCAGCATCTGTTACGAAAGTAACTAGGTCCATCTCATGCCTACCCTTGATCCAACTCAATCGAACATTCGTGCCATTTTCGCATGGCTTAAAGTTTACATGCCAAAATTCAAACACAACGTAATAGCTTATACATGCCAAAATGTTCTTCTAAGCCAACTAAGAAGAAAATACCAAAACTTGCTATCCGGTGTGATGACTTCGATGACGGCCTGACCCCGCAAAAATAGATGAGTCCAAGCAACCTATAATGGGTGACAAGGAAACACCGAGTGAGTTTATAACTCAGTAAGTCAAAAGCAATGCACTACCATCCATCAATAACATTATCGCAAGAGGAAACAAAATGGAACGAGACAATTTACTCCATCCATACCGAACCATACCATAGTTCCTCCAACCTATCGATTCAATTTCATACCAATTTATGCATTCACAATCCACATACTCATCAATAGGATATTCGAGGCATTTTCATAAATCATTTTATTTTCGTTACAAACATACAACTAAACGGCCTTTCACCCATTCTACGATAAATTTTATGTACGTGACTTCAAGTATATTTGTCACATAGGTTCAACTTACCGAGCTCAACACCAAATATAAGCATAGCACCTATTAGCCATGTACTCAAGACACTTACCCGATCCGCTGTCCGCGATCGACTCAATAGTGTCGCACACATAGTGTCCATAATGATTCACGAATGTATATTGAGCCCGCACACTCAGTGCTATATAATCATCTCGCACACTTAGTGCTACGTAATCAAATCGCACACTTAGTGCTACATAGTCAAACTCGCACACTTAGTGCCGCATGGTCAATTCGCACACTTAGTGCATCATATTCATTTCGCACACTTAGTGCAACATAGTCATATCGCACACTTAGTGCTATACAATTTAATCCCGCGCACTTAGCGCCAATCTCATGGTCATAAATGGTTATCCCGCACGTTTAGTGCCGAGATCAACAACTCAGTACATCTTACCTCTTTTCTTTTCATTCAACAATTTCATCATCATATACGTACATGCATATATATATATGTATATTTATTCATTCCATTCAGCATCAATACATAAACATTATGACCATTTGAAATAACACCAACTACATGCTTAATGACTTACCTCGTGTTGGGTAAGACGGTTCCAACTCGGCTACTCGATAACCTTTTCTTTGCCTTTGCTCGATTCACCTCCTTTAACTCCTTGAGCTAAATCAATAATTTAACTAGTTTAACCACCTTGCTAAATATTTACAATCCGATTTCACATGTATATGTATGTTAGTATATTCGGCTAATAACCTCATGCAACTACCAAAGCCGAATCAACTAAATATACTTATGAATATATATATATCATCATCGAAATCACCTAAGCTTAGACATCAATTTTAATTCCAAGCAAGTTGCCGAATGCAACCTTACTAAATTTTCATGGATTCAAGTCATGGATTCAATATACCATTACCATGGAATCAGCAACCAAAAATTCATAGACAATTTAGGAAAATCACATTACAAATCTCAAATTCAAACAAAGACCATGGCCGAAATGCACATATAACCACATAACAAAAATATTGAACCTTTGGTTGCCTAACTAGCTTAACATCCATCAAATTTTAAATCAAGAAACTCACCTCATCTATAATCAACCCTCAATACCCTAAAGCATCAAAAACGACATCAAAGAAATACAACCATCCATGGCCGAATGTCATCTTCTTAACTTTACAAAAAGAGAACATTTGCCATGAGCTAGCTTCTATACTTGATGGCCACTCCAAATATACAAAGATTTTCAATGATAGAGCATTAACATACCTTAATCCACTTAAAGGACCACCTTGGCCGAATCTTGCTTCCTCTTCTTCCTCTAGTTAGAACAATTGCAAAAGAAAGAAAACATGAACACTCCTTCTTCCCTCCTTATTAAGCATTCAAACTCCCTCATTTTCATGCCACAACATCAAACACTCCTCCTAGGCACAAGCAATGGCCGAATTCTTTCCAAGTTTTTTTTTCCTTCTTTTTCTTGGTTTTTCGGCTAGGAGATGGCAAGTATGACACCCATTTTTTTTGTTCCCTTTCCTATTATTATCCCCATCATTTGTTCACCAAAAGAAAACATATTAAATTAGAATGAGTGGAGCATCATCACTCCTTGGCCGGCCACCATGAATTTTATGGGCAATTTGACATGCAAAGCCATGCTTCCTCACCCTATTATTAATTAATCCTTATAATTCATCTATCATCTTTTCTAACTTCGTCAACTAGGTCCTTTTTGAATTAATTCACAATCCTAATGCTAATATTAAGCATTTAATTTCTCATATATTCACTGTCACACAACAATTTATGCAATTAAAACACGAAAATAAATTTTTGGCTCGGTAATGTGGTCTCGAAACCACATTCCGACCAGGGTCTAATTTGGGTTGTCACACACAGTCTCCAACACGGCCTAGTCACACGATTGTGTACCCCCTCCACATGGTCCAGGGTTTCCCAAATAGTTTGATAACATGGCAATTTGTCCCATATAACCCAAAATTATAGTTTTGTCCCAAAGTTTTATGTTTTGATCATATTAGTCCCTGAATAAGTTCAAAATACTTTTAGTGAATTAAAATATGCTATTAGGTCCCTGATAATATGAAATCTGCTAGAATTTAGGACTAATCAATTTATGGCAGTATTGATTTATATTTATGAATAATTTCATGAATTATAAATAGTATACGTTACTACTATATCTATATTTGCAATTGTACGAAACAACATGCCTATGATACTAAAAATAGAATACATGAAAAAGTCTAACTATGTTACTTATTTTCCATGTATTACTACATTAAATGCTATCATATTTTGTTTGAATTCAATATGTCATAATGCATTGCATGGGTTGAGATGATATGTACGGGGAAAGAAATCTGCAAGAAAAATGGCAGTCCAATGTTACAACCATGAGACAGTTCTTATCTGCAAATTGATGTGTACCCAAATCCGAAGGCAGATTCGTTTACGGGTATTGCTATGAATCCCCAACCAAAGTTTGATTCCAAAAGGCAGGTTTATGTTGTAAAATCTACAACCAAAACGCAAGTTTCATCCGCAGGAATTTTGCTATAAACCCACAGCCAAAGGTGGATTCCAATCGTGGAGACTTGTTGTGCGTCCATAGCCAAATAGCAGTTATTATCTGTGAACCAATAGTGGTTTACCCACATCCCTCTGTTGGAGAAGGGAGTTCTAGGAAACTCCCATTATGGTGTGTAGTGATGGGGTAGGATTTATTCTGTTGAAACCTAAAACTGTATCATATCATTTAAATCATGTGCATACAAATTTAGAAAATTATTATGTTCTATACGCATGAATATATATATGTATATATGTGTATGAATATGATTATTGTAGGCAAATCTGGGAATTTGGTTATTCTAAAAATTGTTATTGTGAGTTTTGATATATTAATGATGGTTGCGTTGTAAAACCAATACTATGAACTGAATTGATATCTATGATTATTCCATGCAATGTTTATTAATGTGTCTTAACAACTATTTCTTTGATTTTGTTGTATATGGACTCACACTGAGTGTCAAAGCTCAGCCTCCTTAAATTTTTATCCTTATAGATAACCTCCCAAGTTAGGACACGGGTACAACATATGAAGGGCCTCGGCACAACCCATTCTATTTTAATTTATTAGGGCTTAATCTTTTTATTTATTTTATTATTAGAGAACTGTAATGTTTTAATTAAACTGTGGCATAGGATTTAAGACTTAAGTTTTCTTTTATTCTGCATGAAATTTTATTTGAACTCTTAAGATATTATGCTTTGATTGTTAATTAGTAAGCATGAATCCCGATTTTATTAAATATGTAAATAAATGACATCTTTTCTACTGCTAGATGATAATTAAGACATTAAGGAATAGTAAAACGGCTTTAAAACTAAGTTTTTTTATTAAATTAAATAGATTTTGTAACACCCCTAACCCATATCCGTCGCTGAATTAGGGTTACGAGGTATTACCGATCTTATTGCAATTCATACAGATTCACATTATATTATAATTTCAAGATTTAAGTTCACATCAATGATTATAACAAAATCAACTATCAAAACTTAAATATTCAATCATTCATAACATAGCATAAATAATAATATATAATCCAAATATGACAAACAACATAGACAAATACAGAACTTACAGTACATCAACAACTTCATTGTTGAATATTAAAACTATTTTTATTTTTATATTTTTATTTCATATATGTGTTATTAACATATTAATCTATATGATACTCATTTATTTTACCTATTAATACCAAATAAAACAAGCATTCAGTTATAAGTAAACTTGCTTCATTTCCTGGGCTATTCGACAGATTTAAGTCATTGTACACATTCACAAACCTACATGTAATTAGCAAATTCAAATAGCCATATACATATGTATACAGCATCCATAAATATGAACATCTTTGAACACATGCATAGCATATAAAAATCCAACTAATATGATAAGGCTAAATGTCATGTACATATGTCTTAACTTAATCCATAAGTGAACACCAAAATTTGTATCATGCATATGTTTTAATCTTTACCTAACGATGTCATAATTTACCTTAACCCAAATAACATCCATAATGAACCATACAACCGAATACATAACATCATCACAAATATCATGTAATTTGGTTACACTCTCGATATAGACGCAATACAAGACCAAACATATATATACAACCTAATCAGTATATTCATGCCACATCCGAATTCAATAACTAACCACAAAATGCAAACACATTGCATAAGTTATAATTAACCAGGACACATTACATAATAATAAAAAGAACTTAAATCATAATCCAACAAAACCGAAGCTAAATAAAGAAATTAAGCCATTTTGCATGACCTTTTACATAACCAAAATCCACCATTTCAAAACGAAATCCAGCCTATACATGCCATAGTTCCAAAATGCAACTTATAAAATACCGAAAACGATCGATAGTGTGATAGACTTTGCTGACAATCCTCGAGCTTGTAACTTGAATCCAAAATCTATAAAACAGAATAAACATGAAAACAAAAAGTAAGCTATAATAGCTTAGTAAGTCATAAGCAAATAAACATCCCCATGATATAATCAACTCATTTTAAACTAATCCAAATTTCATTACCATTATCAAGCTTAACAACAAATCTACAAATTGGCCGAATGCTCACTTAATCAATTTGACCTAATATTATTCAATTTTCAAAGCCAAAATGTCTTAATATAATTAAACATGCACATATGCATTTATTTAAGAACAAGAACCATGATAAAACATCATGTACATATACCACTTATGTGGCTGAATATACCTGATCACATATATGCACATATCCAAGAATCAATTCTACAATATTCATACCATTTATTTACAAGGCCGAATACACATACTAGATTCACATGTAGTCTCCATTTGTATCACACATAATTAGTAACAAATATCAAGTTTCTTATTTACCTTATTTCAAGTAAACAACAAGATAACTCATACCTAATCATTTAGCTCATTTAACGTATTCAATTACCACCTCAGCATAAAGTCTTTTAGGCATAAACTTATAATAATTCACCGGCATAAAGCCTGCTAGGCCTAAGCTTGTATCACACACCGGCACAAGGCTTGCTAGACTCAAAGTCTAATTTTATACATCGGCAATAAGCCTGCTAGGCGTAAAGCCCCGATTAAATTCATCAGCACAAGGCTTGCTAGGCTCAAAGCCTGAATATCACTATTATAAAGCTGTCTCATAAACAATTCATATATCAAAAATCCCAGATATTCCATATAGTTCATACGGCCTTTCAAATGTTATAACTCAGTCGAATTAAACTCAAATACATTATTTCCATGCTTAATCATATTCGGCTAACTCTACTATAAATCTATGAATTCCAATTCAGCATATTAAATTAAGTTACAATCAAAATTACCGATGTTTCATTGCTTAAAGACTTACTTCAGATATCAACGAACGATGTAAATCGACTATTTGACTATTTTTGTTTTTCCCGATCCAAGCCCGGTTTCTTTTGTTCTTGATCTATACAATTTCAAATTAATCTCATTCAAACACAATTTTATTCAATTTAATCCAACAACACATAAATGGGCAAATTACCATTTTACTCCTGATATTTCATACTTTTACAAATTAATCCTAATTGCTTAAAACACAAAATACACGAAATCTCCATGTAACATACTTAGGCCGAATGTTCCTCTAGTACATACAAATACACACATTTCATTTATTTTGCATTTTAGTCCTTCAATTTATTATTTTTGCAATTTAGCCCCAATTACTCAAATTCATCAAAAATTTCAATACAAAACATATTAATCCAAAACATATCTTTCATAATTTATCATCAAATATCACAAAACACAAATATTCATCAATGGCATAACTCAAAATATTCATCAAAATCAGAAATTCTAGCATGGGTCGGATAGTATTCGAAGCAACGATCTCAAAAACGTAAAAATTATCAAAAACCGTAACCAAACTAACCTTGAATTTGAACCAACAATGGCCGAATACCTAGCTTTGTTATTTCTTTTCTTTCTTCTTTTTTATTTCAGTCAAAAGATGAACATTCAACATGGCTTTTTAATTTTTCTAATAATATAACATATATATCACTTATTATTTTACACATTTAACCTTTTAAAATTAATTAGTAAACCATAGATATCATGTCCAAAACCGTCCACTTATATATGAAATGGTCCATTATCACTTTAAATGCTTCATATTAATAAGACAAGTTCAATTCGGTCCTTACATATTTAACCACCAAATTTTTCACTTTACGCGATTAAGTCCTTTTATTTAATCGGGCACCTAAACGACAAAATTAAATTACAAAAATTTCACACATACTAATTCACACATAATAAACACGGAAAATATTATTTAAATATTTTTTAACTCGGATTCATGGTCCCGAAACCACCATTCCGACTACGGTCTAAATCAGGTTGTTCCATATTCTTTAAAATATTTTTTTTCAAAAACTCTGATAACTCTGCAAGGCCATCTCAGTGGCTGATGTAGTCTATCAAATTCTGTTCTAACGTCTAGCACTGGTTGGGGAAGTTATAGTTACCCTCATATGATATTATTGATTTCTTTAAGTTAAATTTGTCCACTCAATACAATCCTATTTTATCTCATTTGCACTATTGTGTCTTCTTAATGATTACTATGATCATTGTCAACAAATTCCCACGCCGCATTGGATTCCATAGAATCTTTCTCGGCATCCATGTCATTTTTCTAGAACTTGGAATCAACGTCCTGTATAGCCTCCTTGTAAGTGAGTGGATCATCATCCTCATGATTGGCTTCTGTATTATAAATACAATCATCATAGATGAAGGAGTCCAATTTCCTATTAAATCTCCCACTACGAAGGATTCTCCTATGTTGTTGATTGTTTGTAGGTCTTTTTACAATTTTCTCGAGAATTAAACTTGGTGATTGTTCTACAACTCCCGAAAGTTCCTCGAGTACCACTTTACTTCTTGGCTTAAAATTATCCATGTAACTTTCCTCAATGAAAGTAGTATGAGTAAAAACTTTAATCGAACTATCCTTAGGACTGTAGAATAATCCACCTTTTTTTTTCCTTTTGGATATCCTACAAACATGCATAATTCTATTTGTGCATCCAACTTCTTCACATCCTTATTCAGAACGTGTGTTGAACAACCTCATATTTTAAGATGATTTTGAGTGGGTTTCATTCTATGCCACTATTCATAAGGTGTCTTACAAGCAAACTTGGTTGGCACACTATTCAAAATATAGCAAGTCGTTTGTATCACACATCTTAGAAGGAAGTAGGGAGTTATGGATAGCTTAACATTGAATGAACCATGTCAAGTAAGGTTCTGTTCCTTCTCTCAGCTATGTCATTTTGCTCTGGAGTGTCTGGCACAATCAACTAGGATAAAATCTCATTATCTATGAGGTATCCTAAGAACTCGTTCGACAAATATTCCCCACCTCGGTCAACTGAATATTTTTTATGGATAAATAAAATTATTTTTCCACTTCTACACGAAACTCTCGAAATTTATCAAAGGTTTTACTTTTTTTGTGCATTAGATAGACATATCGATATTGAGAATCGTAACCTCCTTAGGCATTGATGCTCATGGGACCACATACACCAGTGTGAACAAGTTCTAAAGGTTGGTTGGTCGTTGTACCTTTCACATTAGAAGACCTCATATCATCTTACCTTTCAAGAAAGATCCATATTGTGGAAGACTAACTTCCTTAAACATACTTAAGGGACCATCATTCACGAGTCTAGTGATTCTTTCTTACTTAATATGATCATGTCTTAAGTGCCATAGGTACCCCTCATTAGAGTGAGAAGTTTTAAGCTTCTTATTCACCATTTCAGTTTGAAGCATTAAGTAGTTATTTGGTTTGATAAATGAGAGATTGCTTTCATCCATCCATTACAGATTAAAGAATGACTTTTTGGAATAACAATCCCTTTTATTGAATGTCATGGAATAACCGTCTTTAAATAAACATGCTACAAAAATTAAATTCCTCTTAAAATAAGGTACATAAAACACGTATTTCAAAAATTCTTCCTAAAATTATAAAATGAAAAATAATTTTTCCCACTGCTCCGGCTGAAATATAGTTCCCATCTCTGGTTCACAACGAGAGGCTCCTGTCACGCAGACTTCTCATTTTACTAAACCTATATAAAGAAACACACATAGTTAGTGGCTCCAAAATCAATAACCCATTTGCCAATTAATTCTTCCACTAAGCAAGCTTCAACCATAAAGAGTTCTATACCTTTGTCATTTTCAACTAGATAATCCAAATACTCTTTGCAATTTGATCTAAAGTGCCCTTTTTCCTGTTGTAAAAGAAACATTTGATTTTTTTAGGATCTTTTGACTTCTTAGTCTTCTTCCTATCCACACGAGTAGGAACTGAAGACTTAGTTAATTCCTTCTTTCCCTTAACGTTTTGCTTTCCCTTAGAGGGTGAGGAGAAAGAGCTCATAGCTAAGTTTGCCTTAGGTTTCTCTTGAACCGACTTAACACCATTTAGCACCAACTCATGGGATTGTAATTCCTTCATTGGTTGTGTCAAGGTAAGCGCATTGATCCGCAAGTTGTAAACGGCCCTAAAGTCAAGGAACTCCTTGGTCAATGATTTGAACACTATTTTAGTCTGAATGTTCGCATCTAGTTCAACCCCATTGTCCTTCGCTTAGAATCCCATAAGCTTAAGCATATGTTCTTTGACTAGAGTGTCTAGTTTCAACTGAAAGTTCATCAAATTTGTAATAGCTTATTGTCAAGCAAATGTAACTTGGCCTCCAATCAAATCCTCCAAATTTGTTATGATCTTTTTGGTAATACAAAAATTCTCATGTTGCTTTTGTAGCACACTGATAAACGCCAAATTATACATGTTTTTACCTCAAATACTTAGCATACTTATGGATGTTTATTACTAGATTTGTGGATTTTGGCGCTCTTAATCCAATTATTTCATGTTTTGTACTCAGGAGAGCACCAAGAGTCAAAAGGAGCCAAAAAGAAGCCAAAAAGGGACAAAACGGACCAAATCGACAAGATGACACGACCTAAGCCTTGCCACATGGGCTACTCACTCGTCCGTGTCTTTCGAGGGCGTCGACCAAGGCTTTCACAATTCACACGGCCTGGCCATTGACCCACACGGACGTGTGCAATTTAATGGGTGTCCCTGCCGAGCCCAAGTTAAGTCCAATTTGGAAAAGGCCGCTTTTGAGGGTTTCTAGGCATTTCAAAGCCTATAAATACACCCTAGTAGAGGAGAAAAAGGGGAGATAGAGAAGGGGGAGTAAGGAATTACTCCAAGATAGCCGATTGATCCATCTCAAAAGTCGGATTCATCATCAAGGCTGAAGATCTCTCCTCAATTTCCCTTCAGGAGTTTTGGGTTTTTTTTTATGTTTTATATTCTTTATTCTTCTGAGATGTTTTCTTATTTAGTTATGAACTAAACCCCTAAATACCTAAGGGGAATGAAACCTAAGACGAATCTTGTTATTATTTTTCTGAATCGTATGATAAATATTTAACTTGTTCTTAATTATGTGTTCTTAATTCTTGTTTTGATATCCCAGGATACTGATTCAAGACATGCTCTTATTCAGAGGAGGAATAGACCCTTTCTAAGAGTACTTTTGTCATAATTAAGCGGAGTTGATTGCACGCCTAGAAATAGGGTGACAAGATTTTGCCGGATTAGGGTGAAACTTAATAGGGGGATCCATAGATCAAGTTAATGCAACCCTAGAGTGTTAATTAGAGAAAAGTCTCGGTTATTCAATCTAGGGATTAGACATTATTGGTCTTGAATGGGGATAATAACATAACTTAGGGATCTCTACGGAACAAGTTGAATGAATAAATCGTCCGATTCGGAGCCAGAATAACAAGTAAAGTCTAGGTAGATTTTTCTTTAGGTATTGTCTCAAGTCAATCGATTTTCCCAAAGCAATTCCCCAATTCTTTTCTCTGTGTGTTCTTAGTTTAGATAATTAGTTAATTAAAACAAAACCCTATTATTCTTAGGATAGATAATAAAAAGACAGTCATTACTAGTACTTTTGGTTCCCCTGGGTACGATATCCCGGTCTTGCCATTACTATACTATTGTTCGATAGGTGCGCTCACCTTTTCATCGTGATAATAGTTAGTCTGGGTTTGATCTTCATTATAAATACTTATTACTTGTTACGAATCACGCGATCAAGTTTTTGGCACCATTGCCGGGGAACTAAAATAATAGGAACGCTAAATTTTTATTACCTTAACCATTTATTTTCCTTGCAATTTATTTTTATTTAATTTTATTATTATTATTTATTAATTTACTTTTTCTTTCTCTTGGCAAGTTTTTATAGTTTATGACTAGAAGAAACCCGTCGAGACCATTACTTTTTGGCGAAGAAATCGATCGTACAGTTCGTAGAAATCAGAGAGAAATAAGGCACATAGAGAACGAGCAAGAAGACGATACTCAAACTCCAACCGAAGAGATGGCTGAAAACCAAGGCAATCAGCTACCTCTTGCAATTGCGGCTAATCAAAATCCTGCTCCACGTACTATGTATGATTATGCTAAACCTTCTCTAACAGGAACTGAATCTAGCATAGTTAGACCTGCTGTAGCTACAAATAATTTTGAATTAAAACCTAACACTATTCAGATGATACAGCAGTTTGTTTAGTTTGATGGTTTGCAGGATGAAGATCCCAACGCTCACTTAGCAAATTTCCTGGAATTTTGCGATACATTCAACATCAATGGCGTTTCGATGATACCATTCGTCTTCGGTTATTTCCTTTTTCATTGAGGAACAAAGCTAAATAGTGGTTGAACTCGTTACCACGAGGGTTAATTACTACTTGGGAACAAATGACCGAGAAATTTTTACTAAAATATTTTTCGCCGACTAAAACGGCTAAATTACGTAATGATATCTCTTCTTTTGTGCAGATGGATTTAGAAACACTTTACGATGCATGGGAGAGATACAAGGACTTACTGAGAAGGTGCCCTCACTATGGGTTACCGCTTTCGCTGCAAGTACAAACATTTCACAATGGTCTGAATCCCTCGATTCGACAAATGGTTGACGCAGCTACTGGCGGAACCATCAACATTAAAACACCGGAAGATGTCTATGAGTTTATAGAGGAGATGTCACTGAATAACTATCAGTGGCAAGTCATTAGGACTAAGCCAACGAAAATAGTCGGCGTTTTTAATGTCAACTCAGTTACTATGCTATCAAATCAGGTAGAACTTCTCAATAAAAAGATTGATGGTTTACTTGGTTCTACGCAGGTATATCCAGTAATGAGGTGTGACTCAAGTGGAGGAGGTGTGCATACAGAATATCAATCCTTCAATCCCACAACCGAAGAGGAACAAGTCAACTATATGGGTAACAATAACTTTAGATCTCAAAATAACCCATACAGTAATATTTATAATGCAGGTTGGAGGAACCACCCAAATTTCTCCTAGGGTGGTCAAGGAAATCAAAAGCCACAAAATCCTCAGGGTTTTCAACAGCCACCTTATCAACAAGAGAAGAAATCGAACCTTGAGGAGATGCTCTCAAAATTCATATCAGTGTCAGAAACCTGTTTCCAAAATACCGAGACAACACTTAAAAATCAACAAGCATCGATTCAAGGACTCGAAACTTAGATAAGCCAGCTTTCCAAACTAATCTCGGAAAGACCACCAGGAAATTTACTTAGTAATACAAAATCAAGAGAGCATGTCAAAGCAGTTACACTAAGGAGTGGGAAAGTGTTAGCGGAATCTGAAAAGAAGTTAGCACAGGAAGCCGTGGAAAGTGAAATGAGGGAAGAAAAACCTAAAAATGGTGACAAACCAGTGCCAGAGGAATATACACCATTGGTTCAATATCCAGCAAAATTAAAAAAAAGATCGCATTGATGCACAATTCGGTAAGTTTCTTGAACTTTTTAAGCAATTACATATCAACTTACCTTTTGTTGAAGCTATCTCACAGATGCCTACAGACGCAAAATTTTTGAAGGAGCTTCTAACAAATAAAAGGAAGTTTGAGGACTTATCTATAGTAGAACTCAACGAGGAGTGCTCTGCCATACTCCAAAATAAGCTGCCAACCAAACTAAAAGATCCAGGAAGTTTTACTATCCCTTACTTAATTGGTAATCTGAATATTGAAAAAGCACTAGCTGATTTAGGCGCTAGTATTAATTTGATGCCATATAAAATGTTCAAACAACTTGGTCTTGGGGAACCAAAACCCACTAGAATGAATATTCAATTAGTCGATAGATCTGTTAAATATCTTAGGGTATTATAGAAGACGTACTCGTAAAAGTAGATAAATTTATATTCCCTATTGATTTTGTTGTACTTGACATGGATGAAGATGTGGAAGTACCTTTAATTTTAGGGTGCCCATTCTTAGCCACTGCTAGAGCTGTGGTTGACGTGGGTGACGGTAAATTGGTACTTAGAGTAGGTGACGAGGAGATGGTCTTTAAAATTTACGATGCTATGAGATTCTTTAGGGAACAGGATGATTCATGTTATTTATTGACTCTATTGATCATATTACTCAAGACTCTTTTCAGGAAATTGTACAAAAGGAGGCAATAGAACCGTATCTAGTTCAAGACGAGGAGATAAGTGAGGAACCTAATGACCCTCCATCAAGACAAGTAGAATATGAGGGTATTAAGATAAACAATGAACTTAAGCAAAAACCCTCTATTGAGGAGCCTCCCAAACTGGAACTTAAACAATTACCAAGCCATTTAGAATACGCATTCCTTGGAAATAATTCTACATTACCAGTTATTATTGCTTCTAATTTGCAACCCAAGGAGAAAGAGGAATTAATCCAAGTATTGAAAGAACATAAGAAGGCCATAGCATGGAAAATTTTTGACATTAAAGGAATCAGTCCTTTTTTACACCCACAAAATTTTGATGGAAGATGAATACAAACCGTGTGTGCAAGCTCAAAGACGTGTGAACCCCAACATGAAGGAAGTTGTAAAAGTCGAGGTAATTAAACTTCTAGATGCTGGAATTATTTATCCTATTTCTGACAGTTCTTGGGTAAGTCCAGTGTAGGTTGTCCCCAAGAAAGGAGGCATGACGGTTGTGACCAATGAGAAGAATGAATTAATCCCAACAAGAATGGTTACAGGGTAGAGAGTTTGCATACACTATAGGAAACTGAATGACGCCACAAGAAAAGGTCACTTGCCCTTTCAATTCATTAACCAAATGTTAGAAAGATTATCCGGACACATGTATTACTGCGTCCTAGACGGACTCTCTGGTTACTTGCAAATCCCAATAGCTCCTGAAGATCAAGAAAAGATGACATTCACATGCCCATATGGTACATTCACTTATCGTAGAATGCCTTTTGGATTATGTAATGCTCCTGCCACTTTTTAGTGCTGTATGATAGCCATATTCGACGAACTCGTGGAAGATATCATGGAAGTCTTCATGGATGATTTCTCTGTATTCGGTAACTCTTTCCACCTCTGCCTTAAAAATTTAAAACGAGTTTTAATAAGATGTGAGGAAACAAACTGTAACGCCCCAATTTTTGGAAAATCTGTAAAAGTTGTAAAATTTAAAATTCTGTGTTCTGTTTGTTATGTGTAGGATTAATCATGTTGGTGGGCCTCAAGAAGGCCCAAGCTTAGGATAAAACCCGGTAGTTTTAATTAATTTTAATTCCATAAGAGAAAGGGGTTCTGGTAAATTGGGCTTTGAGGAATTAATTGTGTAAAATAGATCACAAGGAAGCTAGTGGTGAAGTGGCATGTGACGCCACAGGAAAGGCTATAAGTGGCGTGTGGAAGCTAGGGAGGACCCAGGTTCAAGTCACATTGATAGCAAAACAAGGGATTAATTTTTATGAACAGAAAAGGTAGGTAATGGAAATGAAGTGAAAGACTGTTAACAAGAGTTTGAGTTGCTCAGGAGATGGAGCAAGGAGGGGATAAGGGAGAGAAATTAGGAGCTGATTAGGGAGAGATGTGTTGGCTGAATGTTGGACTCTTAAAGAGCAAGAAGTGGCCGGCCAAGGGATTCTTTAAGGGGGCAAAATTTCGGCTAGGTCAAAAGCTAGGTATAAATTCGGCATTTGGAAGTGTTGTGCCGTTTTTTTCTTTTCTGACCATTCTTCCTTCTCTTCCTTTCTTTTCTTTTCTTTTTTTTCTCTCTATCTATCTTCCTTCTTCTTTCCCCATAGCCGAATCCTTCCATTATTCTATTCATCTCCACGTTTTTATCATTCTTCTTAAGCCTTATATACAAAAGCCGAAATCCCGAAAGCTTGATTCTTTTTGTGCCGATTTCTTATAACCAAAACCACATCTCTTCTCTTCATCATTTGTGGTCGATTCACCAGCCCTCTAAAACCTCAAGTTTTGATGACAAGACCATAGCAAAACCCTCTCATTTTACCTTTCTAAACACAAGTTGCAAAAAGCCGAAAACCCCACATTAAAAGGGACTTGGCCGAATACTGAAGTCACTGAAAGATCAACTTTTATTATCATCTGAGGGCTTAGATCTACATCGGGATCGAGTGGGAAACTCATTGGAATCAATCACTAAGGAATCGGTGGTAAGTCTTCTCCAAAACTTAGTCTTCTTACATATTTTAGGAAAAGCCGAAATCCCTAAAAGTTAGGGAGGTTGTCGATTTGGACTTGTAACCCTGAGGGGTCGTAATAACTATTTTGTTTTGGTAATAGCGTGATTTAGAGGTGGTTGATCAAGGGCTTGGACAGGTGGAACGATCGGATCTTTGGAGTTAACCATCTTTTGGCAGTAAGGTAAGAGCAATAAGGGTTTTAGGCATGTTTGGCCGAATGTGGTAGGGGACTATATACTCAATCTTATTTCGATATTTGGAGTAATATTAAGTGATTCAATTGTAAGCAAATCGTGTGTAGATCTCGTCGAGGAAATCCCAAAACAGGTGTGTAACTGACACCCTCTCATAGGCTAGATCGGCAAAAGCCGAAATGCCAAAATACCGAAAAGTCGGTATTTTGGGCACTTGCGAGTGTGCGAATGCTCGTAAGATGTATGGGTAATTATTACTGGTAATCGAAAGTGATAAAACTGCAGTACGCGCGATTTCATGCGTTTTGATAGTTTGGGCTTAATGGGGCAAAACTGGGTCAATGGGCCAACGGGTCCAATTCGGTAAGAACACTCGGTAAGAGTTTCTGGCTAAACGTAATGGCTACGATATGCATGAAAACCTTAGAAATAGTTAGATGTACTAGAATACCACTATGTATGCAAAATTACCATTATACCCCTATGTATGCAAAATGACCTGTATACCCCTAGGGTTAATTCTGTCTGAAAAGCATGATGAATTAAATCTGTATGATGTATGCCATGAATGTATATCTGTTGCATGGGGACATGGGTTATATTATAGAGGAAGCATCCTGGTGGCTATGCGACAAATTATATGTTCTGGTGGCTCTGCCACATATATCTTTTCTGGTGGCACTGCCACAAAATATCTGTATCTGGTGACTCTGTCACATTTTCTGTATCTGGCAGCCATGCTGCATATTTCTGTGGCGTGTAGCAGTTGGGTGGGTCGAGTAGTCTCCCCACATGGTGAAAGGATGGTATGGGGGTGCACATGGTTGGATATGGTTGGGTTTCTGCATAAGCATGATATATCTGTTCTGATCTATTCTGGGCCTATGGGCTTTATTCTAAAATCTGTTCTGGGCTAAGGCCAACTTATTCTGTCTCTGTGGTTTAAACTGATTTAGGCTATGGTTGGGTTGAATTACACACTGAGTTTCCCAAAACTCACCCCTTATTTTCATCCTCGCAGGTAATCCTCAACCATAGTGGGCTTGGAGCTGTGAGGGATTCGGACTGGCCACATGTTTCTACGAACCTGGTTTCTTTCTGGTGAACTGGACGTCCTTTTAATTTCATTTATGGTTTTGGGTTTTAAGTGTAATAAGGCCGTTTAATTATTTTTATGGTTTTGTTTTACTTTTATTATTTTATTTTATTATGATGAAAGAAAACTATGATAACTAAGGTAAATGGGTTAGCTTTAGGACGCGTTTTCAAAAACATTAAGGGATTTCAAAATAACACGATTACAAGTAAGACTTCCGCTAAGCAAACGTTTTCAAACTTAATCATTTTCTTAAGGTAGACATAACCAGACGGTTTTCTCAAAATTATACGAGTCATTAAGGTGTGGCAATGGTGGTGTGCATGTCTAGGATTGGATCCGAAGGAAGCTTGGTACTTAAGCAGTCCAACGGACTCACCTCCTCTTTTCCTGGTTTCCTACCTGGTGCACAACTTCTATTCACTTTAACCTACTTTTAAAAGTATCTTTTACAACACCAACTAAGTTTTCCAAACTAAGTAATACGGAATGTTTTGAACGCATCGATGTGGCGCACCGGATCCAGTCCTAACGTCTAGGTCGGGTTTGGGGTGTTACATTTAGTGGTATCAGAGCCTAGGTTGCAACAACTCGGCTGTGGAATTAGTTTTTAAAAAACGAAGATTTTCAAAAAAAAAAATCAGTTTTTTAAAAAAAAATTGGACTCCTGAAGGTGGCATTCCGAATCTCCGACCCAAGCCTGTAAGTATTCTGAACTTTTCTGAATATATTCTGAATTATCTGTCTGTACTGAAACTTTACTAGAATACTCTAGATAGGATGCTACTGAAATCCTAGAAAAGCTTGCTAAAAGACTGAGACTGTAACTAGACATCGATTCTGCGAAAACCAATTCTGAATTACTGTCTGAATCATAAAACATCTGTAATAAACATTGGAATGATATTAATGCATAAAATTTGTAATCAGATAATACGATATGAGTACGTGAGCAGCTCGAGGTAGAGGCCGTGGACGAGGCCGAGGAAGAGCTCGAGCAGGATCTTCATCTTCAGGACATCTGCCAGCGGCAGAAGCACCGGTACCATTGACAACGGAAGTGGAATCACATGATCATGGTGCCGGGGATGACGCCCTGTCGCAGGCAATGCTTCGAGTTCTGGAAAGGGTTGCCGGGGTAAGTTCGGGCAACGGAATTCGAGGATCGATTTCTGAACGACTCCGGGCTAACGGAGCGGAGATCTTTAGGGGTGTATCTGGTGTAGCCCCGAATGTGGCAGAATATTGGTTGGAGGCCACGGAACGAATTATGGATGACTTAGACTGTTCTGTGGAGCAGAAGCTGAAGGGGGCCGTATCGTTGCTGCGAGATGAGGCTTATCAGTGGTGGCTCACCGTGAGGGATGGAACCCCAGCTGATAAGGTTACTTGGGAGCTATTTAAGACAGCCTTTAAAGGAAAGTACGTCGGGGCAAGTTATGTGGACGCCCGTAGGAAAGAATTCCTGAATCTGGTCCAAAGAGGCAAAACTGTTGCTGAGTACAAGGCTGAATTTCTGAGGCTGAGTAGGTATGCTGTGGGAATATTTGCTACGGAGTATGAGTGTAGCGTTCGCTTTGAGGATGGACTCAGAGATGACCTTAAGGTGCTGATTGCTCCGCAGAGGGAGCGTGACTTCGCGGTTCTGGTGGAAAAAGCTAAGATTGCTAAGGAGGTAAAGCATACTGAGAGGCAGAACCGTGAGAAAGATCGGAATCGTTTCCAGAGGGATTCTGGACCTTCGGGTGGAGCAAACAAAAATGTCAAAAGGGCGAGAGTGGAGGAGCCAGTTCGAGCCGTTCCGATGAATGTGGTTAGACCGCCAATATGTGGGGACTGTGGTAAGGTACACCTAGGTGAGTGTAGGAAACATTCTGGTGCTTGTTTTTGATGCGGATCTATGGAGCACAGGGTTAAGGACTGTCCACAGAGAGCTGATCAGGCTCAGGTTGCTGTACAGAGGGTTGTTCAACCCATGAGAGGTGGACCACAACCACCGAGAGGACGTGGACAAGGTAGGGGCGAAAATGGGAATGGAAATGGTCGAGGTCGAGGAGCGCCTGGCAGGGGAGCCAGAAATGCTGAGGCTCGACAGCCAGCGTTGGTGTATGCAACTCGTCATCGAGAGGAGGGCGACGCACCTGATGTCATAACTGGTACATTTTCAGTTTCTAATATGCCGTATACTGCCTTAGTGGATATTGAATCTACTCATTCTTATGTTGCGTGTGCCATATGTGGGTCTTTGGGAGTGCATTCTGAGAAGATAGTGAGTGGGTATCTGTGCTAAGTCCCTTGGGTCACTCGGTTAGGGTAGACAAGTTGTATAAGGATGTACCCTTAGAAACTCAAGGTAGGATCTTTCCTGGCGATCTAATGGAGTTGCCGTTTGGAGAGTTTGATCTCATTCTGGGAATGGACTGGCTTGTTAAGCATAAGGCGACTCTGGACTGTGCTGCTAAGCGAATGGTGCTAAGGACCACGGAAGGGGATGAGGTTATGGTGATAGGTGAATGAAGGAACTATTTGTCTAATGTGATATCGGCATTGAGGGCTGAAAAGTGGATTCGGAAAGGTTGTGAGGCCTATTTGGCATATGTAAGTCAAACAGATGTAGAGGGGCTAACATTGGATAAGGTTAGGACTATAAAAGAGTTCTAAGATGTCTTTCCGAAGGAGCTTCCGGGATTGCCTCCAAACCGAAAAGTCGAATTTGGAATCGACCTGTTGCCTGGGATAGCACCAGTGTCCATTGCACCATATAGGATGGCACCGAAGGAGTTAGTGGAGTTAAAGGCGCAAATTCAAGAATTGTTGGATAGGGGCTTTATTAGGCCAAGTGTGTCTCCATGGGGAGCACCGGTGCTATTTGTGAAAAAGAAGGATGGGACGATGCGCATGTGCATTGATTATCGCCAGTTGAATAAACTGACGATTAAGAATAAGTACCCTCTGCCAAGGATTGACGATCTGTTCGACCAGCTTAAGGGAGCTTCTGTATTTTCCAAGATCGATCTTCGATCTGGATATCATCAGTTAAGGGTCAAGGAGGCAGATATTCAAAAGACAGCATTCAGGACTCGTTATGGTCATTATGAGTTTCTGGTTATGCCATTTGGACTAACAACCGCTCCTGCAGCGTTTATGGATCTGATGAATCGTGTGTTCCATGTGACAGCCCAAAATTGACCCTAGTCGGGAAGTGGTTTCGGGACCGCTAAACCGAGTCACCGAAATGTTTGAATGTGATATTTATTGTCTAGAATATGTAATTATGAATGTGTGAAAATTTCAAGCTTCGATTTAGTCGATTGCATGTGAATTTAGTCAATAGGACTTATGTGCGACATTTTTGAAATGTGATAGGTCGAAGTATAAGGACCTATTAGAGCATGAAATAAAAAGGGGGGACTTGCATGTCAAATTCCCCCTAACTAGTAGTGGCCGGCCATGACAAGCATGGTAGACCAAGTGTGATGGGCAAGACATGTCATAGACATGTTGTGTTGGTGCATCATGGGTGGAAAAAATAAAATAAGGAGCATGGGCATAAAATAATGAAAGGGAATATGATGAAAAAAAAATGTGTAGTTGTTTCCCCCCCATTGCCGTGAGTTAAAGAAAAGAAAAGAGAAAATTTTGTTCATCCTTTTTCATCTTCATTTGGCCGAAAATTCAAAGGAAGGAGGAAGGAGTTCTTGCTTCATGTTTGGTTTGGAAGAGGATTAGGAGGAGGTTTGGCCATACTTGTATCTAGATCAAGGTATGTTTGAGGTTGTGCCATGAGATTCATGCATGTTTTTAGTTGCTAGCTTGAGTTCTAATTAGCCCATGGTTCAAATCTTTGCTATGTCATGGGGATGATATTCGGCCTAGGTAGATTTTGTGTTAATGCCATTGCATGCTAAATATGAAGCTTGTTAATGATGCATGTGATGGTGGATTGATGATTCTTGAATCTTCTTTTAGCATTTTTGAGTGAGCACATATGTGCATTGGTTGCTAGATGGAGAAGAATCGGCTAGCAAGTTGTGTGCTAAGGCCGAATATAATTTTTGTATATTAATGAGTAATGCATGTGTTAAATTGATGGAAAGGGAGAGGATGCTTTACTAGTGTATATATGTGTGTATTAGCCAAGTTTTGAACTTGAAACAAAAGGGTGTTTAGTCAATACAAGTGACCATACTTGTAGAATGTATTAAGTGTTGAAATCGGCCCCAACATAGACATGCATATTCGGCCATAGGAAGGAGATTGGTGTTGCATGTATTCGGTTAGAGGCAAGCATATTGATGCTTTTGTCTTGGCTTAGAAAATTCGGCCAAGGGGGAAAAATTAGCTAAAATGTTGAGTTTGATTCATGATTCCGTACATATGTGACTTTAATGTCTAATGTATAAAAATGGGCTAAGTGCCTTGTGTTCCTCTTTCCGATGCTCAAATGATTAAATCAATTTATTTGTTTAATTAAGCTCAAGAGCAAAGGGGAACTAAATCCGATAAAGGGAAGGAAAAGTGGTCGAATAGCTATCGGAATCGTTCGACAACACCCGAGGTAAGTTCTTGAGTAAAAGAGCTTAAATTATGATTTGATTAGATCATGTTTTAAGCAAACCAAAATCATGCTCTTTGTGTGGCTATTGAGCCGAAATTGCAAGAATGATAAATGTCTTGTGTTTGAGTTTTACTAACGAAAACGAAATACGAATGTGCCATGATTTATTGTTAAATGTGCATGGTTATTTGAATGATGTCCGGGCTAAGTCCCGAAGGCTTTGTGCTAAGTGACCATATCCGGACTAAGATCCGAAGGCATTTGTGCGAGATACTAATTCCGGGCTAAGCCCGAAGGCATTTGTGCGAGTTACTAAATCTGGGTTAAGTCCCGAAGGCAATTGTGCGAGTTACTATAACCGGGCTATGTCCCGAAGGCATTTGAACGAGTAGCTATATCCGGTTAAATTCCGAAGGTACGTGATTTGGGAATGAATGATCTTGCTGTAAAAATTTCAGTAAATACTCTAGAAACATCCCAACATTGAGGTATGTTTCGTATGTGCTTGAATTTAGTTGAGCCCTTACAAATAAGTATTCGCTCAGTTGATAAACGAGTTACCGGCCTTTGGCTAAGTTGATCTTTCGTGTATGTACATAAGGGTTGGTAATGTGAAGCAAGTATGATATCGAAAATTTGTGCATATGAAATTATTCGTTTAGCTATATGAATGCTATACTTTTGCTGTGCTGGAATTCCTTGCTCAAAACTTACTAAGCATAAATTGCTTACTCTGTTTCTTTGATCCTCTATTTTATAGATTTTGGTTCTCCAGCTATCGGACTCGGGAATTTGAAGTCGAAGTCGCCCACACTATCAAAGCCCCCCCTTTTGGTACAATTTTGGTTGAACTTCGAAATGGCATGTATAGGACTACCCGTTTGTTGTGGGTCATGGACCCTTTGGACTTGTATAATTTTGGATAGCCATGCGAAAATGGCTTATATATGTTTGAGTGTAATGTTATAATCATTTGGTATGGATATGGTTATTGAGAGGTGTGGATAGGCTTGACAAGGATTGGCCATGGGAATGGTTAATCACTATCATAAATTGTGCTACTTATGCAAAAAGGGCTAGTTGAATCATGGAAACTATGAAATAGGTAAAGTCTACCTTAAAGGCAGATGCTGACAGCAGCAGTAATGTAGATTTGGAAATTCACTAAAAATAGTAGGAATGGAATTAAATAGTGAATAAATTATGTAAACGAACCTTGATGAATCTATTTTCATAGGAAAGTAACGAAATAATCATACGGACAGTATGTTAAGAGATATTCAGGTTCTTGTGAGACAGGGCCAGAAATAATAACGAAATAATCTATTTCCTGTTTCGACTTTGGAAATTCATTATTAATTAACCAGAGACAATTAGGAGTCAAGCCATATATGTATAGATTCCTCTCTGAGTCTAGTTTCTATAGAAACAAACGACATCAGTATTGAAGCCCTGTACAGGGAGATATCCAAGTCGTAATGCGCAAAGGTCAGGGTAGTCGATCCCTGTAACATGGGAGAATTTGACTAATAAACTCTACTAATTTGCCCAACCAAAAATTCTAGAAAAAAATATGTAGATGGGCATATGAGTCTAGTTTCAGGGAAAATTTACGGAACTGGATTCCGAGTTTCTGAACTCAAGATATGATTTTTAAAGCGACTATTACGCAGATTGGCAGTGTCTGGAAATTTTTTTTAAAAAGTCTGTTAACACCTCGTGTTCGACTCCGGTGACGGTCTCGGGTTCGGGGTGTTACATTCCAACCATTTCTGGATCGGTTCGTGGTCGTCTTTATTGACGATATTCTGGTATATTCTGAGACCGAAGCAAAACATGATGAGCATCTCCGCACTGTGTTGCAAGTGTTAAGGAAGAAGGAACTTTATGCGAAGTTCAGCAAGTGTGAGTTCTGGTTGAGGGAGGTAACCTTTTTGGGGCATGTGGTCTCTGTAGAGGGGATTAGAGTGGATCCTCGAAAGATTGAAGCAATTTTGGAATGGAAGCCACCTAGGTCGGTTTCAGAAATTCGATGTTTCCTAGGATTGGCAGGTTACTACAGAAGGTTTGTGGAAGGTTTTTCTGTGATGGCAGCACCTCTCACAAAACTTGTACAGAAAGGAGTACTATTTGTTTGGACAGAGAAGCAGCAAGAAGCTTTTGAGAGGTTGAAGAAAGTTCTGACTGAAGCACCTATGTTAATTCAACCAGAGTCTGGAAAAGATTTTACTGTGTACAGTGATGCATCACACGTAGGTTTGGGTTGTGTGTTGATGCAAGAGGGTAAGGTGGTTGCTTATGCGTCTCGACAACTTAAGCCTCACGAAGGGAACTATCCTACTCATGATTTTGAGTTAGCAGCAGTGATCTTTGCGCTTAAAATCTGGAGACATTACTTGTATGGGGAAAGGTGTATTATATACACAGATCATAAGAGTCTCAAGTATTTGCTGACTCAGAAGGAACTGAACCTTAGGCAAAGGAGATGGATCGAGTTGCTCAAGGATTATGATTGTTCAATCGAATATCACCCAGGCAAGGCTAATGTGGTAGCCGATGCTCTAAGTCATAGAGCTGTACCTGATCTGAGAGCAATGTTTGCTCATCTAAGTCTGTATGATGATGGAAGTCTGTTGGCTGAATTGCAAGTAAGGCCAACCTGGGTGGATCAGATTAAGGAAAAGCAGTTGAAAGATGAGTCATTGGTCCCTCGTTTTCAACTAGTTAAGGAAGGGGAAACTTCTGAGTTTGGGTTAAATGATGATGGGGTTCTGTGTTTTCGAGGTAGAATTTGTGTTCCGAAGGACTCTGACTCGAGACAGTCAATTTTGAAGGAAGCTCATAGGGGACTTTGTGCCATGAATCCTGGAGGGAATAAGTTGTGCCATGACTTGCGAGAACTGTATTGGTGGCGTGGACTTAAGTGAGAGGTAACGGAATTTATGGGGAAATGTTTGACATGCCAGCAAGTGAAAGCTGAGCATCAGTTACCTTCTGGATTATTGCAGCCAGTAAAAATACCACTTTGGAAGTGGGAGAGGGTAACCATGGACTTTGTGAGTGGACTACCCTTGACACCATCGAAGAAAGACTCGATATGGGTGATTGTGGATAGGTTGACCAAGTCGGCTCATTTTATACCTGTTCGCACAGACTTTTCTTCTCAGAAGTTAGCCAACTTGTATGTGGCGGAGATTGTGCGACTGCATGGAGTTCCGGTCTCGATTATCTCTGATCGGGATCCTAGATTCACATCTCGGTTTTGGCAAAAGCTACATGAGGCGTTCGGAACACGATTGAACTTTAGTACGGCTTTCCATCCCCAAACTGATGGTCAGTCGGAAAGAGTTATTCAGATTCTGGAAGACATGCTGAGGGGATGTGTTATTGATTTCCGAGGTAGTTGGGAGGACTACTTGCCTTTGGCAGAGTTTGCATACAACAATAGTTATCAGTCGAGTATTCGAATGGCACCTTATGAAGCACTGTATGGGCGAAGGTGTCGAACACCTAGTTGTTGGACTGAATTGGGGGAGCGACAAGTTCTTGGACCTGAGTTGGTGGCAGATACTGAGGATAAGGTCAAGTTAATTAGAGATCGGTTAAAGGAAGCGTCTGATAGGCAAAATTCGTATGTAGATCTGAAGCGTAAGGAGATTGAATACTCAGTGGGCGATATGGTCTTCTTGAAGGTTTCACCTTGGAAGAAGATACTAAGGTTTGGCAAGAAGGGCAAGTTGAGTCCGCAGTTCATTAGGCCTTATCGGGTTTTGAAGCGAGTTTGCCCAGTGGCTTATCAGTTGGAATTGCCTCCAGAGCTAGACAGGATTCACGATGTTTTTCACGTCTCCATGTTTAGGCGTTATCATTCTGACCCTACTCATGTCGTGCCGGTTGCAGAAATTGAGGTGCGAACTGATTTGACCTTTGAGGAGGAGCCTGTACAAATATTGGATCGAGACGTTAAGGTTCTGAGGAGGAAATCGGTACCATTAGTGTAAGTGCTTTGGCGTAACCATGGCAGAGAAGAAGCAACTTGGGAGCCAGAGGAGGCAATGCAACAACAATACCCTCATCTGTTCGGATCAGGTAAATTTCGAGGACGAAATTTCTTTAAGGAGGGTAGAGCTGTAACGCCCCAATTTTCGGGAATTCTGTAAAAGTTGTAAAATTTAAAATTCTGTGTTCTGTTTGTTATGTGTAGGATTAATCATGTTGGTGGGCCTCAAGAAGGCCCAAGCTTAGGATAAAACCCGGTAGTTTTAATTAATTTTAATTCCATAAGAGAAAGGGGTTCTGGTAAATTGGGCTTTGAGGAATTAATTGTGTAAAATAGATCACAAGGAAGCTAGTGGTGAAGTGGCATGTGACGCCACAGGGAAGGCTATAAGTGGCGTGTGGAAGCTAGGGAGGACCCAGGTTCAAGTCACATTGATAGACAAACAAGGGATTAATTTTTATGAACAGAAAAGGTAGGTAATGGAAATGAAGTGAAAGACTGTTAACAAGAGTTTGAGTTGCTCAGGAGATGGAGCAAGGAGGGGATAAGGGAGAGAAATTAGGAGCTGATTAGGGAGAGATGTGTTGGCTGAATGTTGGACTTTTAAAGAGCAAGAGGTGGCCGGCCAAGGATTCTTTAAGGGGGCAAAATTTCGGCTAGGTCAAAAGCTAGGTATAAATTCGGCATTTGGAAGTGTTGTGCCGTTTTTCTCTTTTCTGACCATTCTTCCTTCTCTTCCTTTCTTTTCTTTTCTTTTTTTTTCTCTCCATCTATCTTCCTTCTTCTTTCCCCATTGTCGAATCCTTCCATTATTCTATTCATCTCCACGTTCTTATCATTGTTCTTAAGCCTTATATACAAAAGCCGAAATCCCGAAAGCTTGATTCTTTTTGTGCCGATTTCTTATAACCAAAACCACATCTCTTCTCTTCATCATTTGTGGCCAATTCACCAGCCCTCTAAAACCTCAAGTTTTGACGACAAGACCATAGCAAAACCCTCTCGTTTTACCTTTCTAAAAACAAGTTGCAAAAAGCCGAAAACCCCACATTAAAAGGGACTTGGCCGAATACTGAAGTCACTGAAAGATCGACTTTTGTTATCATCTGAGGGCTTAGATCTACATCGGGATCGAGTGGGAAACTCATTGGAATCAGTCACTAAGGAATCGGTGGTAAGTCTTCTCCAAAACTTAGTCTTCTTACATATTTTAGGAAAAGCCGAAATCCCTAAAAGTTAGGGAGGTTGTCGATTTGGACTTGTATCCTTGAGGGGTTGTAATAACTATTTTGTTTTGGTAATAGCGTGATTTAGAGGTGGTTGATCAAGGGCTTGGACAGGTGGAATGATCGGATCTTTGGAGTTAACCATCTTTCGGCAGTAAGTAAGAGCAATAAGGGTTTTAGGCATGTTTGGCCGAATGTGGTAGGGGACTATATACTCAATCTTATTTCAATATTTGAAGTGATATTAAGTGATTCAATTGTAGGCAGTTCGTGTGTAGATCTCGTCGAGGAAATCCCAAAACAGGTGTGTAACTGACACCTTCTCATAGGCTAGATCGGCAAAAGCCGAAAAGCCGAAATGCTGAAAAGCCGGTATTTTGGGCACTTGCGAGTGTACGAATGCTCGTAAGACGTATGGGTAATTATTACTGGTAATTGAAAGTGATAAAACTGCAGTACGCGCGATTTCGTGCGTTTTGATAGTTTGGGCTTAATGGGCCAAAATTGGGTCAATGGGCCAATGGGCCCAATTCGGTAAGAACACTCGGTAAGAGTTTCTGGCTAAACGTAATGGCTACGATATGCATGAAAACATTAGAAATAGTTAGATGTACTAGAATACCCCTATGTATGCAAAATTACCATTATACCCCTATATATGCAAAATTACCATTATACCCCTATGTATGCAAAATGACCTTTATACCCCTAGGGTTAATTCTGTCTGAAAAGCATGATGAATTAAATATGTATGATGTATGCCATGAATGTGTATCTGTTGCATGGGGACATGGGTTATATTATGGAGGAAGCGTCCTGGTGGTTGTGCCACAAATTATCTGTTCTGGTGGCCCTGCCACATATATCTGTTTTGGTGGCACTGCCACAAAATATCTGTAGCTGGTGACTCTGTCACATTTTCTGTATCTGGCAGCCATGCTGCATATTTTGTGGCGTGTAGCGGTTGGGTGGGTCAAGTAGTCTCCCCACATGGTGAAAGGATGGTATGGGGGTGCACATGGTTGGATATGGTTGGGTTTCTGCATAAGCATGATATATCTGTTCTGATCTGTTCTGGGCCTATGGGCTTTATTCTGAAATCTGTTCTGGGCTAAGGCCAACTTATTCTGTCTCTGTGGTTTGAACTGATTTAGGCTATGGTTGGGTTGAATTACACACTGAGTTTCCCAAAACTCACCCCTTATTTTCATCCTCGCAGGTAATCCTCAACCATAGTGGGCTTGGAGCTGTGAGGGATTCGGACTGGCCACATGTTTCTACGAACCTGGTTTCTTTCTGGTGAACTGGACGTCCTTTTAATTTCATTTATGGTTTTGAGTTTTAAGTGTAATAAGGCCGCTTAATTATTTTTATGGTTTTGTTTTACTTTTATTATTTTATTTTATTATGATGAAAGAAAACTATGATAACTAAGGTAAATGGGTTAGCTTTAGGACGCGTTTTCAAAAACATTAAGGGATTTCAAAATAACACGATTACAAGTAAGACTTCCGCTAAGCAAACGTTTTCAAACTTAATCATTTTCTTAAGGTAGACATAACCAGACGGTTTTCTCAAAATTATACGAGTCGTTAAGGTGTGGCAATGGTGGTGTGCATGTCTAGGATTGGATCCGAAGGGAGCTTGGTACTTAAGCAGTCCGACGGACTCACCTCCTCTTTTCCTGGCTTCCTACCTGGTGCACAACTTCTATTCACTTTAACCTACTTTTAAAAGTATCTTTTACAACACCAACTAAGTTTTCCAAACTAAGTAATACGGAACGTTTTGAACGCATCGATGTGGTGCACCGGATCCGGTCCTAACGTCTAGGCCGGGTTTGGGGTGTTACATTTAGTGGTATTAGAGCCTAGGTTGCAACAACTCATCTGTGGAATTGGTTTACAAAAACGAAGATTTTCAAAAAAAAATCAGTTGTAAAAAAAAAACTGGACTCCTGAAGATGGCCTTCCGAATCTCCGGCCCAAGCCTGTAAGTATTCTGAATTTTTCTGAATATATTCTGAATTATCTGTCTGTACTGAAACTTTACTAGAATACTCTAGATAGGATGCTACTGAAATCCTAGAAAAGCTTGCTAAAAGACTGAGACTGTAGCTAGACATCGATTCTGCGAAAACCAATTCTGAATTACTGTCTGAATCATAAAACATCTGTAATAAACATTGGAATGATATTAATGCATAACATTCGTAATCAGATAATACGATATGAGTACGCGAGCAGCAAGGTAGAGGCCGTGGATGAGGCCGAGGAAGAGCTCGAGCAGGATCTTCGTCTTCAGGACATATGCCAGCGGTAGAAGCACCGGTACCATCGGCAATGGAAGTGGAATCATATGATCATGCTACCGAGGATGACGCCCTGTCGCAGGTAATGCTTCAAGTTCTGGAAAGGGTTGCCGGGGCAAGTTCGAGCAACGGAATTCGAGGATCGATTTCTGAACGACTCCGGGCTAACGGAGCGGAGATCTTTAGGGGTGTATCTGGTGTAGTTCCGAATATGGCAGAATATTGGTTGGAGGCCACGGAACGAATTATGGATGACTTAGACTGTTCTGTGGAGCAGAAGCTGAAGGGGGCCGTATCATTGCTGCGAGATGAGGCTTATCAGTGGTGGCTCACCGTGAGGGATGGAACCCCAGCTGATAGGATTACTTGGGAGCTGTTTAAGACAGCCTTTAAAGGAAAGTACGTCGGGGCAAGTTATGTGGACGCTCGTAGGAAAGAATTCCTGAATCTGGTCCAAGGAGGCAAAACTGTTGCTGAGTACGAGGCTGAATTTCTGAGGCTGAGTAGGTATGCTGTGGGAATAGTTGCTATGGAGTATGAGCGTAGCGTTCGCTTTGAGGATGGACTCAGAGATGACCTTAAGGTGCTGATTGCTCCGCAGAGGGAGCGTGACTTCGCGGTTCTAGTGGAAAAAGCTAAGATTTCTGAGGAGGTAAAGCGTACTGAGAGGCAGAACCGTGAGAAAGATCGGAACCTTTTTCGGAGGGATTCTTGACCTTCGGGTGGAGCAAACAAGAATGTCAAAAGGGCGAGAGTGGAGGAGCCAGTTCGAGTCGTTCCGATGAATGTGGTTAGACCGCCAATCTGTGGGGACTATGGTAAGGTACACCTAGTTGAGTGTAGGAAACGTTTTGCTGCTTGTTTTCGATGCGGATCTATGGAGCACAGAGTTAAGGACTGTCCATAGAGAGCTGATCAGGCTCAGGTTGCTGTACAGAGGGTTGTAAAACCCATGAGAGGTGGACCACAACCACCGAGAGGACATGGACAAGGTAGGGACAGAAATGGGAATGGAAATGGTCGAGGTCGAGGAGCGCCTGGCAGGGGAGCTGGAAATGCTGAGGCTCGACAGCTAGCGTTGGTGTATGCAGCTCGTCGTCGAGAGGAGGGCGACGCACCTGATGTCATAACTGGTACGTTTTTAGTTTCTAATATGCCGTACACTACCTTGGTGGATATTGGATCTACTCATTCTTATGTTGCGTGTGCCATATGTGGGTCTTTGGGAGTGCATTCTGAGAAGATAGTGAGTGGGGTATCAGTGCTAAGTCCCTTGGGTCACTCGGTTAGGGTAGACAAGCTGTATAAGGATGTACCTGTAGAAACTCAAGGTAGGATCTTTCCTGGCGATCTAATAGAGTTGCCGTTTGGAGAGTTTGATCTCATTCTGGGAATGGACTGGCTTGCTAAGCATAAGGCGACTCTGGACTGTGCTGCTAAGCGAATGGTGCTAAAGACCACGGAAGGGGATGAGGTTATGGTGATAGGTGAACAAAGGGACTATTTGTCTAATGTGATATTGGCATTGAGGGCTGAAAAGTGGATTCAGAAAGGTTGTGGGGCCTATTTGGCATTTGTAAGTCAAACAGATGCAAAGGGGCTGACATTGGATAAGGTTAGGACTGTAAAAGAGTTCCAAGATGTCTTTCCGGGGGAGCTTCCAGGATTGCCTCCAAACCGAGAAGTCGAATTTGGAATCGACCTGTTGCCTGGGACAGCACCAGTGTCCATTGCACCATATAGGATGGCACCGAAGGAGTTAGTGGAGTTAAAGGCGCAAATTCAAGAATTGTTGGATAGGGGCTTTATTAGGCCAAGTGTGTCTTCATGGGGAGCACCGGTGCTATTTGTGAAGAAGAAGGATGGGACGATGCACATGTGCATTGATTATCGCCAGTTGAATAAACTGACGATTAAGAATAAGTACCCTCTGCCAAGGATTGACTATCTGTTCGACCAGCTTACGGGAGCTTCTGTATTTTCCAAGATCGATCTTCGATCTGGATATCATCAGTTAAGGGTCAAGGAGGCAGATATTCATAAGACAGCATTCAGGACTCGTTATGGTCATTATGAGTTTCTGGTTATGCCATTTGGAGTAACAAACGCTCCTGCAGCGTTTATGGATCTGATGAATCGTGTGTTCCAACCATTTCTAGATCAGTTCGTGGTCGTCTTTATTGACGATATTCTGGTATATTCTGAGACCGAAGCAAAACATGATGAGCATCTCCGCACTGTGTTGCAAGTGTTAAGGGAGAAGGAACTTTATGCGAAGTTCAGCAAGTGTGAGTTCTGGTTGAGGGAGGTAACCTTTTTGGGGCATGTGGTCTCTGCAGAGGGGATTAGAGTGGATCCTCGAAAGATTGAAGCAATTTTGGAATGGAAGCCACCTAGGTCAGTTTCAGAAATTCGAAGTTTCCTAGGATTGGTAGGTTACTACAGAAGGTTTGTGGAAGGTTTTTCTGTGATGGCAACACCTCTCACAAAACATATAAGGAAAGGAGTACCGTTTGTTTGGACAGAGAAGCAGCAAGAAGCTTTTGAGTGGTTGAAGAAAGTTCTGACTGAAGCACCTGTGTTAATTCAACCAGAGTCTGGAAAAGATTTTACTGTGTACAGTGATGTATCACACGTAGGTTTAGGTTATGTGTTGATGCAAGAGAGTAAGGTGGTTGCTTATGCGTCTCGACAACTTAAGCCTCACGAAGGGAACTATCCTACTCATGATTTGGAGTTAGCAGCAGTGATCTTTGCGCTTAAAATCGGGAGACACTACTTGTATGGGGAAAGGTGTATTATATACACAGATCATAAGAGTCTCAAGTACTTGCTGACTTAGAAGGAACTGAACCTTAGGCAAAGGAGATGGATTGAGTTGCTCAAGGATTATGATTGTTCAATCGAATATCACCCAGGCAAGGCTAATGTGGTAGCCGATGCTCTAAGTCGTAGAGCTGTATCTGATCTGAGAGCAATGTTTGCTCGTCTAAGTCTGTATGATGATAGAAGTCTGTTGGCTGAATTGCAAGTAAGGCCAACCTGGGTGGATCAGATTAAGGAAAAGGAGTTGAAAGATAAGTCTTTGGTCCCTCGTTTTCAACAAGTTAAGGAAGGGGAAACTTTTGAGTTTGGGTTAAATGATGATGGGGTTCTGTGTTTTCGAGGTAGAATTTGTGTTCCGATTCACCAGCCCTCTAAAACCTCAAGTTTTAACGACAATACCATAGCAAAACCCTCTCGTTTTACCTTTCTAAACACAAGTTGCAAAAAGCCGAAAACCCTACATTAATAGGGACTTGGCCGAATACTGAAGTCAATGAAAGATTGACTTTTGTTATCATCTGAGGGCTTAGATCTACATCGAGATCGAGTGGGAAACTCATTGGAATTAGTCACTAAGGAATTGGTGGTAAGTCTTCTCCAAAACTTAGTATTCTTACATATTTTAGGAAAAGCAGAAATCCCTAAAAGTTAATGAGGTTGTCGATTTGGACTTGTAACCCTGAGGGGTCGTAATAACTATTTTGTTTTGGTAATAGCGTGATTTAGAGGTGGTTGATCAAGGGCTTGGACAGGTGGAACGATCGGATCTTTGGAGTTAACCATCTTTCGGCAGTAGGTAAGAGCAATAAGGGTTTTAGGCATGTTTGGCCGAATGTGGTAGGGGACTATATACTCAATCTTATTTCAATATTTGAAGTGATATTAAGTGATTCAATTGTAGGCAGTTCGTGTGTAGATCTCGTCGAGGAAATCCCAAAACAGGTGTGTAACTGACACCCTCCCATAGGCTAGATCGGCAAAAGCCGAAAAGCCGAAATGCCGAAAAGCCGTTATTTTGAGCACTTGCGAGTGTGCGAATGCTCGTAAGACGTATGGGTAATTATTACTGGTAATCGAAAGTGATAAAACTGCAGTACGTGCGATTTTGTACGTTTTGATAGTTTGGGCTTAATGGGCCAAAACTGGGTCAATGGGCCAACGGGCCCAATTCAGTAAGAACACTCGGTAAGAGTTTCTGGCTAAACGTAATGGCTACGATATGCATGAAAACCTTAAAAATAGTTAGATGTACTAGATTACCCCTATGTATGCAAAATTACCATAATACCCCTATGTATGGAAAATTACCATTATACCCCTATGTATGCAAAATGACCTTTATACCCCTAGGGTTAATTCTGTCTGAAAAGCATGATGAATTAAATCTGTATGATGTATGCCATGAATGTATATCTGTTGCATGGGGACTTGGGTTATATTATAGAGGAAGCGTCCTGGTGGCTATGCCACAAATTATCTGTTCTGGTGGCCCTGCTACATATATCTGTTCTGGTGGCACTGCCACAAAATATCTGTATCTGGTGACTCTGTCACATTTTCTGTATCTGGCAGCCATGCTGCATATTTCTGTGGCGTGTAGCGGTTGGGTGGGTCGAGTAGTCTCCCCACATGTTGAAAGGATGGTTTGGGGGTGCACATGGTTGGATATGGTTGGGTTTCTGCATAAGCATGATATATCTGTTCTGATCTGTTCTGGGCCTATGGGCTTTATTCTGAAATCTGTTCTGGGCTAAGGCCAACTTATTCTGTCTCTGTGGTTTGAACTGATTTAGGCTATGGTTGGGTTGAATTACACACTGAGTTTCCCAAAACTCACCCCTTATTTTCATCCTCGCAGGTAATCCTCAACCATAGTGGGCTTGGAGCTGTGAGGGATTCGGACTGGCCACATGTTTCTACGAACCTGGTTTCTTTCGGGTGAACTGGACGTCCTTTTAATTTTAGTTATGGTTTTGGGTTTTAAGTGTAATAAGGCCGCTTAATTATTTTTATGGTTTTGTTTTACTTTTATTATTTTATTTTATTATGATGAAAGAAAACTATGATAACTAAGGTAAATGGGTTAGCTTTAGGACGCGTTTTCAAAAACATTAAGGGATTTCAAAATAACACGATTACAAGTAAGACTTCCGCTAAGCAAACGTTTTCAAACTTAATCATTTTCTTAAGGTAGACATAACCAGACGGTTTTCTCAAAATTATACGAGTCGTTAAGGTGTGGCAATGGTGGTGTGCATGTCTAGGATTGGATCCGAAGGGAGCTTGGTACTTAAACAGTCCGACGGACTCACCTCCTCCTTTCCTGGTTTCCTACCTGGTGCACAGCTTCTATTCACTTTAACCTACTTTTAAAAGTATCTTTTACAACACCAACTAAGTTTTCCAAACTAAGTAATACGGAACGTTTTGAACGCATCGATGTGGCACACCGGATCCGGTCCTAACGTCTAGGCCGGGTTTGGGGTGTTACACAAACCTTATGCTTAACTGGGAGAAATGTCACTTCATGGTTTAAGAAGGTATTGTACTAGGGCATAAAATTTCTAGTAAAGGGATTTAGGTGGATAAATCTAAAATAGAAACAATCGAAAAATTACCACCCCCTAGTTCAGTTAAGTCTATTAGAAGCTTTTTAGGACATGTTGGTTTTTATAGAAGATTTATTAAGGACTTTTCTAAGATAGCTAAGCCTTTGACTAAATTGCTAGGAAAAGATATACCTTTTAACTTCGATCAGGAATGTTTAGAAGCATTTAATACTTTAAAGGATAAATTAATTAATGCTCCAATCATAATTGCACCTGATTGGAACTTACCATTTGAACTAATGTGTGATGCGAGTTATTTTGTAGTAGGTGCAGTATTGGGACAGCGAAGAGACAAGCATTTTCAACCTATCTATTACGCCAGCAAAACCTTAACGGCTGCACGGGAAAACTATACTACTATGGAAAAAAAGTTGCTAGCTGTGGTTTTTGCATTTGATAAATTTCGATCATATCTCATATTGTCTAAAGTTGTTGTTTACACTGACCATTCCGCCCTTCGCTACCTTTTAACCAAAACCGATGCCAAACCTCGACTCATTCGATGGATTCTCTTATTACAAGAATTCGACTTGGAAATTCAGGACAAGAAACGAGCTAAAACTCTTGCGGCTGATCATCTGTCCAGGCTCGAGAAATCTAATACCAGAGAACTAGATGACGTGGAAATAAATGATTCGTTCCCTGAAGAACAATTTTTCGCTATATCTAACTCTGAGGTACCTTGGTTTGTAGACATCACAAATTTTTTAGTTGCTAACATTATCCCAAAAGGGTTAACACACCAGGAAAAGAAGCGATTCTTTAATGATGTGAAAAACTACTTTTGGGATGATCCATTTCTGTTTCATAGATGTGCAGATCAAGTCATCAGAAGATGCGTTACAGGATCAGAAATATCAAAAATATTGGAACACTGCCACTCAGGGCCAACCGGAGGACACTATAGTGGAACTAAGACAGCACACAACATACTTAAATCAGGTTTTTATTGGCCTTCGTTATTCAAAGACGCTATCAGGTATGTTACTTTATGTGACAAATGCCAACGGACAGGTAACATATCTAAACATGATGAAATGCCTCAAAACTGTATGCTTTCTTGTGAAATATTTGACGTTTGGGGTATCAATTTCATGGGCCCATTCCCTAGTTCATTTGGAAATAAATACATCTTAGTAGCAGTTGACTACATGTCCAAATGGGTAGAAGCTCAAGCTCTACCTACTAATGATGCTAGAGTGGTAGTACGTTTCCTTAAAAAACTCTTTTCGAGATTCAGAACACCTAGAGCAATTATCAGTGACAGGGGCATTTATTTTTGTAATACCCAATTTGAAAAAACCCTTAAGAAATACGGAGTTCATCATAGAATAGCCACCCCACACCATCCTCAAACTAATGGACAAGTTGAAATAGCAAACCGAGAACTCAAATGGATCCTTGAAAAAATAGTAGAATCAAACAGAAAAAACTGGGCAACAAAAGTAGACGATGCCTTATGGGCTTACAGAACTGCTTTTAAGACTCCGATAGGGACATCACCTTACAAACTTGTTTATGGAAAAAATTGTCATCTACCATTCGAACTAGAGCATAAAGCTTTTTGGGCTATTAAATTTCTAAACCTTGATCCCGAAGTTGCAGGAAAAAATAGGTTGATGCAACTGAATGAGCTAGATGAATGGCGAGCCAATGCATACGAAAATTCATGCCTATACAAGGAAGCAACAAAGCGGCGCCATGACGTTCGTTTAAAGCAACGGAAACAATTTTAAGTTGGAGATCTCGTCTTACTATAAAACTCAAGACTTAAATTGTTTCGCGGGAAACTAAAATCACAATGGTCAGAACCCTTCGTAATTCAATCTGTTCATCCATATGGCACAATAGATGTAAGTCACCCATCATACGGTACTTTCAAAGTAAACGAACACTTCTCAACCTTTATAATGGTGAGGATTTTAAAGTCGATAGAGAGGAGCTACAACTCCAAAAACCGCCTTAAATATACCAGCAAGGTAACAGTTGAGCTTAGACTATAAACAAGCGCTTCTCGGGAGGCAACCCGAGTACTAACGATTTTAAATTATTTTAAATTCAAGTTTTAAACATTTAGGTCACTAACAGAGTACTTGAAGCACAGGTTCTCAGCTCTACACGGTCGATAACACGGCCGTGCTTAAGGCCGTGTGACCAACATGGAGGGAAACACGGCCGTGTGAAAACAGGGTAAATGATTTCCCCAAAACACGGGATGTGATAAATCCCCACGGCCGTGCGACATGGCCGTGGGTGAACTTGATAGGTGAACACGGACGTGGGAATAGAAAAACACGGGCGTGCAAGGGGCAAGGCTCGATTTTGTTTCTTCAACACGGGCGTGTGACATGCCCGCGTCGTTAAGCCGTGGACAACAATACATGGGCATGGTACCTTAACACACGAGCGTGGGAGAAGCGAACAAAGCTAGGCACAACTGTGCGACATGCCACACACGCCCAAGACACACGGGCGTGGGATAGTAGCCGGGCATGACCTAAATTGCAAAACTCGAAAAACACGGGCTCACCTTCAGAGTACACGGACGTGGCCCTAGGCCGTGTGGTCCTCCCCTATATAAGCAAACCACTGTTCATTTTTTCCCCTTTCAAAACCCTAGCCGAAATCTACCTTTCTCCACTCCCTAATCCCTATCTCGGCCACCATTCCCCAGCTTCTCATTTCCCCAACCCCTAAATTATCCTAAAATCCACTTCCCCTGCATTAATCCTCACTTCCCCATCTCTTTTCCCTCTCTTACAATTCCCACGAGGGCCCCAAAAAGAGCTCTTCCAAATACTTCGGGTCTGACCTTTAGCAGTAGGTCGCTACATCGACTAGGCAGATGTCTCCACAAGGCATCTCGAGCATGCTTAGTATGAGGATGATCGAGAGGCGCTGAGGAACCTCCCCTCCCCAGTATCATCTCACCCAATTTACCAAGGAGGAAGCCTACGAGGACATTCCTGATTATGTCCCCCCACAGCACGAGGACCCATCGACTCGGCCACCACCACCCTCTCGTCCAGTTCATGCAGTGGCTTCATATGCTAACATCTCTAAGCGCCTCACCCGAATCGAGCAGCAGTGTTTTCAACGATTTGACAACATTGATGCTACTCTACAGCAAATTTGTCAGCACACCCACATCTCATCGCCAGTCCCACCTCGCGAACTATCCAGCGATGAAGATGTTTAGAAATATTTATTTATTGTTTTATGTTTTTATTTTTTATTGAACTACTTTTTATTTTTGTTAGATTTTAGAATTTTATTTTTTTAATTATTAATTTCGGTTATTTCTTTTCGAGTACTTATTCTTCCTAATATCCCCTAAAAAGTTCCTAATTTTATCACAGTTATATAGAGCTCTTAAGCTCATCATCACATAGGAACTAAAACTCCACCGGGACAGGTTCTCCATGACTGCCATATCCTGCTCGACCACGACCATAGCTACCACTAGATATAATATTCTTTTGGTGCAGGGCTTATGGCTTAATGAATCTCTACGACCGCCAGAGTATCCTCCTCCACTCTCGAACCGATCACTCTCCAAAACTCTAGTTTGAGGAATTTATCATACAGGAAGTTTCACTTCTCTCCTTATCTTATTTTTATACTCTAACATCTATCTTTGTACATTGAGGGCTATGTACATCTTAAGTGTTGGGGGGTATTTATTTCATTATCAGAAAAATCCCAAAATAATCATCTTGTTCCCTTGAAAAACTATCATATCATATTTAGGATAAATTTTAATTGATTTATGATTTTGATTGATATATCTTGAATTAAACCATAAGCATTTATGCATCGATTGTTTAAACTTTAAGACAATAGAGAATCAAGCATGATGAGTTGATTTTTAAGAATTCAAAATCTTAGGCTGTTTCCCCAAGTCTAGGTATTACTTTGAATTGGAATTCACGAGTCTAAACATCGAAAAGCCATAATTTTTGTGCGATTTTTGAGCCTTTTGAGCATCTATTCATCCTTTCATGGTCACTTTTATCATTACTTTGAGTGCGTCAGTATTGAACTGTTATTCTAAAACTTGCTTGATTATGCATGTCGAGACCACACTATTCGATTTGATATATCAAAATGATTAAGGCACTTAGGATTAACCCACTCATGCCATGAAAAGCCTACCTCCACGGTTAACCCCTAGTAAACCCCCTTGAGCCTAACAAGCCATTTCTTGTATTACTCTTAATATTAACATTTAACCCATTATTGTTGAAATCCCTTAAATTAATCCCTATTTTTGTCGAGATTTGAGTTGAATGGATTGTCTAGCTATGTTTTATTCTTGATATTTAGTCTATATTATTTAACTTGTTCTTAAAAAAAAGTATGTATACATATCTGTAATTTCATATTCTGAGAGAAGCTCTATTGTACGCAAGTAAAGAATAACTCTTTTTCTAGTTAAGGCAACTTTTCAAGTCAATCTCGATTCTAACCCTTTCTTTCAGCTTGTGACCACACCCCTTAACTAAGCCTCATTACAACCCTCTAAAGACATTTTGATTGATGTATCATCTTAAATTATAGTGGTGGAGATTTGATTTTCATGCAAGCCTATGGTAATGACTTTTCATTATTGACTATTGAGTGCTTCATTTATTATCCTTAAACACTTCGAGTGATTTGAGTGAATCTTTAGGAGGATGTAAAACTCTGTGATATTCTGAATCAAAGGTAATTACTTAGATGCGAAAAGACACCTAATTTTTCATGATTAAATACTCAACTTGAAATGTTTGAAACTCTTATGTTCTTTTAGTTGAATTCTCAATGTATGATTACCTATGGATTATTTTGAGATATTATCGATAAGAATTACAAGTTAGGGAGAATTTATTTTGATTATGAGTTGAGGATTTTGCTTGAGGATAAGCAAATGCTTAAGTGTGGGGGTATTTGATAAATGGCAAATTATACATGTTTTTACCCCAAATACTTAGCATACTTATGGATGTTTATTACTAGATTTGTGGATTTTGGTGCTCTTAATCCGGTTATTTCATGTTTTGTACTCAGGAGAGCACCAAGAGTCAAAAGGAGCCAAAAACGGACAAAACAGACCAAATCGAGAAGATAACACGGCCTAAGCCTTGCCACACGGGCTACTCATACGCTGGTGTCTTTCGAGGGTGTCGACCAAGGCTTTCACGATTCACACGGCCTGGCCATTGACCCACACAGCCATGTGCAATTTAACGGATCAAACACGTCCTGGCAATCACGTCACACGGTCGTGTCACACGAGCGTGTCCCTACCGAGCCCAAGTTAAGTCCAATTCGGAAAAGGTCACTTTTGAGGGTTTCTAGGCATTCCAAAGCCTATAAATACACCTTAGAAGAGGAGAAAAAGGGGAGACAGAGAAGGGGGAGTAAGGAATTACTCCAAGAAAGTCGATTGATCCATCTCAGAAGCCAGATTCATCATCAAGACTAAAGATCTCTCCTCAATTTCCCTTTAGGAGTTTTGGGTTTTCTTTATGTTTTGTATTCTTTATTCTTCTGAGATGTTTTCTTATTTAGTTATGAACTAAACCCCTAAATACCTAAAAGGAATGAAACCTAATACGAATCTTGTTATTATATTTTGAATCGTATGATAAATATTTAACTTGTTCTTAATTCTTGTTTTGATATCCTAGGATACTGATTCAAGACATGCTCTTATTCAGAAGACGAATAGACCCTGTCTAAGAGTACTTTTGTCATAGTTAAGCAGAGTTGATTGCGCGCCTAGAAATAGGGTGACAAGATTTTGCCGGATTAGGGTGAAACCTAATAGGGGGATCCATAGATCAAGTTAATGCAACCCTAGAGTGTAAATTAGAGAAAAGTCTCAGTTATTCAATCTAGGGATTCGACATTATTAGTATTGAATAGGGATAATAACATAACTTAGGGATCTCTACAAAACAAGTTGAATGAATAAATCGTCCGATTCGAAGCCACAATAACAAGTAAAGTCTAGGTGGATTTTTCCTTAGGTATTGTCTCAAGTCAATCGATTTTCCCAAAGCAATTCCCCAATTATTTTATCTGTTCATTCTTAGTTTAGATAATTAGTTAATTAAAACAAAACCCTATTATTCTTAGGCTAGATAATAAAAAGACAGTTATTACTAGTATTTTTGGTTCCCTTGGGTACGATATCCCGGTCTTGCCATTAGTATACTATTGTTCGATAGGTGCACTTGCCTTTTCGTTGTGATAATAGTTAGTCTAGGTTTGATCTTCATTATAAATATTTATTACTTGTTATGAATCATGCGATCACACACTACTCATACTCACTGACATATAACATCAAGCAATCAAGTTAGAATCGCTCCAGTGATTTCTCGCTTTGGGCTAAGCTTCAGGCAAGCTTTCATCAAAGATGAATTTATGTTTCTAGCAATTGAGTACTATAACCAAGTTCTATTTCCATTCTCAAAATTAAACCCCATTTAATTTATTCTCAATAAGAATGCTAATAAGAGGAGTATGAGACATATTTGAACTGAAAAAACAATAAAGATTCACTAATTACTTTCTTTATATTAAGTAAATATTTTCATTTCAGCAACATATAAAAAATGTAATATGATACATGCGTCTTGTATTAGAACCTAAAAAAACATTTTTCCATTTCTACAATCATTCTCACACCCATTAATCATGTTGCCTTAGGTTCCCATGATTAATTAGAAAAAACATGGATTACAACCAATCAGTTCGTGAATCTTAATTCTCAAGACTCCACACCAACCGACGACCATTTAATGTTTGGCCATCATCTCTAGCTTAAATATCATTTCTTGATAAATTATTTAATAAGAGACAATCTTGATTTTGTAACCATTGACTCAACACCCATCATGAATATACATTCATTTATGAGTCATCTTGGGACAATCCCGCTACGAGTCATGCATGACTAGTTTTCCTTAAAAAGAAATCTCATCTAGTGAACCCACATGATAAAGCTTACCTTGAGGTGCGAGCCAACTCGAAACTTTATCATGCTATCATTTAAGGACCATCAATGGAGGTTGTAGGACTTGTTCAAGGACCTTCTCCCACTCAATATTTTAAAAACATGCAAGATTTTTATCCCAGATTTCAAGAATGATCATACAATAATCCTAATGACATTTTTACCTAATCTGTATGACATGCTTCCAATGTATGCATGGCATGCTATGGAAATTTTATAATATTCACAGTCATTTATTCACAAGAATCAATCAATCATAAAAATAACCAATTTTGATTCTCCACTTTTTTTTCTTTTAAAGGAAAAAACTGAAAAAGTGAATGTAATTCGTGCACCAAATAAAGCCCTAGGAAAGGAAGGTGAGTCATATTTGACCACTTAAAAACCAAGCATTTCCTTAACAGAGTCAACCTTAGACATGCACCTTTTCATTACCACACTTCTCACAACAATCATATAACCTAAAGAAGTGAATGGAGCAATACACCACATGTAATTTCTCATTACCACATTTTTTAATTTTTTAATTGATCAACTATGGATCATCACATACATATATATAACTTATAATATGACATAATATAAATATTATAAACAATAAGGATATGGGTAATTAAAATAAAATTGTCAATCAAGGTTTCCATGGTTCTAATTTTAAGAAAATAAATGAAAAACAAAAATACATAATTCTTCACCACAAGACATTCCTTGGGTCTTCAACCGCCATTGCTCCATCTTTTCCTCGTCATGGGCTCCTTTTGGAAAAGATTACATTTAAGTCCTATGTCCGTTTGGCTCACAAGAATTTTATGATTTTAAAAAAATAGTCTTATGTAGAGATGATAGTCCACAGTCTAATTCCTAATAACCACAACCTCAGCAAAAAATAAGAATTATATAACAAATATATAACATCACATTCATTCCCATCTATAACTCAAACCATGCATAAGATCTATAGAATGTCACTTTCTATGTAATCGAATCATTCAATAAAAAGATAAATTTATTTTGATTACATGTTTATACTTATAGATAGAGCACAACCTGGCTCGTGATACTAGTTATTGGAAAATCAAGTCTGGAAAACATTGTAGGAAATAAGTTTAAGGAAAAAATAGAGTTTTAAATTTTTTTCCAAAACTAGAACTTGGTTGTGATATCTAAAGTAATATACACTTAAACAAAATTGTACCTTTTCGATACGTCTAGGATAAACGCCTCGACCAAATGGTCTTCTCCGCTATCTTCAAACTCACATCCACCAAGTGTGGGCTCGCTTCAAAGAAAAAAAATTCACAAAAAATTATCTGCGAGGCAATTTCACAATTTTCCTAAACTTTAGGGTCAAGTTGTAAATAAGAAATATGTCTCTAGAAATTTTCTAAAATAATTTCTTCAAGAATTTTTTCCCTACAACTTTTTGTTGAATTCAAGTGTGTGAAAAATAATGATCCATGGTTCTCTTTATATAAGGAGAGTTTAGAGATTTAAACTATGATTAAACTTAATTTGAAACCAAATTATACGGTGGAGTCCCAATACGAATGTGATTCCTTCACTGCTCAACCACTGAAAAACCACCGTCGTTGACCATCCGTCGACCACCAGAATGTCACCATCGTAGCCATTAGCACCTTCGTATCCAATGGTACCATCATAGGTGCAACACCCTCATGGCACCCCAAGCCAGTTTTGTCTAGGCCAGTGATGACCAGACAGGACTTGTCTAGCCACCAATTGGACTGTCAGCTTGGTTCACATACTAGGCTCGGGTTCGAGCAGTTTTTGGGTCTCAATTTCGGGTTCTCAAGCCCAATTTTTTATTTCAAGAAAAATTTTCAAGTTCAATTACCCATTATGTCAATTGACAGACTTGAAAATTAATTTCCAAAAATATCATATTAATTTTAATCAATTTGATTAATTTAATTTTACTTGATCAAAATTATTTTTCCCAAAAATCAGTAAGATTTTCCAAATTAATTTTTCAAGAAAATTATTTATTCAAATTCTCTAGTTGAACAATTCTCACAACCGCTTAATTTAATTCAACATCAAATAAATCAACTTAATTAAATTATTTCCAAAGTCGTAGAATTTTCGTTTGATTCAAATGTAGTTCAACCGAGATTTTGTTGAGCTAGCGGAGGGACCAATCAAACATATATAATTAGGCTCGAGTAATTTCAATTATGTTTAGAAGCTTTGTTTCAATAAGTCGTAATTAACTTAATCATGGAGTTAGTTCACAAGAAATACCATGATTGAAAACTCCTTATTGTATACTCTTTATGAAAGCAATTTATCCAACTACTTTGTCCAATGAACTCGTCATGTGTGTGTTACCCTCATATGATAGCTTTGATTCCATTGAGTTAAATTCATTTCACTGAAATACAATCCTATTTTATCTCATTGTTACCATGTGTCTTCTTAATGATTAATGTGATCGCTGTCAACAAAAGAATGTGATAAATTTCTTGTTCGAGAATAAGCAACTTGTGGCTACATTTCATATTTATCAATCAATACTATGCTAATAAGAGGATACCGTTAACTCTTTAATCGAACTATGAATTTAATTATTGCTAGTAAAGTCATGTCATACACAAGCTATGTACCCAACATACCGGCTATAGGATCGACCATCTTTAGAGCATAAGCCTCCACTTATATCAAAGCACGTAAGTTACATACACATGCTCAGTAACTAACACAAACTTTAGGTAAATCACACCATGAACATCACAAGTGAATTAATTCACAAACAAATTCATAATTAATTCCAGTTGGGTCCAGTCCAATGTATCATTCTTCCAATGAGTACATCTATGTCTCTACCTCTGGAGTCAACTGCTTTGATAGCCAAGACTGGCCATCTCTCCAACCGGATTGTAGATGACATAATAATCCTTCTAAATATTTGATTCAAATGCTCAATTGGATTCTTTTATAGGATTACAGACTACAGACTCGTTTAGATTATTTACTAAAGTAAGTTGTCTTTCTCGCGATGTAAATGTTCTTATAGTGTCACTTATCATCAGTTTGAACTTAGACAATCAATGAGCTAACATTTGCTTGTCACAATTTTGCTATGCATGCAAAACATGAAAGACAGAAACACAAATGACATAATAGTGAAATGTATTAACTTTATTTATTTACTCATCATTCAAATACATAAAAAATAGTTACATGTTTACTACAATAGGGCACATTTCCCAATAGAAATAGCATGAGTGCAAGTACCTGACTCATGACTTAGAGTTGGCAGCAGTGTTATGCGCACTAAAAATCTAGAGGCATTATTTATTTGGTGAGAACTGTTATATCTATACTGATCATAAGAGTCTCAATTACCTTCTCACCCAAAAATAGTTGAACTTGAGGCAATGGAAGTGGATATAAATGTTAAAGGACTATGACTACGTGATAGAATACCATCCTAGAAAAACCAATGTAGTGGCAGAAGTTTTAAGTAGGACGCAAATGACAGATCAAAGAGTAATTTTGCTAGGTTAAGTCCAGTGGATGATAGAGACTTACTAGCTAAACTACAAATGAAACCCACTTTGGATAACAAGATTAAGGCTAAACAACATTTATATGTGTCCTTGTTGCCATGGATTAAGCAGGTGGAAGATGGGAAAACTGAGGACTATCGGTTTAATGATGACGGTATCTTGTGTTTTCGAGGGAGGTATTGTGTGTCAAACAATAAGGATCCGAAATAAACTATACTTCAAGAAGTCCATGCTAGCCTTTATTCCATACATCCTGAAGGTAATAAGATGTATCAGGATTTAAAAGAGCTATATTGGTGGCCTGGACTAAAGTGTGAAGTGGCATAATTCGTAGTTGAGTGCTTAACATGTCAGTGACTGAAAGTTGAGCACCAGTTCCCTTCGAGCCTTTTACAATCGATTAAGATACCTCAATAGAAGTGAGATGAATAACGATGGACTTTGTTAGTGATTTACCCTTAACACCCACTAAGAAAGATTCAATATGGGTAATAGTAGATCGGTTAACTAAGTCAGCTCATTTTTTACCTATCTATACGGATTACACCTTACAAAAGTTTGCTAAGTCATATATTTCAGAGATTGTATAGTTGCTTGAGGTACCTGTATCAATTATTTCAGATTGAGATCCTCATTTTACATCTCAATTTTGGAAAAAGCTATATAAGGCACTAGGTACTCAATTAGATTTTATCACTGCCTTCCCTTTGTAAACTGATGGACAATCCGAATGGGTTATTCAGATATTTTCCAATATGCTAAGGGCCTGCATCATCAAATTTCGAGGTAGTTGGGAGGAACATTTTCCTCTAGCAAAATTTTCCTATAAGATATATTCCAATCAAGTATCCAAATGGCACTCTACGAAACCTTGTATGGTCGTAAGTGCCAAACACCACTGTGTTGGACAGAACTAGGTGAAAGGAATATTTTGGGTCTAAAAGTGGTACAAGAATGTGAAGGGAAAATTAGATTAATTTAAGATAGACTGAAAGTAGCTTCGGATAGGCAGAAGTCATATGCAGCCCTCAAAAGGAAGGACATTGAATACAATGTTAGAGATTAAGTTTTCCTAAAAGTGTCTCTATGGCGAAAAGTGTTAAGGTTCAGAAGAAATGGCAAGTTAAGTTTTAAGTTCATCAGATCGTAGAGTGTTCTTAAAAGAGTCAATCCAGTGGTGTGCCAATTATAATTACCTCTAAAATTGGACCATATTCATGACGTCTTCCATCTTCATGTTGAGACGATACCGATTCGATCCTTCCCATATTGTTTCAATTGAAGAGATTGAGGTGAGACGGGATTTTTTCTTTAAGGAAGAACTCGTACAAATCCTAGATCGTGAAGTAAAGGTTTTAAGAACAAAATGAATCCCATTTGTTAAGGTTTTGTGGCATAACCATGGCCTTGAGGAGGGCACATGAGAATCGGAAGAGACATTTAGTCAACAGTATCATTAATCGTGATATTCGTGTGATAAGTTTTATAAATTTATAATGGATCGTTCTTGAAACTAACTATTATCACGAAGAAGGCAAGTGTACCTATCAAATAGTAGTATAGTTTTAGCAAGACCAGATTGTTGAACCCAAAGGAACTAAAAGTACTAGTAATGACTGTCTTTTTATTATCTAGCCTAAGAATAATGGGGTTTGTTTTAACTAACTAATCAACTAAACAAAGAAATCACAGAAAATAGAATTGGGGAATGACTTTTGGAAAACTCGATTGATTGAGACAATACCTAAGGAAAAATCCACCTAGACTTCACTTGTTATTTGACTCTGAATCTGACGATTTATTTATTTGACTTGATTCGTAGAAATCCCTAAGTTATATTATTATCCTTCTCGAGACTAACAACGTCTAACCCTAGGTTGAATAATTGAAATCTCTTTCTAATTAACTCCCTAGAATTGCATTAACTCGATCTATGTATCCCCTTATTAGGTTTTTCCCTAATTCGGCAAAATCTTGTCACCCTACCTCTAGGCGCGCAACCAACTCCGCTTAATTATGACAAATGTACTCAGGGTCTATTCCTCCTCTGAATAAGAGCTTATCTTGAACCAATATCCTAGAATATCAAGACAAGAATCAAGAACACATAATTAAGAACAAGCCAAATATTTATCATACAATTCAGAAAATAATAACAAGATTCGTCTTAGGTTTCATTCCCCTTAGGTATTTAGGGGATTTAGTTCATAACTAAAAAGGAAAACATCTCAGAAGGATAATGAATACAAAACATAAAGAAAACCCAAAACTCTTGAAGGGAAATTGAGGGGAGATCTTTAGTCTTGACGATGAATTCGGCTTCCGAGATGGATCAATCGGCTTTCTTTGAGCCGTTCCCTGCTTCCTTCTCTATGCATCCTCTTTTCTCCTCCTTTAGGGTGTATTTATAGGCTTTGGAATGCCTAAGAACCCCAAAATTGGCCTTTTATGAATTGGACTAAACTTGGGCTCGGTAGGGACACACCCGTGTGACACGCCCGTGTGTGATTACTTCAAGTCGTGCTTGAGCCTGTTAGAATGGCACGGGCGTGTGTTCTACCCGTGTGAGTCGTGCTTTGATTTTGCCAAATTAACACGACCGTGTGGTCTGCCCGTCTGAAGAAGTCCAGGCCGTGTTGATTTCATACATTGGCCCATTTTCTCCGTTTTTGGCCCATTTCTCGTTCCTTTTGCTCTCCTATGCTCGCCTAAGTATAAAACATGAAATTAAGGCATTAGGAGCATCAAATTCACCTATTCTAAGGAAAAATCATCCATAAAATGTGTTAAGCATGGGGTAAAAATATGTATAAATTACGGTTTATCAAATACCCCCACACTTAAGCATTTGCTTGTCCTCAAGCAAAATCCTCAACTCATAATCAAAATAAATTCTTCTCAACTTATAATTTCTATCGATAATATCTCAAAATTATCCATAGGTAATCATACATTGAAAATTCAACTGAAAGAACATCAAAGTTTCAAACATTCCAAGTTGAGTATTTTATCATGAAAACATAGGAGTCTCCCCTCGTCTAAGTAATTACCTTTGATTCAAAATGTCACAAAGTTTCACATCCTCACTAAAGATTCACTCAAATCACTCGAGGTGTTTAAGGACAATAAATGAAGCATTCAATAGTCAATAATGAAAAGTCATTACCATAGGCTTGCATGAAAATCAAATCTCCACCACTATAAATTGAGATGAAACATCAATCAAAAGGTCTTTAGAGGGTTGTAACGAGGCTTAGTTAGGGGGCGTGGCCACAAGCTGAAAGAAAGGGTTAGAATCGAGATTGAATTGAAAATTGCCTAACTAGAAAAATGACTAGTCAACAATTACGTACAACAGAGCTTTTTCCTCAGAATATAGAATTTAGTTTTTTTAGCTCAGAAGATCACTACTACTAATATGTATACATTTTTTTAAGAACAAGTCAAATAAAAAAATAGAATAAAACATAACTAAGCAATTATTCTAACTCAAATCTCGACAAAAACTAGGGATCAAATTAATTTAGGGGATTTCAACAATAATGAGTTATGGGTTAATATTGAGTGTAACACAAGAAATGGCTTGTTAGCTCAACGGGGTTTACTAAGGGTTAATCGTAGAAGTAGGCTTTCATGGCATGAGTGGGTTAATCCTAAGTGTCTTTCTCATTTTGACATATCAAATCAAATAGTATGGTCTTGACATGCATAATCAAGCAAGTTCTAGAATAACAGTTCAATACTGGCGCACTCATAATGAAAGTAAGCATGAAAGAATTAATAGATGCTCTTGAAGGCTCAAGATCTCACAAAAATTATGGTTTTTTTATGTTTAAACTTGTGAATTCCAACTCAAGATAATACCTAACCTTTGGGAAACAACCTAAAATTTTAAATTCTTAAAAATCAACTTATCATGCTCAATTCTCTAATATCTTAAAGTTTAAATAATCAATGCATGAATGCCTATGTTTTAATTTAAGATATAACAATAAAAATCATAAATCAATCAAAATTTATCCTAAACATGATATGAGAACTTTTCAAGAAAACAAGGCAATTATTCATGGATTTTTCTGATGTAAAAATGAATACCCCCCACACTTAAGATCTACATTGCCCTCAATGTACAAAGATAGATCTATAGAAGAGAATATAAAAATAAGATAGGGAGAGAAGTGAAACTTCCTGAGTGATGAATGAATTTCCTTGAACTGGAGGTTTGGAGAATAATCGGCTTAGGGGTGGAGGAGGATACTCCGGCAGTGGTAGAGGTTCATTAGTCCATAAGTCCTGCGCCAAAAGAATATTATATCTAAAGTTGGTTATGGTCATGGTCGAGCAGGACATGGCAGTCGTGTAGAACCTTTCCTAGTGGAGTTTCGAGTCCCTGAGTAATAGTGAGCTTTGGAGCTCTTTATAACTGTGATAGAATCAGGAACTCTTTTAGGAAATATATAAGGAAGGGTAAGTACTCAATATGAATTAGCCAAAATTAAAAATTGTAAAATAATAATTATAAGTCCTAATAAAAATAAGGTGAAAGAAAAATTAAAAGTAGTCTTAAAATAAAATAAAAGTAAAAACATAAAATAATAAATAAAAGTTTTTAAATATCTTCATCGCTAAATGGTTTGCGACGTAGGGGTGGCAATGAGATGTGGAAGTGCTGATAAATCTGCTGTAGAGTAGCATCAATGTTATCAAATTGTTGAAAACACTGCTACTCGAATCGAATGAAGTGCTCAGAGATGCTAGCATATGAAGCCACAGCATGAACTGGACGATGGGAGCATGGTGGCTGAGACGCTAGGTCCTCGTGCTGTGGAGGGACATCATCAGTAATGTCCTCGGGGGCCTCCTCCTCGGTAGATTGGGCGAGACAATATTGAGGAGGGTAGGTTCCTCGGTGCTTTTTGATCATCCTCATGCTTAGCATGCTCGAAATGCCTTGTGGAGACATTTGGCCAATAAGGGTCAAGGATGATTCTTGGGCTGCGGTGTTGAGGAGCCCGAAGTGTCGAGCCAACCGAGTAACATAGGGACCAATGGAGATGACCCCCTTCCTATGCCCTCTGTTTGGTGCTGAATGGCGAGGGAAATGAAATAAGCTAGGTTGATGACATGCCCGTGCGACATACACCATAGAAAGTAGGCGTCGTGAGTGTTGACGACTCCAATGCTCTCTCGCCTTCCCGTTATCGTGTGAGCCAGTATGGCGTGTAGGTACCTCAGGGATGGAGGAAGAGCTGATGCGTTGGAGCGGCTAGGATTGTATGTGGCCACACCTGGTACTAGTGCGTCCCAACACCGTGAAGGAGAACGATGGATGTGGTGGTTGGGAGCATGTAAGTCATTCTCCTCCTTGAACTCCTCCGTATATAAGCCCAGTGCAATACCGAATTCTGAGACGCTTAGCTGGCGGACTAATCCGCCTAGGTGAAATTGGACCGTTCCGTGATTATCGTAATTCATCATTACGGTCTGAAGATGAAACATTGAGCATAGTGTCATGTGAGTTCGAGATATGTTGGCTCGATGATCTCAAAGAAAAAGTCCCAAGGGTCGGTGGTTAGGAGGGCCCGAATCGCATCAGCCAACTGAACTTGTTCTACTGCAGTCCAGTCGATACAGCGACCCGTAATTAAAGGTCGGGCCCGGAGTATTTGGAAAAGTTCTTCTTGGGGCCCGATGGGGAATCGCAGGAAAGGGTGGCGAACTTCCGCAGTAGGACCTGAGGAAGATGACGCTCCCTTCCTTTTCTTTGAAGCAAGGACGGCGGCCTTTTTACCACGTGAAGGCGACATTGTATATATGCAATATAAAAAAAATAATAGTAGGTAAACGAATTTGAAAAGGAAAAAGACATGAATTTGAACCAACAATTTCAGCCAAAACTACTAATACTAACCAAGCTCATCCAAAATAATCAATTTGATAGCATAATTTCGTGACATAAGCATGGTAATAGCATGAGAATGAGCATAGTAATGGCATGGGTATAACAATAGAATGAGGCTTTCCTAATAACTCGATTCAATCATGAAATGTTCTGATAAATAACCTAAGAATGCAAATTAAATGATAGAATAATGAGCAAAATGAAAGTAAAATGAGAAAAATAAAGATTATTTTGATAATAAGCATTAGAAATAAGTAAAATAAAAGTGAAAAGAGTAAAAAAACGCTAAGGGTGAGAGATTGGGCCTCAAAAATAGAGTGGGAAGTGGCGCACAGGCATGGCAAGGAGGCCGTGTGGCCTTGCAGTGGCTAGGGTTAGGGTTTTTGGGTGAAGAAGACAATGAATAATACAGCCTATTTATAGATTTTGGGGTAAACGGCCATGGAACACGGCCATGGAACACACCCGTGTTCCCCAATTTTTGCCCTGTGATTCGCGAATTTTAAATTTGGGCACGTCTGACAATTGGCCCACGCCCGTGTTCCTTGGGCGTGTGAGTGCACTCGGCTGTGTCACACGGCCGTGTCTGTCTTCGTTTGTTTCTCCCACGCCAGTGTATGTAGGCCCATGCCGTGTTAATTTAACAGGTTAGACCACAGGTACTTGGCACGGGCGTGTCGCACGCCCGTGTTAATTTGACAGGTTCAACCACGGTTTCCAAGCACGGGCGTGTTGTACGCTCGTGTTGTTTTGGCAGATTCGCCCACGGCCATACCGCACGGCCATGTCGATTTATCGTAGCCTATGTTGGGGAAATTTTTTGCCCTATTTCCGCACGGCCTAAGGCACGCCCGTGTGCTAGGCCGTGTCTGTGTGGGAAACCTGTATTCAAGAGCTCTGTTAGTAAGTTAGGTGTTAAACACTAAAATTTTAAAGAAGTTAATACAGTTAGTACTCGGGTTATCTCCTGAGAAGCGTTTATTTATAGTCTAAGCTTGACTTACCTTTCCATTGAATGATCATGGTGGTTCGAGGAGTTTATACTCTTTTATACTCCTCATTCCTGCTGTGAATCTCATCAAAATAAGGTTTTAGGAGGGTGTTGTTTACTTCAAAAGAGCCAAACTTGGGATGACTTACCTCGACTATACCAAATGGAAAAATGCCAAGTACCGTAAGAGGGACTTCTTCATTCGGTTTGGCAGTGGCAATGTGAGGATCTACGGCATGTAATAAAAATTTATCTTTAACCTTTAGTTGATTTGGAAAGGTATTGAGCTCATCCTAGCGTGGTTTTGGTTTATCGTATGTTCTCGGTTTATTTGTCTGCCATTCGTCTAGCTCCTCGATTTGTAGCCTTCGTTCTTCATGAATAGGTCCTCTATTATTACTCAAAAATGGCTCATGTACTTCCTTCAAACTCATTTCCTGCAAAATAGGCTGCACCATATTGTCAGTTTTAGTAGAATGGTTTAAACGATCACCTTCAATTTCCAATGTGTTGCCAGAATTGTGAGCTTGAAGGGTGATTATTTCATCTCCCACACGAAGTGTGAGCTCACCTATGCCAACATCAATAATCGTTTTAGCAGTTGCTAAAAAGGGCCTTCCTAAAATCAAAGGAGTGTTGCTATCCTCCTCTATGTCTAGAACAATGAAGTCAACGGGAAATATAAATTTATCGATTTTAACTAGCATATCTTAAATAATACCCCTAGGAAATCTTATAGTTTTATCTGCAAATTGAATGCTCATCCTAGTCTGTTTGGGTTTCCCAAGACCTAGTTGTTTAAACATTTTGTAGGGCATGACGTTAATACTAGCCCCTAAATCAGCTAATGCATTATTAACATCTAAACAACCAATTAAGCAAGGAATTGTAAAACTCCCTGGATCTTTTAATTTGTTGGGTAGTTTATTCTGTAGAATAGCTGAGCAAACTTTGTTTAGCTCCACATGCAACGCCTCTTCCAACTTCCGCTTATTTGCTAAAAGCTCCTTTAAAAATTTCATTGCGTTTGGCATCTGCGATAGAGCTTCAATAAATGGTAAGTTAATATGTAATTTTTTTAAGAGTTTAAGGAATTTACCAAATTGTTCATCTGAGCGGTCTTTCCTTATCGCATTAGGGTATGGCACACGAGGTTTGTATTCTGTACTTACCGGCTTCTGCTCATTATGGTCTACCTCACCTTTACCTTTGCTTATCTTAGTTTCTTGTCTTGGTTCTGGCTCAGGCTCAACGAATCCTTCTTCATCTTGAACATTGATTGCGTTGAGCTTTTCCCTTGGGTTGAGTTCGGTATTACTTGGCAAGCTACCTTGTGGTCATTCAGAGATTAGTTTGGACAGCTGGCCTATCTGAGTTTCGAGTCCTTGGATCGACGCTTGTTGATTTTTAAGTGCTGTCTCGGTGTTCTGGAAATGAGTTTCTGACACCGAAATAAATTTAGATAGCATCTCTTCAAGGTTCGGTTTCTTTTCTTGTTGATAGGGTGGTTGTTGAAAACCCGAAGATGCTGTGGCCTTTGATTTCCTTGACCACCCCACGAGAAATTGGGATGGTTCCTCCAACCTGTATTATAAGTTTTACTATATGGGTTATTTTGGGATCTAGAGTTATTGTTACCCATATATTGGACTTGTTCCTCCTTGATGCTAGGGTTGAAGGGTTGATATTCAGTGCATGCTCCTCCTCCATTCAAATTGCACCTCATCACTGGATGTACCTGCGAAAAACCAAGTAAATCATCAATCTTTTTATTTAGAAGTTCTACCTGGGTTGACAGCATAGTAACTGAATGGACATTATAAACGTCTGCTGTTTTAGTTGGCTTAGTCCTCATGACTTGCCACTGATAGTTATTCAGTAACATCTCTTCAATAAATTCGTAAGCCTCTTCAGGTGTTTTGTTATTGATGGTTCCCCCGGCTGTTGCATCAATCATCTATCTTGTCGAGGGGTTCACACCATTGTAGAATGTTTGTACTTGCAACCATAGAGGTAATCCATGGTGAGGACACCTTCGCAGTAGCCTTGTATCTCTCCCATGCATCGTAAAGAGTTTCTAAGTCCATCTGCACAAACGAAGAGATATCATTACGTAATTTGGTTATTTTAACCGGTGGAAAATATTTTAACAAAAAATTTTCGGTCATTTGTTCCCAAGTAGTAATTGACCCTCGTGGTAACGAATTCAACCACTGTTTAGCTTTGTTCCTTAATGAAAAAGGGAATAACGAAAGACAAATGGCATCGTCAGAAACGCCATTAATTTTAAATGTATTGCAGAATTCCAGGAAATTTGCCAAGTGATTGTTTGGATCCTCATCCTGCAAACCATCAAACTGAACAAATTGCTGTATCATTTGAATAGTGTTAGGTTTTAGTTCAAAATTATTCGCAGCAATAGTAGGCCTAACTATACTTGACTCAGTTCCTGTTAAAGTAGGTTTAGCATAATCATACATAGTACACGGAGCAGGATTCTGATTAACAGCAATTGCAGGAGGTAACAGATTTTATTGGTTTTCAGCCATCTCTTCGGTTGGGGTTTGAATATCGTCCTCTTGCTCATTCTCTGTGTATCTTAAGCTTTGCCTTATTTCTCTTTGGCTTTTACGAACTGTGCGATCGATTTCTTCGTCAAAAAGTAGTGGTCTTGACGGGTTTCTTCTAGTCATAAACTATAAAAACCTGCCAAGAGAAAGAGAAAGTAAATTAAATAATAATAAAAATTAAATTAAATTAACTTGCAAGAAAAATAAATGGCTAAAGTAATAAAAATTGAGTGTTCCTAATATCTTAGTTCCCCGGCAACGATGCCAAAAACTTGATCGTGATATTCATGTGATAAGTTTTATAAATTTATAATGAATCGTTCTTGAAACTAACTATTATCACGATGAAAGCAAGTGTACCTATCGAACAGTAGTATAGTTTTAGCAAGACCGGATTGTCGAACCCAAAGGAACTAAAAATACTAGTAATAACTGTCTTTTTATTATCTAGCCTAAAAATAATGGGGTTTGTTTTAACTAACTAATTAACTAAACTAAGAAATCATAGAAAATAGAATTTGGGAATGACTTTTGGAAAACTCGATTGATTGAGACAATACCTAAGGAAAAATCCACCTAGACTTCACTTGTTATTTGACTCTGAATCTGACAATTTATTCATTTGACTTGATCCGTAGAAATCCCTAAGTTATATTATTATCTGTCTCGAGACTAACAACATCTAACCCTAGGTTGAATAATTGAAATCTCTTTCTAATTAACTCCCTAGGATTGCATTAACTCGATCTATGGATCCCTTTATTAGGTTTCACCCTAATCCAGTAAAATATTGTCACCCTATCTATAGGCGCACAACCAACTCCGCTTAATTATGACAAATGTACTCTTAGACAGAGTCTATTCCTCCTCTGAATAAGAGCTTATCTTGAACCAATATCCTGGAATATCAAGACAAGAATTAAGAACACATAATTAAGAACAAGCCAAATATTTATCATACAATTCAGAAAATAATAATAAGATTCGTCTTAGGTTTCATTCCCCTTAGGTATTTAGGGGATTTAGTTCATAACTAAAAAGGAAAACATCTCACAAGAATAATGAATACAAAACATAAAGAAAACCCAAAACTCCTGAAGGGAAATTGAGGTCAGATCTTCAGTCTTGATGATGAATCCAGCTTCTGAGATGGATCAATCGGCTTTCCTTGAGCAGTTCCCTACCTCCTTCTCTATGCGTCATCTTTTCTCCTCTTCTGGGGTGTATTTATAGGCTTTGGAATGCCTAAGAACCCTCAAAATTGGCCTTTTTCGAATTGGACTAAACTTGGGCTCGGTAGGGACATGCCCGTGTGACAAACCCGTGTACGATTACTTCAGGCCGTGCTCGAGCCTGTTAGAATGGCACGGGCGTATGTTCTACCTGTGTGAGTCGTGATTTGATTCTGCCAAATTGACATGACTATGTGATCTGCCCCTGTGAGGAAGTCCAGGCTGTGTTGATTTCGTACGTTGGCCCATTTTCTCCATTTTTGGCCCGTTTCTCGTTCCTTTCGCTCCCTTATGCTCACCTAAGTATTAAACATGAAATTAAGGCATTAGGAGCATCGAATTCACCAATTCTAAGAAAAAATCATCCATAAAATGTGTTAAGCATGGGGTAAAAATATGTATAAATTATGGTTTATCAATCATCGTCTATTCAAACTAGGTAAATTTCAAGGAAGAAATTTCTTTAAGAATGAGAGAATTGTCACAACCCAAAATATAGGGGGTTAATCGAAGTAATTAACCAAGAAATGAAGTAAGCTTGATGGTTAAGTAGTTAGTGTCTTCTTTAGAGGTCCTAGATTTGAGCTATCCTCTCTAATTTCTATTCCTTTTATTTTCAACAACCTAGGATAAAAGCCACACTAAATATATACTGTTGGGATTAAAACTTCACAAGAAATGGGCGATAGCCCAATGGTTAAACGTTAGTCTCCCCCTAAGTGACCTAGATTCGAGCCACTCTCTTCCCCCTTTCATTTTTTATTATTTCAGCCTAAAACTTTAGGATATTTACCCTTGTCGCCCTAGGGTTTCAAACCCTAAACTATTTAACCATTCTTTCCTAAATAAACTAGGATTTTTCTCTCTTTTCAATTCCATTTAGAATTTAGTTTTCATCTTTTGTATTTCTCCTCTCTTTCTTTTCTTTCCTCTTCTTTACATCATATTTTTCATCAATTTGTTGTTGAATATTCTTTTCTTTTCCATATCAACTCAATCCTCGTTAAATCATTTTCTACCAGTTGTTGAATTCATCGTCAATAGCCTCTATATTTTCATCAAGGTTTGGTAAATGAATTTGTTTCGATAAGTAGAACTTTTAAATTTCGCAATAGCATCGATCCACGTTGATCTTTCAATCCAGTTACTAATCATTTTCTATTCTTGTTGAATCTTTCAATAAACTTGAAAAATCTTGAAATAAATCATTAACTTGTGTATATATGTCATTTGAAGGACCTGATTTAGGTTAATCGACTAGAACCGAGAGCGAGACACATCGATTGGACCCCCAATGAAAGGTGTATGTCTTTTTCCAAGAGAATTGTTGGTGATTGTGTATAGGAATAGGGTCACACAGTTTCCCACACAGGCGTGTGGACAAAATGGGTGGACTACATGACCCCACACATGGCCATGTACCCTACAAACCCTAAGCTAATTCATGAACCACACGACCACAACCCTTCCGTATGACCATGCCTCTCCTGTAGGTTAATTTTTGCATTTGTCAAACGGCTACAGTCTGTTACACAGCCTGGCCACACAGTTGTGTAACCCCTCCACACAGTTTATAGCTTTTCACATGGCCTAGCCATAAGGTCGTGTGACCCCTGTTTTATAGTTTTGCCTAGAATTTTATGAATTGTTTAGTTTAGCCCCTGTCTAAATTGAATATATATAGAAGTATAATATGATGTTATATGTGAAATTGAATTAGTATTGTTATCTGATATGCTATCATATTTGAAAACTGATGATTAGTTGATGAAATTATGTAATGAAATTGAGAAACTATTACCCTATTAACTGAAAGAGTTGGTATGCCATAGAATAGGGAGAGTTTAGGTTTATATGACTATGTGTCGAGGAGTGTTGGGCACACCCATTTTTTGGTTATACTGATTAGTGATAGGCACATTTAGTTACCAGTTTTACCAACTAGGGCTAAGCGTAACTTCTTATTTTGGATTTATCCAATAGAAACTGGGTGCCAAATTGGTGTGATTGGTTGGATCCATGTATCTGTCTAAGTCCAGAGTTAGGCTAATAAGGACATGTATAGTGCAAATGAAATGATGCTCAAATTGATTTGATACGATGATTGGATGATGCATAAACATATTGAGAATCAGTTATACAAACCCAAGAAGCCAATATGGAAACATGACAAATCGCTGAATGTGATTCGAAATTTGTATTATGGAATGAAGTAGTAATTAACATTAAATTGGCAATTGATGTATATTTGATATAAAAATGAATTGATATTATATAGGAATGAATTTCATATGATTTAATTGAATTTGATTGAGAATTCAAATTAAGAAATAAAATAATGTTTGGCTTTAATTTGAAATGGGATGTATTGAGGGTAAATAGATTGTAACACCCCTTACCCGTATTCAATGTCGGAACAAGGTTCGAAGCATTACCGGACTTACCTCACAAATAATCATACAATTCTGAGCCATAAATTTTCATCCAAATTAAAACCATTTGCAATTAATCATAAAGTCCCTAATACGAGCCTACGAGGCCCTAAACATGCTTTGGGAGTGGTCCGAAACTAAACCGAGAACTTTAGAAATTTTTACAAAAACTTAGAAAATTATTCCACTAAATAGGGGTCCCACGCCCGGGTCGATATGGGACATGCCCGTGTCTCGACCCCTTGTAACTCTCTGACTCGTAATTCATGAACAAATTGGGATCACACGGTCAACTCACACACCTGTGTGCTAGACCGTGTAGAAAATTAATTTTCATAAAATAGGTGCAGACTTCACATGGCTAGGGCACATGCCCATGTTTGAGGCCGTGCCATCCACACAGCTGAGACGCATGCCCATGTCTATGCCCGTGTGCTCAATTCTGAGCATTCTATTTCTCAAAGTTAAGGTGCAGGGGATACACGACCAAAACACATGCCCGTGGGGCAGACCATGTGTCACACGCGGCCTAGACACACGCCCGTGTGTCTACCAGTGTAGACAAAATAAAGGCTATTTACCAAGCCAATTGCCACGCTTATTCACACATACACATACACCAATTCAATGGCACAAACATAATATACTTAGGCAACCAAAACACCCACAATTATGACCAACACATGCCAATGCAATAGCAACATCTATCATACTCACAACATTTATTATGCCCTAAATCAATCATGCAAATTTCACATTCATTAAGCCTCGATTTACTACTTTCAAGACACATAATTGTGCACAAACTTATTATCTCATCAATATATCACATTTCCAAACATTTCACATTCATGCTATGAATCACATTCCATCATTCACCAAGCATACCATGGCCATATCACCAAAGACATTGGCACATATATGAATATACTTAGGCTTACAACCATGTTAGCCAAAATAAGCCAATTTACATGGCTAAATATCAAATCAAGCCTTTGACAATTACAAGCCAATACATTGGTTAAAATCATATGACACATATAACAAAATGACCAAGCCCTTATACATGCCATACTTCCAAAATACAAAGATCATCAATACCCAAAACGAGTTTGATAGTGCGATTCGAATCTCTGACAATCTCCGATCCGAGCTAGCTTGGCAACACTGTAAAAACATGGAAAATAAATGGAGTAAGCTATATAGCTTAGTAAGCTCGTATACAAGAAATAAGCAACCTTACCATGCATATAACATTTAAATATTATAACATAATTAAATGTAAATTTACCATAGTCTCATGATCGTAACTCATTTCACCACAAAACTTACCTCATATTCATCGTTTCAAGCATTTAATAAATATGAGCTTTATGTACATACCTAAACCATCTCGAAATGAATTTATACATATTCTTATCTTTGACATACCTATGAACCACTCGAAATAATAATGTCAGATACTCAGGATTTTTGCACACTAAGTGCCACATACGTAGCCAATGCTACCTCAATCTCATTTTACATAATCGCTCGCTCTCGAGCTATCGACGGGCCTACTCACACAAGCTGTCAGTCAAGATGTAGCTACACGGTGCTGCTCGCACAAGCTGTCAAGTGTCTACAACATATGCCGGTATACTCAGCCAGCGGTAGGACGTACAAGACCAGCACCTGGATCACATAATCAAATAACACATAATGACCCTAGTGACATGTCACTTGTATCCTAATCTATTCCTAAGGTTCAACGAGACTTCTCACTTGCCGAATCGTCGTCGAACTCCTTCATAGAATTATACTCATTCACACAATCAAACATACAATTCATCCAATATTAAAACATTTAAGTACAGTTATTCTAAAGCTTATTTTTAACATATGAACTTACCTCGGTACAAAATGGCTAATAGTTCGATTTAGTACACAACCTTTTTCTTTCCCCGGTCTAGGTCAGAACCTCTTCTTTCTTGATCTATAATATTAGATTTAATTCATTCAATCATCTTTATTCAATTTAATCCCAAAAATACCTTACGGAAAAAATTACATTTTTGCCCGTAGCTTTTTAACTTTTTATATTTTAGTTCCTAGGCTCGTAAAAATGATTTTTCATTCAATTTTATCACACCCAAGCTTAGCTGAACCTATTCCTTGCTCATAATAGCCCACATTTTTCACTTATTCACATTTTTACACACATTTTACAACTTTTACAAATAGGTCCCTATTTGACATTTTCATCAAAATCACTTGGTAAATGTTGTTTATCTAACACCAAACATGCATTTTCTACCATTAAACATCAAAATATACACATATTCAACATGGTTAAAATTTTAGACTTTGATTTTCTTTCAAATTAGTCCTTGAAAATAGCTAGATTAGGTTGAGATAACTTCAAAAACATAAAAATCATTAAAAAGGGGACAAAAAGGGACTTACAATCGAGCTTGAAAGCTTGGCCAAAACCCTAGCTATGGTGACCCTTAAAATTTGGCTATGGAGGATGAAATTAGAAAGATGAACATCTTTTATTTGTTTTATTTTGTCTTTGTTAACCAAATGACCAAAATGCCCTTAATGCCAAACTTTGAAATTTCACCTAACCATGTCCATTTTTGTCCAAATTAGATTATAATGGTCTAATTACCATTTAAGGACCTCCAATTTAAAATTTCATAGCAATTAGACACCTTTAGCTTCTAGAACACATATTTTGTACCAATTGCAATTTAGTCTTATTAGTTAGATTAGACACTTTATCGATAAAATTTCTTAAAAAAATTTTCACACAATCATTCAATCATACTGTAGACCTTAAAGAAATAATAAAATTAACATTTCTGCTTCAGATTTGTGGTCTCGAAACCACTGTTCTGATTTGATCCAAACATGGGCTGTTACATAGATTATATGATATGATTAACATAGTGAATTGATTAAATGATTATTTGTTTTTTGAATGATAATGAAATGTTGAATTAATTGAATTGAAATGTTATATGATTGATTTACTATATGGCATGATAAATGTTAAACTCACATTTTTTTATTTGATTTGTCATGATAAGCAAACTTTACCAAGTTAAGTAGCATACAGTGTATAATTATAACCTAAGGTAACTTACTTGGTTTTATACCTATGAAGTAACTAAGCATTGTAAATGCTTACCTCATTTTTTTCCCTTTCCTTGTAGATTTCCAACTTGGAACACGTCAAGCGGATCGTTCGAAGCTCACGCTATCCCGATATTGATTCAGTAGCCTTTCTATCGCTTAACTCAGTTTTGTGGCATGTATATAGGCGATTCATTTTTATTCAATCTTGAATTTTGGTACTTTGGTTCTTGATTGTGGTTTGTGTTTTAAATGGTTATATGTTATGTATATAGGCTATTTTGGGTTGATGGTTTAGAGTTATAAGTTGAAGTTGTAATTTTTTATAATGGTAGCCACGTATAAGGTTGAATTTAATGATTACTATGGTATGTATATCTGATAAATGATGACAGTATGTGTGGTGATGGTATACTTGATTTTGGATTATGAAATGGTTCAGAATGGTAATCTTGGGTGAAATGTATGGTATATGTGTTAGTTAATAGTTGTGGTATATTCATTTATTAAATTAAGTTGTTTCAACAATATGGTAAGTTTTAATTATGTACAAAGGTAAATGTGTGAATGAGATATATATATATTTATATGGTCAACTTTGTAGGAGTTTAAACATGTTTTAGGCTTGTTAAAAGATAAATTTTGGGAAGTATTCTTTGTAAATTGTACTATGATGATACATGTTTGTATGTATAATTGAGTTTTATGTTTTGAATTTAGTTTTTATGGTGTCAAATGCCATGTTGGTTAGGCATTACTAGAATGTGTTATATCATGCTTTGGATTGAGTTTATGAAGTGTTTTGGGCAATATATAATGTACGTGGATTTAGATTGCATCATTTCAAAAATGACCATTTTGATGTCACATGGTTTGCCACACGGCTATATGCCATACACCGTTAGTTAACATGGTCGTGTGCCACTAGTAATTTAGACACAGGATGATTGACACGGCCTAGCCACACAATTGTGTGAATGTTTGAAAAGTTTTATAATTAGGTCCACACAGACATAGTTAGTTACACTATCCAACAACAAGGCCGTGTGACCTTGCATTACATAGCCTCAACCTATCACAAGGCCTAGCCACACGACCATGTGACCCCTATTTTGTATTTTTGCCACATCTGAAAAGTTTCAAATTAGTCCTTCATTAGTTCTGAATTGTTTTTAAAGCTTTCATAAGTTCAATTTAAGCTCAATCTTACATGTATAACACGTTTAACTGAATGTTTAATGATTAATGAATGTCTTAATAAGTTTGGATTGAAATAGCATGATTATGTTCTATTATTTATTGTAGCATCTCTTAACCCTAATCCAGTGATAGAGACAGGTAAAGGGTGTTACACACTAAATCAATATGTTATTTTAAAATAATGTTTACATTTTAATTATATTATGAATATTTTATTACCTTCATCAATTGTATTTATACTATTATTTAAGTCTCTGACTGAGTTAGTATCACAATTTAATCGGGTGCCAACTCTATCAATGAAATTATGTAAATGTCCTTCCATAATTAAAATAAGTTATATTATCTTAGGACACTTTTGTCTTTTATTTTAATAAAAACCAATAAAAGTGAGATTTGCACCCACACCAATTAGAGTAGTAAAACTTTGAATTTATCATTCAAATAATGCTTCATTTTGATACTTGGAATACATTTTTATTTTAATATGCACAATATAATACATTCACCAGTTATATATATTAATAATGTTGTTGATTTAGTGTTGCAATTTAACTCAACACCAACTCAAGATTGATGACAACACCATGATAAACAATTGTATTGATTCAGTAATTTTAATATGGTGCATTTATGTGTTTAAATTTCGTTATGCACACAATTTAATCTATTTTTTTATTTTAATATCGTACATATTTTATTTGTTATTATTAGTTAATTTCAATTCATACATTTCATTATTTATTATATGTTATATTTAAATACACTTATAAATTAAAAATACGTGATTTTTATACTCATGTATGTGTCATAAAATTTCTAGTATTCTCTAGAAAAACTCAGAGTGAACATGTAGGCAATTCATTTTAAATATATCAGTTAAAAATAAAAGATACATACACAAATAAAAATTACAAAATTTCGATACTTTTAGATAAACCAAGTACATATCTTAGAAAACCGACTAAAAGTTAAAATAAAGAATGATTTTTAAAAATCATTTAAAACAACATCTATATTATATATATGACATGGAAGATTAAGTTAGTGTCGTAACTCAACTCGACATTATTTCAATTGTGAAATTATTAAAATATTTATACTTTAAATAATAATTAATATTATTATAATGATATTTTAATTTTTTTCATACTTTTAAATGATTTTCAAATAAAACAACTGAAAATCATTATTTGAGAATCAAATACATAACCAACAAGTTCATGTGAAAATTTCTTAGCACTTCACCGATAATAATTTGATGGAATAATCTTATAAATATGTTTATAATATAAAATATTTCCATTAAAATCTAGTTAATACTAAGAGTTAATACATAGTACATTGACATAGTTTTTTTTTAACTCTACAAGCAGAGTTAAAAATTTGTCATGTCTTATTTTACATATATTTTTTTTTATATTTCACTACACCTTATAGGTAGACTTGTCTAAGGGCCGAGTAGCTCGCCTGGCCTGATAGGCCGATCTAACTTGAGTCAAGTGTGGACAATTTTTTTTACCTTGAGTCGGCTTAGCTCGACCCAAATTCAATTTAAATAATAAAAATATATTTTTAAATTTAAATCTAATTATAAATATCAATTAAAAATATTTTTTTAATATTTTATTATTTTTTCAACAGTAAAATGGGTTTTTTTAGTCGAGCCTCAACCCAACCCGATTTGTAAAAAACTCTATTTTTTATAACACTTTTCCTCACTTTAATTTTATTTATGGAGTTTAAAAACTCTACTCACATTATATCAAATAGTTTTTTAAAAATTAAAAGTCTAAAATTTAAAAACTTAAAAAAGAAAGAAAAAAAACAGCTGCCATGAGTCAAGCATTTACCCGATTATTAACTTTTAACTCCGGAACCTTAATTAATGTAATATTTATTCAAAATTTAAGGGTAAATTGTGATCCAATTATTGAGTTTGTTCTAATTTCATCACTCAATTATTAATTTTTTATTTAATTATTCAAATTTTTTAAATTAAATAATTTAATACTCGTTTCGTTAATTGAGTAATGGATGAGTAATAAAAACCAAAAAAAAAATTCAACTATTAAAACAAAATAAATTAAATAGTTGAGTGGCTATTCTTGTACTTTACCCAAAACTTGAACTCATATATTTTTAAAAATTTTCATGTTTATTATGGATAAAGAAAAAAACAATTAGACTTTCTTTTTATTATTATGTTACCCTAAAAATATAATTAGTATATATGATAAGTGTTATGATATAATTTCTAGGGTAAACTACACACATATTCACTCAATTATAAAAATAATAATAATAATTTTAGGCACACAAAATAAAAGGTTTACAATTTAACCATTCATGTTACATAGTTATGTCATTTTGGTCATTCCCGTTAAAATCACAAACGACAAGTTGACGTGGCAGTTTAAAAATTGGTTTAATAACAATTTTAGTCCTAAACTTTTATATAAAATATTGATTTAGTCATAATTTTAAAAATTAACCATCAAAATTTATAAATGTTCTTAATTTGATCCTAATTTTTAAAAAAAATTAAAAATATATAAAAATACATTAATATTTTCAAAAAATATAAAAAATTTAAATTTTCTATTAATATTAAATAAAATAAAAATCTCTCACCCCTCCCCCACCTAAACCTCACCCGACCGTCCCTCTCCCCCTCCCTCCCTCCCCCACTGTCCCTATCCCTCTGCCTCTCTATTGCTGTAAAATTAGCTTTTGTAGCAGCAATAGTAGTAAAGATTTGAAAAAAATTATACTAAAAAATTAATATATTTAGAAACAAGGGCTGGAAACCCAGGTGCTTAAAAATTCAAATGGAGTCGCTAAAGGGTATGCCTAATTATATATTTAGAAAACACCTTGCTTTTCTCAAAACTTTAGATTCTGTTTCTGGTTACCTTAAAGCCTTTGAGATCTTACACTTCACAATTAAGCTTGTAGTGGTGTTTGGATATTATACATTAGTGACACTAGCTGAAAAACGCCACAAAAGGTAAGGCATTAGCAACGTTTTTTAAATAAATGCTGCAAAAGGGTAGAATTATAGTAACATTTTTCTTATAAACATCATAAAAGGTCAGCAATAGCGGCGTCTTTTCATAAACGCCACAAATATGTATTAAATTTTTTCAAAATAGGGTCGTTTTATTAGCCCCAAAACCCCAAATTCTTTTCCCCAGATTAATTCCCCCTCTTCTCAAAATCCCTAAGTTTTTTTTCCCAAACCCCTTTCTTTTTTCCCCAATTTCTTTCCCCAAATCAATTCTCCCTCTCCCCGAAATCCCTAAGTTTCTTTCCCAGACCCCTTTCTGTTTTTCCCAATTTTTTTCCCAAATCAATTCCCCTACCCCAAAATCCCTAATTTTTTTAGAAATCCCGTTTTTTTTCCTGAATTTCTTTTCCCCAAATCAGTTCCCCCTCCCCGATATATGCGCAAAATTGATATTTTGTTGAAGAAGATAAAGATTGGTGATTGCTTTTGGTACAGAGATATATATCATCTCATTTGTTCCTTGTTCTCGATTTGAGGTAATTGCTAATTCTTGTTTGTTTCTTTTTTTCTGGCGTTCGGGATTTTGGCCTACTTACTTCTCTTCTGTAATCGATATGTTTTTCTAGATCGGCACGGTTTTCAAAGTTTTCGTCGCTTTCTCCAACCTGCAATGCTTCCATTCCTAGCTGGTAATCAATTATTTTCTCCTTCACGCACACCTTTTTTATTTGATTAATTTTGCTTTATGTTTTAATTTTTCATTTTTTGTTTGTTAATTGGTGTTGTGTTTGGTTGCTGATAAACAAGAAGGAAATAAAGAAAAATAAAGGAATGGTTCAGTTTAAATTCTTTTGTTGTTTTATTAATTTTGTTTCAGTTGAACTTTGTGACCGATGTTAGCTTTTTATCTCAACATTGGAAAGAATGTGAACTTTTTTGTTGCATTTGTTGACCATTGATGATTACAACAAAGTTTTGCTCCAATAGGTTTTGTTGCATAAATGGAAGGCAAAAAATTTTTTAGGAAATTTTATTAGAAAATAATTAAAATATTTTATTTGTTATTTTATTTGTTAAGGCAGAAAGTTTTGTTTATGAAATTTTGATGTTTGTTCTCGGCTTGAATTAATTGAAGTAATCATTTTCTTTGTGTTAAATGATTTTGAGATTTTGGGTGATATATTGACGGTCACCACTGTTTGTTTTATATATTTCAAAACTTAGAGATTAACTTAACAAGAAACATGATGATGATGAGTATTAGTGAAGAAGGTGATAACAATAAACACAATCTAAAGATAAGCCAAAAATATAAGTCATTTGTGAGAAAATAATATAAAACTGTTTTCAGCCCTTAGTTCAATATAAGAGGAGCAGAGTACATGACTTCTCTCTCTAATTACAGAAAAAACAAAGTGCATGGGTTCTATCATCAAGTTGTTTTGACAAATTTGATTATATATTTTAGGTGAAAGTCTTTCGGCTATTAACAATTTCACTACTCTCGAGATCATAAATCTTTCTAATAACAACATAACAAGTATAACATCATTTCTTATAACAATTGATATTATATAACAATGATTTAAAAGGGCAGATTCCTATAATAGCTGGGAATTTTTCAAGCTTTCATTTGCTTATATTTTCATAAGAATTTTTATTCAGGTTCCTTACATGTGTAAATCTTAAATATATTTTCACCAGTAAAATATTTAGTTCTTATATGTTGATAGCTAATTGGATTTTTTTTTATCTTAAATTTTTTTATTATATGTGAAATTGAATTAGGTCAGATTTCTTTTCAAAAATAAGTTCTTTCAACACTATTTTACAAGGTTGAAACTTTAAATGACGCTTAAGAAATCTAATCAATTACTTTACAATATTAATTAGTTTATTGAATGCATGTAAATTTGGTCATTTTCATGTAGTTCTAATATCAAGTTTTTTCTTAGTTTATACTGAAACAAGAGTAATATATTTAGAGTTCTTAGTTTATACTGAAACTTGAAATGATGCTTTGATCTTTAGGTGCACTATCTATTGAAAGAACTTGTAAGGAAGTCGATTGCTGAAATACAGGTAGACAGTTCTTGCTGTAGTTTTTTTTTTTTGTGTGTGTTGTTAATTTCTTTATGACTACTTTCTTTCTTTCCATTTTTTACTAACAACTATGTTGCCTTCGCCTCTCTTTGATTTTTTCTGCTTTCAACTTGTTCTACCCTCTTAATTAATACTGCTACCAGTAGTAGAATATTGGTATAGTTGACAATATATGTACATAAATAACTTATCATTGACCAAGATTTCCTGTTGGACACTTCCATCCAAAGTTAGGCAGCACTTAGTTTAGTTAGTTATTAACCACTCTCACATTTTCTTTTTATCTTACCAAAATGAATATATTATTTTCCCATCTCAATCCAAGCATTCCCAAATTCCAGTTTTTCTCTCTACTAACTAAATACACGGTTTATATTTAAATAATTTTATGAATAATTAATTAATTTCTTATTAATTAAATAAATAATCATATTTCATAATAATTTTATGATATATAAAATTAATTAATTAAATAATCATATTTCATATTTCATAATAATCATATTTTTTTAACTTTTAAAAAAATTTAACAAAATTGTTCCCCATGTTAGAGATTAATTTCTAGTTTAATTAGTTTTCACAGACCCTTTTTCAATGAAAAGCTATTGAAAAGATAAGTAAAGAATGATGGGTGACTTATCACTTAATGAAAAATGAGTTCGTTTAATCAATTTATACTCTCTTTTTTTTTAATAATTGAATTTATATTTTTTTAAATTTGGTACTTAATTTTTTTTTCTAATTTGACATTTAAATTTATCAAACATTATACAAATTACTTCAATATACTATAAGATTTCTTAGATAATAAAAACAATCAATGTATGATCCACATGTGGAAGATGACATGAAATTTCTTTTTTATATTTTAAATGTTGAATTACTTTTTATTTATTTTTTAATTTTTTTAATTTAACATAATGAATTTATTTTATGAATAATTAATTAATTTACACTACTCTATTAAGTTAACCATATCATGTTATTATCACTACTATATTAAGTTACATGAACTGGAAAACTGCATGTATTTTTTTCAAAGTTGAATTTGAGTTTTATTTATTACTATCATGTATTGGCAGTGATGAAAACGAAGCAAAAGTTGAGGCCAAATTTTCAAAGCCATAAACATAAGAAATGGTTGCAATATTTAATCGATTTTTTAAAAATTTAAAACTAAATAAATAAAACAGACAACAAGTTTTTAACTAGAAAGGAAATTATTATCAATATATTGATTGATGGAAGTTCAAATAGTGTTGTTATGACAAAATAATAGTTTGTGCTAGATTTTACATAACTTGATTCCATTTATAACTATAAACTGGTTCCACCTCCAAACCAAATTAAAAAATTTTAGTAAATGAATAAAAGGAAAAATAAGAATAAAAGTTAATGGTTATCATAACTTACATAAACATTTAAAGAATATAAAAAATTGCAATTTCTAACATTTAGAGAATATAAAAAATGTTGTCACTAATATATTTTTTTTAAATAATTAGATACTTGATACTTGATATTATATTATCTATTTTAGTACAATGACATGATTTAAATCTATTTAGAACACTTAAATAACCGTAATTTGTTGTCAATTTTAGACTTCAAGAACTACGAAATGGATAAGAGTTGGGTGAATTTGTCAAGGGTAAGCAACGACTATCGAAATGTAGTACAAACTTTTCTAAATTTTGCATTTCAAAATGCAAGCCAAGAGAATATGATTCTTTGCCTATGTAGGAAGTGTGTCAACATCAATTGGCAATTGCACACTTAGCCGAAACTTATCTATGTCAAAGATATGGACAACCAATCAGTAAAGTTGAAATTGCACACTTAAATGATAAATCTTGGGTACAAGCACATCGATATGTTCTTTTTCACCATGATTCAATTGAACCATTATGCAAGTAAGTTTTAAAATTTGACAAAAATTCATCTTTTTAATTTGTTTATCTTCTAACCAAGTAATCCACTTTTTAACATAGTGAGTACAAACAAGTCTTGAGATCTTGTTCACACTTTCAAAGTTTACAACATCGAGAGATTCATAAGTTATTTGTAGAATCTTTTCATGAATGGTTAGGGCAGACAGTATGCAACTGAAACTTTCATTGACAAATAATGTTTTCGTATAACATTATAATTAATCAATTTACTTTCAATACAATAGGTTTGGAGTGGAAAGGACGTCAATGAAGAAGTTAAATAGCTTTCACAAAGTCCAAATAGAGTAGTAAAAAGTTATACTACCTTTCTCATTAATGGATTCATGTTTCATACAAAATCTCGCAAAAGATTGAGGACTCAAAATTGTAGAATAGTTGTTAATTCTTTAATTACAAGTTATGCTACTGCTAGGGACAGTAATCCTATTGAGGGAAATGTGGAGTATTACGGACTTCTTACGGACATTATTGAGTTGGATTACTATGGCAAACGGAAGGTTGTCTTATTTCGATGTGATTGGGCTAATGTTAATGCTGCTCGTAGAATTAAAAAAGATCAATTTGATTTTACAGTGGTGAACTTCTCTCAATTAATTCACACTGGACAACAGTTGATAGATGAGTCGTATGTATTTTCTTCTCAAGTTAAACAAGTTTTTTACTCGCAAGATCCAACTGATGAGGGTTGGTACGTTGTACTTCGTAACACCCCTAGAGACTTGTTTGACATGGGCAATGGAAGTAAAGATGTCATCGACAAAATATCAAAAACTTTGTCTTTTCTAGAACAAAACTTAAATGAAATTATCCCTAGTACTAGTACACAATTTCAATGGGTTCGCCAGGATGTGGATGAAGATATTTACGAATTATGATGTAGTAAGATTTTACGATTTTTTAATTATATGTAATACTATAATTTAAATCTTGATCTTGTTAAATATTTCAACTATTTTTTATGTTCTATTATTGTTGTAATTAGTTACTAATATTTCAACTATTTTATGTGTATTGCAGATAATATGCCTAGAAGAAGATTGCGAGATCTAAGTATTATTCAGAATCCTCCAAATTCAGAAGAAACAAATAGTGAACAACAGACTACTATTGAACCTTTTAATATTCTGAATACAGCTGACGAAACTGCAAAAATTCAAAGTAATGTTAACTTTAATTTACATGCAGATTGAATTTTATTATTGATTTTTGTTTTAAATTCTTATATTATCATATACCATTTTCTTAGCTGAAAGTGGTGGGAGGCACAAAACTTGAGGAGGTACGCTATTAAAAGATTTATACGATCTAAATTCTGTCGAGTGTGTCAAAGTATCTAGAAATAGTCATGGTCAGCCTAATAGATCAGAATCTCGACTTTTAGTAGGATACTTGGGTATTATAGCACGAAATGTCAATTTGTTGCCAATAAACTACTAGTCATGGCATCATATGCCTGATAGTAACAAAAATCAAGCTCTCGATAATACTAAGGTAATGACATGAATGTAATTTATAATATTTTGGTTTAAGTTTCATTTATATTTTACTTTCTAAACTTGTGTTATTTGCAGGAGAGATTTTTTTTAGAGGTCTTGGATAATTATGTGAAGAAAACATTAGGAAAGAAATGGAGAGACCATACAAGTACTTTAAAGAAGGAATATTTTAGGAAAAATATTTCCCTCGAAGAGAAATTGCGAAATGTCCCGCCAAGAATGCTGAGGTACTAATAGGAAGATGCAGTTATATTTTGGAATTAAAAAAAAATAGAGGTATTACGTACTTCTAAACTCTTATAATTATTTTGGTTTATAGTATTTACTATAAACCTAATAATAATTTCATAATGTAAGATCATGAGCGATTTGAAACTACAAGTAGGCAAAAACAAAAATTCACGCACACAGCTGGGTCGAAAAGTTTTTGTTTATGTAGATGATGATGAGATATTTTGAATTTATTAATTGTGTCAAATATTAATTACTTTCTACTAAATAATATTTTTCCTACTATATTGTAGGAACTGTCATCTGGTCAAAAAGTTGGACGCCTTCAGCCTTTTGACATTACACATAGAAAGAAAGATGGATCTCCTATAACTATTGAAGCTGCAGAAATTATGGTATATTTACTTAATAAAATTTGAATTATTTTAAATATTTATCATGTTTAATTATAATGGTGTAATTCGTCGTTTCTAATGCAAATAATGCCAAGTTATGTTGCGTTTGTTTGATTTTATATTTCGTTTCTAACTCCTTGATTGATTTATTAGGAGAAATTAAAGGATAAAAGGGCGAAGTATGAAGCAATCACTTCAAGTGATAGTTTTGTTAATCTGGACGACATTGATAACAGAATTATTACTGAAGTTTTGGGTCTTGAAAGGTATGGTAGGGTTCGATTTCAAAGATCTTTTGTTAACCCAACCCAATTTTTTGGACCCAGCTCGCAGCAATACATGCCTTCGGCAAATCAGGCTCAAGCTAAAGTTCAGAGGTTAAGAGACCAGATGGCTCAGATGCAAGCGAGCACAGTTGAACAAATCGCTCAACTTAAAGCAGAGGCTCAAAGAAAATATGAAGAATTCCAGCTACAATTTAAAACGGAGGTAGCAGCGAGAGAAGTAGAAGTAACAAGAAAATATGATGAACTCCAGCTACAGCTTCAGAATATCATGAAAATGTTTCAGCAGTCACAGAATCGATCATCTTAGACTTTTGTTTTCTTATTGTGAGAATATCTTAATAATATAACTTTTGAATATAATATATTTTGTTATTTCATTTATTAATTTAGATCATATACATATTTCTTTCATGATAGTCTCATTTAGATTTGAAGTTTTTGGTTGGATTTGATGTTACAAGAAATTATGTTGAAAATTTGGGTTCTATATGAATTAAAATGGATTGGTAAAATCTAATAAAATTAGTGACATTTTCCAAAAAACGCCGCTAAAGAACATAATCTTTAACAGCACTTTTCCCAAAAACGCCACTAAAGATCATGTTCTTTAGCAACACTTTTACCACTAACGCCCTAAAGGTCATGTTCTTTAGTGGCGTTTTTGGGAGAAACCGCTAAAGGTCATGTTATATAACAGCATTTTCCCACATAAATATCGCAAAATTTAGCGGCGTTTTTTACGACGCTTATAAAGACGCCTCAAATTAAGTGCCTTATGCGGCTAAAAACCTATTTTGTTGTAATGCTTGCAGAGTGCTTCTGTTATTTAGCTATGTTGTGTGCTTAAATTTTCTAAAGTTGCATAATATCTCCTTTAAGATTAAGTATTGGCTGAAATTTCACCGTAATTATCAACTTATTTTAAATGTTAGTTTTTGGTTTATAGAAGTATGATAGCTAGAGAAAGTGATCAAATTGTTTGGCTATGTATGTTCAGAAAAGCATCTTCGGCAATAATGTTTCGTTTACTTTTATGCTACTACTGCAAAAGCTAATTTTACAGCAGCACCAGAGAGGGAGAGAGATGGGGATGAGGGGGTGGTGGTGGTGGATTTTTATTTTATTTAATATTAATATATTTATATTTATTTAATATTAATATAAAATGTGGGATGTGTCTCATATTTTCAGTCGAACAGACGATGACATCACGATGAGAAGTTTCCCAACACTGTGATGATGGACAACGTCGTGATGAGGTGAATGGGGACATTACATGTTCCCTGCATAAATTGTGTTTCTTCTTCCAATTAAACTTTGCTTCCTTTTTCTAGTTAAATTTTGATTACTCCAGAGATATTTTAGTATGTTAGACCTCTAATCTTGGCCTATTTAAAGGGGCATTGTATCCTTGTTTTGAGAGGTCAATTAAGAGGCAATTAAAGATGTGGTACTACGGGACTTTTGTAACCTCCTTAAACAACCCAGATGTTACAGCCGGATTCTAAAGGCTACATTAGTCACTAAAATGACCTAGTAAAATTATCGTAGTTTTTAAAATAGTCTTTTCCAAAACATTTGCTTACCTTAGAAGAAAATTTTAGCGTGTTTCTAAAGGATACTTTTTTTTTTCAAACATCGGTTGATTTTAATGTTTACTTTGCAAAATTTGTTTTCCAGTTTATTAACTACTCAAAACTCTTTTTTTAAAAAAAAAATTACAGCGAAAAAAGTGATAATCAACAGAGTTTTGATTAAAAACTAGATTTCATGCATCATAAATTTATATGTTTCAAAAATCTAAACAACTATAATGCCATGCCAAAATTATCCCAAAATTTAAGTTTCATGCCACTGTTCATGTAAGGCAATACAATTTTCAAATAACAGAAATTATAAATATTAGGTCTAAAATACTTTTGTTGAAAAAAACTATCTAAGACAAACCCTTTGAATGCCTAGTCTGTGTCATAACCTTGTGGGTTATCTGAAAAAAGGAAACTAAGGGGATGAGCTTAAGAAGCACAGTGTGGGTCTAAACATAATAAAATCAATGCAAAAAAGTAGACATGGCATACAAAATAATAGTTCTTAGAACAATCACAGTCGCATAGCAATATAGAGTTTGTCCATTTTCCTTATGCATGCTTATGAATGTCAATGCAATTCATATTTAATAGGATAAGTTCCTACCCATTCTTTGCTACACACCACAGTAAGAGTTCCCCATAACTCATCAGTCTTTACACACTGCAGTAATTGCAAATGAATTGCCAGTAAAATTATGGGTGAACTACTAGTAAATTTTAGATAAAAAATGCAGATTAATTGTAAGTAAATTGTGGATAAACCACCAGTGTTTACAGATTTAAATTTTTCAGTACTTCCTCCTTTCAAATCGTCCCAATCCCCATGCTGCATTATGGCATGCTAGTAATAGTACAGTATAGAAACAGTAGTCATGCTTATCATGCAATTAGTTTAACAGTAGCAGTAGGCATGTTGTACATGCAATTAGTAATACAAAACCAGTGCAATAGTAACAGATCATTGAGTATACAATAACAGTAGCATGTATCACTAACATATCATGCATATAACAGTATCAATTCAGTCATTTATATCATAGATTCCAGAATATTCATAATGTTAGGGTCTCAATTGAATTTACAAACACTCTATAAACAAATCGGGGACTATAAAAGGACTAAACTGAACATATCACAATTTCTGGACAAAGTTGTAAAATAGGGGTCACACGACCATGTGGCCAGGCTATGTGATAACCTAATGTAGTGTTGAAGGGATACACGATCGTGTGGTCAGGCCATAATAGCCTGCGACTATTTGAACAACGATAAAATTCCCTACGATAACGACACGGACGTGCGGTAGATCGTGTAACAAGCTAAGGTTGTGTGATTCACGAAAGTCCCTAAAATAACAGACGCACATGGTCATTTGGCCCTCCCGTGTGGCTCCTATGCTCGTGTGGGAAACCGTGTGACCCTAAACTACACATGGTTTTCCACCGATTCACTTGATAAAGAGCACATACTTTTCACCAAGAGTTTGATTGGCACTTCCCACAATCAACTCTGATTTGATTCACTTAGATCTGATCCTTAAAATGACAACATACGAGTATTTACATATTAGATTCGAGGAATCCGAATGAGATTGATTAAATGAATTGGAAAGATTAACATCGGCTATGCAAAATCTAACAATTGAAAGCAAATAGTACTTACCATCCTTGGGCAAAGATAACGAACACTACTAAAAACAATCTAAATATCAATAGAAATCAAATGATCGAAGAATGATTCAATAAGGGAAAAGATTCAACAGAACAAAATATGGAAATATGGTGCAAGAAAGAAGGAAAGAAAAGAAAAAGGTGGAAAGAAGATTAAGGGGAAAGAATAGCTTATTAACAAATATTAGTTATGTAATATAGTACGGCTTCTAACCCTAGGGGCAACACAATGCAATTCCATCAAGGATCGTCGAAATTTCTAAAAAAATGAAGGGAAGGGCTTGAACTTGAGTCTCTAGGATGGATTTACTAATAGCTAACCATTAAGCCTATAACTCATTTCATGCTTAATTCTGACACTTAACCAAAAATAAATTGGGACGTGACAACTTTTCTTTTAGGGGCAACAAGATGTAGTCGTAGATAAGTTTTGGTGAGAGTTTTTTTGATAACTATGGAAAGAATTTCATTCTTGAGTTAGGGCTTTATTTTTGGGTTTTGGGTTTGTATGTTTAGTACATTTAGGTTTATTTTCTCCATATTGTACTCTTGCTTTTTTACTCATTTAGTGAAAAGCTAAAGCCACATTTACCCATGGTTTTTATCCTTTTCGAAGGAGTTTTCCACTTAAAATTTGTATGTTTGATCTTTCTATTTTTCTATTTTGTTGTTTATACAGGTCGATCCCTAACATAAAATTTAAATTTATTATTATATTTTTAAAATATTTATATATTTCTTTAATTTTTTTAGAATTAGGATCAAATTGAGAATATTTGTAAATTTTTAGGGTTAATTTTTTAAATTTATGTCTAAATCAATAATTATGTAAAAGTTAATGGATAAATTTGTTATTATATCAATTTTTTAACTACCACATTAGTTTTCCGTTTGTAATCTTAATGGAAGTGGCCAAAATGATTAAACTATATATTGTAGATACTTAAATTGCAAACTTTTTTTATTTTTAGTGCCTAAAATAAAATTTTTTAAATAATGGATGACTATCTATGTAATTTACCTTAATTTTTAAGTACATAAAATTAAAATTAAATTATTACAAAAGACTGTAGGAAATATGATATAGTTTGAAATATAATAAAAGAATATAAAATAATCAAAAACACATGTTCATGGTGCTATAAAAAATTATATGCATATGACACAGATATCATGTGCTAAAATCTATGTAAAATAAATCATTAATTTAGAAGATAAAAAATGATAATGCAAATATAATATGAATATATGTTTTTTTTTTACAAATTAAATTTTTATGATAAATTATATAAAATACAATATAAATTGAAACATAATAGGCTCAAAATTGAATAATTATCACAAACTATATAAAATATATTACAAAATGGAAGTAACATAATGCGTCACAATATACATACAACTATTTTTTAACATGAGAAATATATATATATATATATATATTTGGGTAGAATGAAATATATATATAAAAACATGGGTATGAAAATTTTATATTAAATATGTATGAATTGAGGTATGATATAAACATTTGAAAATAATTAAAACAAATAATATTAACATGATAACAAATTTATGAATACATAAAAATATATAAAATTAATTAATACGTGAAAACCTTTGAAAAATAACATCAACACAACAAAAACATGAGTGCATATCTATATATATAAATAAAATTTAAAAGTTAAATAAATTTATAGTAAAAGTAATAAAGCGAACTCTGTCATATCCCAAAATATAGGGGTTAATTATAATAGATAGATAAGAAAATGATTAGAGTTGAATGGTTAAGTATTTAGTGCCCTCCCTAGATATCCAAGTTTAAGCTAATCTTTCCCTCATTTCTTTTCCTTTTATTTTCAGCAACCTAAGGTAAAAACCATTGTAACAGGCCTATTTTGCTCGACCCGAGCACAAATCAAATAAAAGTCCAAAATGCATTAGTCCATTTACAAAATAAACTCAGACCCAAAAAGGCCAAAAACCTAAACCATGTTTCCAGCAAACCAGCCTTAGCAGCTGCTGCGCCACCAACAGCCTCCGTACACGCCAGCTACCCCTTCCACGTTGCCTCTGTACCTGCAAAATAAGACAAGCAAAGGACGGACATAGCAGCAAGAGCAAAAACCAAGCAGAAACTTTGTATTTTTCCCTTTTGTTATGGCTATAAAAAGCCAAGAAATATAAATGTAGGCGGCCTCTTTTTTTTGAACACGCACAAAAAATCAAAGAGATTAATACAAAAGAGTTTATTGAAAGGTGGCTTTTCTTTTCGAAATTTGATATAGCATTTCGTTTTTTTTTCCTTTACTGTTTTTCTGTTTCTTTTTTATTTATTTTTTTTTCGTTTACAAAGAAGAAAATAAAAAGGAAAAGTATAACGGGGAAAGCCTCACCTGAACTGTTGGGATACGGTCGAAGTTTCTTCTCCGTTAAAGCCTAAATCCAACAGAGGTGAGGACTCCCTTCTTTTGATGCCTTGCGACTGGAAGTGCTAGAACTTCGTACACGGCTTTAAACGAGTTTAAGTGAGGTAATCTACCCTCTGTCGACCACCGTTTGTGGTGGTTGTATGGCGGCTAAGGCTTGATCTTTGATGATCGGCTAAAGGAAGGGGAGATTAAGGTTTTGTTTCAATTGTTTGAAGAAAATGGCAGATTGTCATTCAAATGTTTCTTTTAGTTTTAGTGATAAATGAAACAACGTCGTTTGGATAAAGGGGTAAGGGTCTGCACATTCCCGCCTAAAATGGGTGATTTGCGTGGTCAGTCTTTCTATTTTGCGCCGCTGTTTGATTAGCCCCCTGTTCATTTTTTTTTAAAATTTGGCCCAAGAATTTTGTGTCAATTTTATTTTAGTCTGCATTTAAATGCCTCATTTCGGGATTTGGTTTATTTGCATTTTTAATCCTCTCTGATTTACGCACATTGTGCCTTGGTCCCTAATTATGTTTCAATGGTTTATTTTATTAAGTACCCCTTTTAGTTTGCATTTCTCTCAATTGATTTTGTTTATTTTAGTTTATGTAATTCTTTATTTCCTTTAATTTATTTGTTATTTAGTTTTTTTTAAAACTATTTTAACATATAATGTTTATCGATTCTACATTGTTTTAGTATGTTATTTTTATACTTGCATTTGTATATTTTTTTTATTTGTCTTATTATATTTTTTATGTTCTTTTAGTATGTTGTTTACATTATTATTTTTATATATGTTATTTATATTAAGTATTTTTTTGTGTATATTATTTGTTTAAATTAATGCATATTATTTTTGTATATTACTTACTTTAATTTTTTTCTTTTGATATTTGTTTTAAAATTCATTTATACATTACTATTTTTGTATAATATTTATTTAACTTATTTTATCTTTTTGATCTATTTCAAATTTTCACGTTTATAACTTATTTTAAAATTAAATTATTTTATGTATTATAATTTCAAATGTCTTATTTTTTCATTATTAATTTCAAACTCATTTATCATTATTTCAAAACTTGTTTCAATCTATTTGTATTAATTGGCTTTATATTTCTTTTAAAATCGAATCTTTGATTCATAAGTCTCTGAATGTTAATGTTAGTATTTGCATAATGTATGACGTGAACTTATTGCTATTGTGTGTATCTTAATTTGCTTTTTTTTTCATACTATTCTCATTCATTTGTATAGTATTTTACCCATGTATATTGTTCCATGTTTGTAATTCTACCTTATCATTTCCGAGTATCGCATTGTAATTGAAATTTCCAACATATTGGTCCAAAATTAGTCATTTTATTTTTACTTCAAACAAACCAAATAATTACATTTTGAGTCTGTTCTATAATCGCCCATTTGAAGACTTCTCAAAACAAGGCAATATTTCGTGTTTGGCAATTCGAGAAATCGTACCCTAATGTGCTGGGTTTCGATTTTCTGATTGACCAAATACCCTTTCTGAAATTTCATCCATGTTTTCTTAAATTAAAAAATAAGGTAATATTTCTTGTTTGGAAATTCGAGAAATCGCGCCTAACGTGTTGGGTTTCAATTTTCCGTTGACCAAATAACCAAATATCCTTTTAAATTTTCCATTCATGAATTTTGGGAAATCATAAGATGATCTTGGTATTGAGGGTTTGAAATATTGTACCCTAACATGCTGGGTATGATATTTTATTCCTTCGAAACAAAGGTGTCTTAGCGTTCAATTCGAGTTATCCAAACATTTTCTAAAGGGATTGTATTTTAAAATCTCTTCGAATTTTCGACATTAGGGCATTAATTAATCAATAAGGTACCAAATTTGGGCGCTGCGAGGGTGCTAATCCTTCCTCACACGTAATCAACTCCCGAACCCGTTTTCTCAAATTTCGTAGGTCAAAATTGATTTTTTTTAATAAAATAAAATGTTTTATTAGGTCATCCGATCACACCTAAACAAAAAAGGATTAGTGGTGACTCCATACCTTGTCTTAAAGTCGATCCGCCGTTTTTCAAAATAAAAAAAATGGTTTTGACAACTTGGCGACTCCACTAGGGACCAATGAGAAAGTCAGGCCGTAAAATTGATTATTTTCTGTCTTTTGTCAAAAATTAAAAATTTGATTTGAAAATCATGATTCTTTGTTGCATTTGTTTGTATGATTGTTGTGGTTTGAGTCTTGTAGACTATTGCATTGCATTGCATGACCATTATGGTCACACCTTTTAAGTGGGAGAGTAAGAAACTACGCCTTCGTGAGGTTTTCACCTCCGCATGGGCTAGTGGATTACTTCAGGGATACATCCGTACCTATGACTTCATGAGATTTTCATCTCCGCATGGTCATAGGGAAATGTATTCCCTTGAACTGAACTCAATCCATATGAGCCTATAATGGGTGAGGATTGAGGAATCTACTGGTTCAGGTACCCTTTCTTTAGAACCGAGCCACATATAGTGAACCCTAAGAGTTCACCTTAGGTAGAACTATGCCCTAAGTCTAGTGGTCACTTGAATAGGTGTTTTATTGGTTATTTATTTTTTCTGTACTAACGTATTTATTTTTGTTTGTTTATGACTGCATTACATTACATCATCATAGAAAGGAGGTGTTGATTCATATTCGATTGCTAAATAGAACAGTTTGTCATGGGAAAATGGATTTCTTGATAAAGTGGATTATAGTACGGTTGTCTGAATATGGTTCAAGTAAACACAGTGAAAAAAAGCTGATAGTTCGCGGAGGAAAATAAGACTCTGTTTTATTGCCCGAGGATTCAAGTCGATAAAGATTGTTCGAGAGCCGTCGTGTCCCGACTTGCTTAAAGGAGCTAACCAACATCGCGAGGATAAGTGCGTAATAAGTCGTGGCCCAGACCAAGCAAAAAGAGCTAATGGAGGTAGCTGTTGGGTGCGAGATTTGTAACACCCCGAACCCGAAACCGACACCGGAGTCGAACACGAGGTGTTAACTGACTTTAACCCCTTATAAAATTTATTTTCCAGACACTGCCCAATCTGTATACTAGTCGTTTTAAAAATCATATCTTGAGTTTCGTAACTCGAAAATCAGTTTCGTAATTTTTACCAGAAACTAGACTCATGTGGCCATCTATGTATTTTTTTCTAGAATTTTTGGTCAGGCCAATTAGTATAGTTTATTAGTCAAAGTCTCCCATGTTGCAGGGGTCGACTACACTGACCTTTTCCCATTACGACTTGGATATCTCCCTGCACGGGGCTTCAATACTGATGCCGTTTGTTTCTATGAAAACTAGACTCAGAGAGGAATCTATACATATATGGTACGACCCCTAATTATCTCTGGTTAATTTATAATGAATTTCCAAAGTCGGAGCAGGGAATCCAGAAACCGTTCTGGCCCTGTCCCACAAAAATCTGATTATCTCTTAATATACTGCCCATATGATCTTTTCGTTACTTCCTCATGAAAACAGACTCATCGAGCTTCGATTACATAATTTATTCATCAATTAATTCCACTCCTACTATTTTTAGTGATTTTTCAATCTCATGACACTGCTGCTGCCAGCATCTGTTACGAAAGTAACTAGGTCCATTTCATGCCTACCCTTGATCCAACTCAATCGAACATTCGTGTCATTTTCGCATGGCTTAAAGTTTACATGCCAAAGTTCAAACACAACGTAATAGCTTATACATGCCAAAATGTTCTTCTAAGCCAACTAAGAAGAAAGTACCAAAACTTGCTATCCGGTGTGATGACTTCGACGACGGCCTGACCCCGCAAAAATAGATGTGTCCAAGAAACCTAGAATAGGTGACAAGGAAACACCGAGTGAGTTTATAACTCAGTAAGTCATAAGCTATGCACTACCATCCATCAATAACATTATCACAAGAGAAAACAAAATGGAACGAGGCTAATTACTCCATCCATTCCGAACCATACCATAGTTCCTCCAACCTATCGGTTCAATTTCATACCAATTTATGCATTCACAATCCACATACTCATCAATAGGATATTCGAGGCATTTTCATAAATCATTTTATTTTCGTTACAAACATACAACTAAACGGCCTTTCACCCATTCTACGATAAATTTTATGTACGTGACTTCAAGTATATTTGTCACATAGGTTCAAACTTACCAAGCTCAACACCAAGTATAGACATAGCACCTATTAGCCATGAACTCAAGACACTTACCCGATCCGCTGTCCGCGATCGACTCAATAGTGTCGCACACATAGTGTCCATAATGATTCACGAATGTATATTGAGTCCGCACACTCAGTGCTATATAATCAACTCGCACACTTAGTGCTACGTAATCAAATCGCACACTTAGTGCTACATAGTCAAACTCGCACACTTAGTGCCGCATGGTCAATTCGCACACTTAGTGCATCATATTCATTTCGCACACTTAGTGCAACATAGTCAAATCGCACACTTAGTGCTGTACAATTTAATCCCGCGCACTTAGCGCCAATCTCATGGTCATAAATAGTTATACCAGCACGTTTAGTGCCGAGATCAACAACTCAGTACATCTTACCTCTTTTCTTTTCATTCAACAATTTCATCATCACATACGTACATGCATATATATATATATGTATATTTATTCATTCCATTCAGCATCAATACATAAACATTATGACCATTTGAAATAATACCAACTACATGCTTAATGACTTACTTTATGTTGGGTAAAATAATTCCGAGTCGGCTACTCGATGACCTTCGATTTCCCCTTGTTGGACGCCTCTCCTTTAGGTTCTTGAGCTTAAATAAATCAATCAACTAGTTTAATTACCTTGCTAGTTATTTATATCCCGTAACATTAATAGTTTCATATCAAAAGAAGCATACGGCAACATTCTATTTCAAGGTACATATTCATAATTCAAATTCGACCATATAAACCAACATCATCCACTTGATCAATTATAAAGAATTAAGGTTAATATCACCATGTGTACTCTATATGGCCCATTATACATAATCAAATTTAACATCATCTATGTATTCACTCATATGGCCGAATATACATACCCCCATATAACATCATTTTCATTCCATTTAACACTTAATTTCCACCACATGAACACTTGGCCGAATACTCTTAAACTAGCAAAACTCCACATTTGTTCATACCATCTTTTAAATTCACATGCCTATTTTTACTTTTTTTTTTACAAGAGTCATAGCCGAATCGTTTTAACCATGAGTAACATAACAAGCATAGATCGTGTTTATGGATATACCATGGCCGATTCAAGCTAATCACCTCCAAAATCATCAACCATTTTCAATGCATATAACATATATAAACATGAATAAGTTTCATATAATCTCTTAACACATTAATTTCTTTCATCAACAACCTTTTGTTTCTTTATCCATCAAAACTTAAAGGTAAGAAAAATCAAGTTCTTCTCACACATACCATAACCGAAAGCTCCATCCAACACTCTAAATTCGAAATTTTAGTATGGCTAGGTAAGAAAAACGTGATGATTAACCCAAACAACTATTATTTCAAAAGAAAAATTAACAAAATTTACTAACCTCCTCTTCATTCAAAAGGCCGAATGCCTTTGCTCCCCCCCTCCTTTTTCTTCTTCTTGTACGGCTAAGAAGAACAAGGTAATGACCCCCTTTTTTTTGTTACTTCTTTTATTATCCTTAGTATTTCTTTTTATTATTTCCTTTCCTTTACATAAAATAATGACCACTTCATGGAAACTTACCACCTATTCTAATATATGCTCCATCATGGCCGGCCACTATGTATAAAAGAAGGGGTATTTGACATGCAAAGCCATTATTCTCACCACATGCTTTAATAGGTCCTTGTAATTTAACCAATCACATTTCCAGATTTTCTCACACAGGTCCTATTTACTAAAATTCACCTTCAATTAAAAAAATTCAAACATGGAATTTTCACACATGCATATATACATATAATAAGCATCAAATATGACAGCTAATTATTTTTATGACGCGGTTTAGCGGTCCCGAAACCACTTCCCGACTAGGGTAAATTTTGGGGTGTCACAAGATTTGACTTTTATGAGGAAAAGGGATTAGTGTTTTCACCTGGAACATGAGGGCAGGGCCGCATATGTAATCCATTTTATGTAAAGGAATTTGTTTTCTAGAAAAGTTGTTCTAATGGAATTGAATTCAGAATCAACGCTTTTCTTTCTTTTGCATTCATTCATGCATTTGCATTGTAGTGCATCATTTGCATTAGATTTTCACAAAAGGGCCCTAATTAATTGAAATCATTTTAGTAACCTGGAAACCAACAAAAACTCACGAAATACGCATCCCTACGGTACAAGGCAAAACACCAAGTCAATGGACAAAATACTCGAAAAATTAGAGCAAATGCAAAGGGATATGCAAGAACAAATGCAGGCGTAGATGCAAGAGCAGCTAGCTGAGACTCAACAAGAGATGAAGGATCAAATGATGGAGTCCCAAAGAAATATGATGACTCAATTATCCCAATTGCTGGTAGGAAGGATGGATAAGGGGAAAGATCCTATGGACAATGTTGGGGAAAATAATGAAGACCCTCGATATCCTCCTAGTTTCACTCCAACACATGTACAGATACCCGAGATAAGTCTACAGAAACCATCTGTTATGACCAGGCCTCAACAATTTCAAGCTGGAGTTTCAATACCAATGAATTTTCGAGCTGGTTCAAGCTTTAACCCTGGTAATAACTCGAATAATCCAGTTTTGCCTGATTTGGATGAAGTTGCTAAAGAAGAAATGGCAAGGATAAAATCACAGAAACAATTAGATGAATGGTGTAAATGGCTGGAGAAAAAGTTTAGAGAAATGGAAAGCACTGATAGACATCCTGGAATTGATGCTAAAGATCTGAGTTTGGTCCCAGACTTAGTACTTCCGTACAAGTTCAAGATGCCCGAATTCGAGAAGTACAATGGAACGAACTGTCCTGAAGCTCATATTATCATGTTTTGTAGAAGAATGACTGGGTATGTTAGTAACAATCAATTATTAATCCATTGCTTCCAAGACAGTCTGATTGGGTCAGCAGCTAAATGGTACAATCAATTAAGTCATGCTAAAATCAATTCATGGAAAGACTTAGCACAGGCTTTTATGAAGCAGTCAGCCATGTAATAGACATGGCACCCGACAAAATTACCCTGCAAAATATGGAAAAGAAGCAGAATGAGAGTTTCAACCAGGATGCTTTTCATCAATACTCTGAAAGCCCCGTTCATTAATTATATGTTGGGAAGCGCTACTCTGAGCTTTTCAGATATAGTAATGTCTGGTGAGATGATTGAAAATGCAGTAAGAAGTGGGCAGATAAATGCAAGAGAAAGCACTAAAAGGTCAACCTCGAGAAACAAGGAAAATGAAGAGAACATCGTGAGCATGTCTTCCAAATTGGTCAACATAGGCTAGCTGAGGGCTGTAACCACTAGTTGTCAAGGTTCTTCAAGGCAGGAATTCAACTCGAGGCCAAAGTTTACACCCATCCCGATGTCATACAAGGAGTTGTATCAAAATCTTTTTGATGTGCATGTGGTGTCTCCATTTTACTCGAAACCCGTACAACCTCCATTCCTAAAATGGTATAATGAGAATGCTAAATGTGAGTACCACACGGGAATAACAGGGCATTCAATTGAAAACTGCACTACCTTTAAAAAGTTGGTTGAAAGGTTCATTGAAATGGGAATTGTAAAGTTCGATAATTCCTCAGAACCTAATTGCTCTGACAATGAAGAAAATACGAAACTTGGAAGTGGGGGAAAAAGACTTGCGATGCCTTGAACAAATCAAAATTGGAAGGAATATCGAGGAATAAAAGTTTCCAAACCCTTATGTACTTGGGGTGTTTTGAATAATGGGACTGTGGAAGAAATCCCTGTATTTTTAGAACTGATCTAGAGTAATGTTCAAAATGTGCTTGTTGCTTTAAGCCTAGAAGCAATAAGAATCCTTTTGTGAAATAGGCTTCTGTCTAGAATCTTTATTTAAATAAAATGCATTTTTTTTAGCAAATATTCTTTCATTTTTTATATATTCTTTTGTTCTTTGGATGGTCTTTTAAATATGCTTTCATTCTTCCTTCATGATCATACCATACAAATAAGCATCCTTAGAATCATTTATTCTTTGGAATCTGCCTTCATAGCTACAATAGGTACCCAAATATCAATGACATGAGCAACACTATAACTGACTCCCTTTTGGGTGAGATATGTGTTTGAGCAGATCCCAGGACTTTGAAGATGACAGGGATTGTAACTTATCTCTTGATTTGTTAAAGATGGTAGAACAAGATGAAAAATAGATCCTATTCTACAAAGGGTCAGTGGACATTGTAAGCAAGAGGTAAATATCGGAGCCTGCACTACCTTGAAGACAAAGTGAATTGTCGAGAATTCAAAGATGCTTTCGCATAATAGATATACCTGGGATACTAAGACCTGTGGACGCAAAAATGTCTATTCGAGTGTCAGAAGGACATATGTTTAACGGGAGCTACACTAATCATGAGGTTTGGGTACTGTTGATCCACCATGGAAGAGGATTGTATTAGTAGACAAGATTCATGTACTGTATTCATTTCTTCACAGACTTTCTCTATGTGGAGCATGAATGTTATCAGGCCATTCTCATCTAATGTACATCGATTCATCTTGACAATTATCGATTACCTCACGAAGAGGTGAAGGTCGCTTCATATGCCAATGTTACAAAGTCGACAGACATCAAACCAAAAAAAAATCCAAAAAAAAAATCAAATCAAGTGCTGACAAGTAATGTCAAAAAAGATCATGTCTAATGCAACTACACAATGTCAAAAGTTTACAGTCTGTTCAAAGATCAGACACCATATCACAGTGCAGCAAAGGCAGCCAAAAAGAAAAAATAAAAGTACAAAAAAGAGAAAAAATGAAAAATAATAAAACAAAGGTCATAGTGAAAGGTGACCGAGACTTGTAAAGATTGGCATAAAGAAGTTACCATTTACCCTCTATGCTTATCAAATGTTGGCCAGGATCTTCGCTAAGGCAACACATTGCTCATTGGTTTATGGAATGGAAATGATTTTGAAAACAAGATTCCTTTTCTCCGAGTCTTGCCAGAACTAAGGTTGGATGAGGTAGAATGGACCCAATCCCGATATGATTAGTCAAATTTGAAGGATATCCGTCACGGGTAGGTAATACGGGCTTATAACAAAAAGGTTCATCCTAGAGAATTTCATAATAGGGATCTATCATTAAAGAAGATCCTTCCTACACAAAAAGGACTTCAAAGGAAAGTGAATGCCAAAGAAGGAATGATCTTATGTAGTAAAGAAGGTCTGTTCTGGAGGAGCATTAATATTGATCAAGATGGATGGCAAATCCAGTCAATGAGTATTTTACCTAAAAGGGGAGGGGCCAAGGTGAAAACTCGCAATGGGCGCCTTGAGACCTTAAAAAAATTAAAAAAAAAAGAATCAATCAAAAAATCAAAAAAAAAGAATCAATCAAAAAAATCGAAAAAAGAAAGAAAAATGAGAGGCCAAGGCAAAAACCCGCAAAGGGCGCCTTAAGACCAAAGGGGATTTGAGTTGAAAACCCAAAAAAGGCAACTCAAATTTGGATCAAAATGAGGCATATAGTAGTCTTGCTATGCTTGAATTAACAATTAAAGAAGTATGCTACGTCTGGGGGCATTGACAAAATACTACAGATCCCCTAAACACATATTGATCTCAAAATGGTCCTCAAGAGGTTGGTACAGAAAAGCTCAAGCCGCGATATCTAGGGCACCTAGTTTTCCATTTTACCCATTTTAAATTTGTTATCTTTGATTATCTTATTTTTTTCAAGATACATCCCAATAAATTTCCTTCTTAATTGCATTGGCTATCCTTGATTAATTTACTTTCTTCGAGCTATGCTCCTAATTAATTTCCTTCTGGTCCACTGTTATGATCTTTTTCAAGAATTTTGCATTGAAATAACGATTAGTGGACTAATAATACTTTCATAAAAGGAGTTTCGCATATTACTCTGGAAGCTTCTAAATAATACAAGAACTTGAAACAGGACTATTGTTCAAAACTCACCAAGCTTAAGGGTTGGAAATATTTAAGCCCAAATTGAGATTATATCTTTGGAATGTCTGTAAGATATTGGTTGAACAAAAAGAAATTACATCGGTGTTATAATCCCAATGAAGAGTGAGCAATGGGATTATTCTCGAGAAAAGAAAGGGTATTCTGTATTCATGCAGATCTCAGGCATATACATCTGGTCATTACACCCAGGGAATGGTGTAACAGATCAAATTGATTGAAGATGATGTGAATCCTATACCTTTGAGTTGCAGCAGGATGGATAGAAGAAACCAAATGTTATTCCCCTGAAGTTGCAGTGGGAAGTACAACCTTTATGTCCCAAGAGGTACAGTGGAAAGGGCTTTGAAATTACAACGAGGCAAGCTTGCTGAACAGAATATGATTATTTCTTAGGGTTTTTCGTCAAGAATACCAGCTGAACAAGATGGCAGCGTAACACGTCAGTGATAATGCCCTAATGAACAACAAGCGATGATACCTTAAGCATTTAAAAAAGGATCTGTAACACCCCGAACCCGAGACCGTCGCCGGAGTCGAACCCGAGGTGTTAACAGACTTCAAACCACTTATTAAATTTTTTTTTCCAGACAAGCTGCCAATCTGCGTACTAGTCACTTTAAAAATCATATCTTGAGCTCTGGAACTCGAAATCCAGTTCCGTGAATTTTTCATGAAACTAGACTCATATGCCCTTCTACATATTTTTTTCTAGAATTTTTGGTCAGGCCAATTAGTACAGTTTATTAGTCAAAGTCTCCCATGTTACTGGGGTCGACTACACTGACCTTTGCACATTACGACCTGGATATCTCCCTGTACAGAGCTTCAATACTGATGCCGTTTGTTTCTATAGAAACTAGACTCAGAGAGAAATCCATACATATAGGGCATGACTTATAATTATCTCTGGACAATTTATGGTGAATTTTCAAAGTCGAAACAGGAGATCCAGAAACCGTTCTGGCCCTGTTTCACGAGAACTTTAATATATATTAATATACTGTTCATATGATTGTTTCGTTACTTTCATATGAAAATAGATTCATCAAGGTTCAATTACATAATTTATTCACTATTTAATTCCATTCCTACAAATTTTTGTGATTTTTCAAATCCACACCACTGCTGCTGTCAGCATCTGTTTTCAAGGTAAACTTTACCTATTTCGTGGTTACCATGGACCAACTAGGGTTTTGTCATACATAGGTCCACATATGATCATATTTAGCCATTCCAATGGCTGATCATTTGCCCAACACTTCCATTCCAAACCATAGTCACATCATGAAACCATATATATCAACAATCATGACACATCCATATTTCACTTTCGTTACTAAGGCTCAAACACAAAGCATTTATTAAACCTTTCCAATTTCGGCTCAATAGCCACACACAAAGAGCATGATTTCAATTGGCTTTATAACATAGTCTCTATGCACATTTGACTATCCATCATAGGATGACTAATCATTTCAATATAATTCAAGTAGGGTCATTACTCGAAGACTTACCTCGAATGTTGTCGAACGACTTCAATGGCTATTCAATTACTTTTTCCTTCCCTTTATCGGATTTAGTTCCCCTTTGCTCTTGAGCTTAAGTTCAACAAATTTTAAAATAGTCATTAATCGACTATTCAAGTATTACTTTCAGAATAATATATATATTGATTCGACTTTCACACACATAGATTATAGTAAGCTTTATAAAAATCAATAAATAATTCATTAGCAAATTTTCATTAATGTTTACAACAAAATCACATATTCACTACGAGCTGTTTTCCCTGAGCAGCAGTCACTAAATTATTTATAACTGGAGCTACAAAACTCCAAATCACTTTCCGTTAATTTTCCCTGAATATAGACTCATATATCTTCCATCCATAAAATTTTCAGAATTTTAGGCTTGGCCAATCAATACCAGATTTTTCTTAAAGTTTCCCCTGTTTCACTGTTTGACTAATCTGACCACTCTTCACTACGAATCAAATTTCTCATTTTACAGAATTCAAAATGTGTTGTATTTGATTTCATTTGAAACTAGACTCATTAAGGAGTTTAAGCATATAAATTTTATCTTATAATCATTTTTGTACAATTTATAATGATTTCCTAAAAACAGAACAGGGAATCTAGTAGTCATTTTGACTCAGCCCCACAATACTTCAAATATCTCAAGATCGGTAACTCTTTAGTTTTTATAGTTTCTTTTGTAAGAAAATAGACTCTTCAAGCTTTAATGACATAATTTACTCAGCTTCTAATTCAACTCCTACAAATTATGGCGATTTTCCAAAATCACCTTACTGCTGCTGTCCCCAAGCAGATTATTACCAAATCAAATACTAACATTTGCATTTCACCTTAATAGCTAGCTTAGCAAACCTTAATTTAACATATAATTCACACATATCACATTCCAAGCATTCACTCTATTCTATCACTTAAGGTACAAACATTACTCAATAACTTCCTAATTCAAGTACACATTCGGCCTTGGTACATAATAAGGTAGTCGATTCCTTTCCCTTTAGCACCCATTGCTCACATATGATTATTTGTATAGCTCAAACACTCATCTATCTTTGCTCATCTAAATTTATCATGAAACAACAAAATTTACCATTGTCAAATACCATAGCCGAATGTCATTAAACCTAAACCACCATGAAAACTTTACTTATCACCTCATACCTTATTATCAAATTGAACTAATTATGCTTATAAAAATAATATCAAAACCGAAACCTTTTGATAATTAAGCCTCTAATTATTTATTACAATTACCCAAACAAAATTTTCTCACATTTAACACTTATATACCAATCAATTGTTGAAGACAAACAAAATCTCATTTCCTCCCTTGACAACCACAACCGAAAGCTCAAACCAACATCTAAAATTCCAAGTTTTCAAATGGGCTAATATGGAACTAGCTAATTGACTTAAACTAAACTTAAAATTTCAAAAACTAACAAAATTTTTACTAACCTTCTCAAGCTTCAAGTGACCGAATGTTTCCCTCCTATCTTCCTCTTTACAATCGGCCAAGAAGAACCAAGGATACAAGCTTTGTTTTCATTACCTTTCTTTTTTCTTTTATTCTTTCTTTTATTTATTATAACTCCAATAACCCAATTTCTTATTATAATATCAAATTCAACAAATATATTGCCCATCATCAATCCATCTTGGCCGGCCACTATAAGGGAATTGGGCAATTTGACATGCAAGTCCACCCTTGTGTTGACATGCACTAATAAGCCCTTTAAAATTAGCCTATCATATTTCACCATGTCTCATGTTGATCCCTATTTAATAATTCCTCATGCAATTGGCAAAATTAGGGAATGAAACTTCCACATATGCATGTACACACACATAATAAACATAGAATATAGCAATTAATTATTTTTATAACTCGGTTTTGTGGTCCCGAAACCACTTCCCGACTAGGGTCACATTAGGGCTGTCACAACTCTCCCCCACATAAGAAATTTTCGTCCCCGAAAATCTTACCGGTGAATAGGTTTGGGTATTGTTCTTTCATCGATCTCTCGGTTTCCCAAGTAGCTTCCTCGATCCCGTGTTTGAGCCATAACACCTTTACTAACGGAACCCTTTTGTTTCGCAACTCCTTCACTTCACGAGCTAGGATACGCATCGGCTCTTCTTCATAACTCATATCGGGTTGAATGTCAACCTCGGAGGGATTAATTATGTGGGAGGGGTCAGATCTATAACGTCGAAGCATCGAAACATGAAAAATGTTGTGAATTCTTTCAAGTTCAGGAGGTAAAATCAATCTATATGCCACTGGACCAATTCTTTCGGATATTTCATACGGCCCAATGAACCTCGGACTCAATTTGCCCTTACGGCCAAATCTGAGTATCTTTTTCCAAGGTGAAACTTTAAGAAACACTTTATCTCCCACCTGATACTCAATGTCTTTTCGTTTCAAATCCGCGTACGACTTCTGACGATCTGTGGCTGCCTTCAGACTTTCACGGATTACCTTTACTTTCTGTTCAGCATCTTTAATCAAATCAACTCCGAAAATTTTACTTTCTCCGAGCTCAGTCCAAAACAATGGTGTACGGCATTTACGACCGTACAAAGCCTCGTAAGGTGCCATCTTAATACTTGATTGAAAACTATTGTTGTAAGCGAATTCAATCAAAGGTAAATATCGTTCCCATGAACTACTGAACTCGAGGATGCAACATCTCAACATATCCTCAAGTATCTGAATTATCCGCTCGGATTGACCATCGGTTTGGGGGTGAAAAGCAGTGCTAAAATGCAGCTTGGTACCCAAAGCTTCTTGCAATTTCTTCCAAAATCGCGAGGTGAATCTCGGATCTCTATCCGACACAATAGAAATCGGTACCCCGTGTAATCTCACAATCTGAGAAACATACAATTCAGCTAGTTTATCCAATGAAAAATCCGTACGTACGGGGATGAAATGAGCCGACTTAGTCAGTCTATCAACAACAACCCAAATCGCATCTTTCTTACTTGTCGACAATGGCAACCCAGATACAAAATCCATCGTGACTCGATCCCATTTCCATTCAGGTATCATAATTGGCTGAAGTAATCCTGAAGGCACTTGATGTTCCGCTTTCACTTGTTGACATATTAAACATCTTGAAACAAAGTCGGAGATGTCTCGTTTCATACCATGCCACCAAAACCGACATTTCAAATCGTTGTACATTTTCGTACTCCCCGGGTGAATTGACATTCGGCTACAATGGGCTTCGTTCAGAATCATCGAAATGAGTTCCGAATTCCTTGGAACACATAAACGACTTCTGAACCTCAAACAATCATCATCATCAATTTGAAACTCCGATTCCTTGTTCAGAACACACTCAGCCTGTTTTGCAACCAATTCATCATTAACTTTCTGGGCTTCACGAATTTGATGAATCAATAATGGTTTGGCTTTTAATTCAGCTACTAACACATTGTCGGGTAGAACAGACAAGTGCACATTCATCGCTCGTAAAGCAAACAATGATTTCCGGCTTAAGGCGTCCGCAACCACATTAGCCTTTCCCGGGTGGTAATCAATGACAAGCTCCTAATCTTTCAACAACTCAAGCCAACGTCTTTGTCGCAGATTTAAGTATCTTTGAGTCATCAAATATTTGAGACTTTTGTGATCCGAAAATACATGGCACTTTTCACCAAATAGGTAATGTCGCCATATTTTTAAAGCAAACACGATGGCAGCCAGTTCAAGATCATGGGTCGGATAATTTTTCTCATGTGGCTTTAATTGTCTCGACGCATAGGCCACCACTCGACCTTCTTGCATCAATACGCAGCCCAGCCCAAGTAGGGATGCGTCACTATAAATGACAAACTCTTTGCCTGATTCGGGTTGCACTAAAATTGGAGCTTCAGTCAAATAAGTTTTTAGTTGATCAAAACTTTTCTGACATTTCTCCGTCCATTCGAACTTAACATTCTTTTGAAGTAGCTTCGTCATTGGTGTGGCTATCATCGAGAAACCTTTGACAAATCGTCGGTAATAACCGGCGAGCCCCAGGAAGCTCCGAACTTCGGTAATATTTCTTGGAGGCTTCCAGTGAAGTATGGCTGAAATTTTGCTCGGGTCAACTCGAATACCCGATGCGAATACCACATGACCCAAGAAGCTAACCTCTCTTAACCAGAACTCACACTTACTGAACTTAGCATATAACTGCTTATCCCGCAAAATTTGTAACACTAGTCTCAGGTGCTCAGCATGTTCGGTCTCATCTCTTGAATAGACCAAGATGTCATCAATGAACACAACTACGAACCGATCCAAATATGGTCTGAAGATCCGATTCATCAAATCCATAAATACCGCAGGGGCATTAGTGAGCCCAAACGGCAACACTAAGAACTCGTAGTGACCATATCTCGTTCTGAAGGCAGTTTTGGGTATGTCCGAATCTCGAATTCGCAACTGATAATAGCCCGATCTCAAATCTATTTTTGAGAACACTGAGGCTCCCTTCAGTTGGTCGAACAAATCATCGATACGCGGTAACGGATATTTATTCTTTATTGTCGCTTTATTCAGCTGACGATAGTCAATGCACAACCTCATGGTTCCGTCCTTCTTTTTCACGAACAATACTGGTGCACCCCAAGGTGAGAAACTTGGTCGAGCGAAACCTCTATCCGTCAATTCTTGCAACTGAGCTTTCAACTCTTTTAACTCGGTTGGTGCCATACGATACGGAGCTATCGAAATCGACGTAGTCCCAGGTACAAGCTCAATACCAAACTCTATCTCCCGAACAAGTGGTAAACCCGGCAATTCTTCAGGAAAAACATCCGGGTATTCACAAACCACCGGCACAGATTCGGGTTTCTTTTCTAATTCTTTGTCATCAAGTACATACGCAAGGTATGCTTCGCACCCTTTTCTTACATATTTCTGGGCCAACATTGAGGATATTACAGCTGGCAACCCATCCAAGTCCATAGACTCAACTCGGATTACTTCGTTATTTGCGCACCTCAAATCAATAGTCTTGCTTTTGCAATTCACAACCGCATCATGCACGGTCAACCAATCCAACCCGAGAATAACATCAAATTCATCAAACGGCAAAAGCATCAAGTCCGCCGGAAAACAAGAACCTCGGATCACTAGGGGACATTTCTTACACAGTTTGTCGACAAGCACGTAACGACCCAAGGGATTTGACACCCGAATTACGAACTCAGTAGACTCAATAGGTAAAGTCTTACTGGATGCTAAGGTTTCACATATGTAAGAATGAGTAGAACCGGGGTCAATCAAAGCAATTACATTAGTATCAAAGAGAGTAAAAGTACCGGTAATAACATCAGGCGAAGAAGCATCCTCGCGGGCACGTATAGCATAAGCTCTAGCTGGCGCACGAGCCTCAGATCTGGTCGTAGCATCTCTAGATCCTCTCTGACCACCACTAGCATTGCCCGTATTTCTAGATGGTCTACCTCGAGCAGTGGTAGCACCCGGTTTCCCACTCTGATTTACATTCTGTTCAGACAACCTCGGGCAATCTTTAATGAAGTGGTCAACTGATCCACACTTGTAACAGGAGCGGTCATGGAATCTACAACTCCCCAAATGCCATTTACCACAATATCGACATTCTGTTCTGTCTCGACGTTCATTCCCAACACTAGCGATCGAAGTGCCTCGGGTACCCACAGGGGGTCGATCACGATCTCGTCTAAAAAGGCCCGAAGTGCCTCTAGACCGGCCCACATCATCTCGAAATTTCTTCGATGCCTGTTGAAGAGACTTTCCCGAGGATCTTTTACGAAACTCCCCTGTTCCCACATCAACTTTTTGTTTCTCTTTTCTAAGCTCTTCGGCTTTACAAGCTCGCTCGACAAGTACTACGAACTCTCGTATTTCAAGAATGCCAACGAACATTTTTATATCTTCATTCAGCCCATCCTCGAAGCGTTTACACATGATAGCCTCGGACGAAACACATTCCCGAGCGTATCTACTAAGTCTAACAAATTTTCGCTCGTAATCAGTAACTGACATAGAACCTTGCTTAAGCTCAAGAAATTCCTTCCGTTTTTGATCAACAAATCTCTGACTGATATACTTTTTCCGAAACTCAGTTTGGAAAAACTCCCAAGTTACTTGCTCTCGAAGCACAACAGAAGTCAGAGTACTCCACCAATAGTAGGCAGAATCGCGTAACAAGGAGATAGTACACTTTAGGCATTCATCAGGTGTACAAGATAGCTCATCGAGTACCCGGATAGTGTTATCCAACCAAAATTCAGCTTGCTCGGCATCATTGCTATCCGTAGCCTTAAATTTAGTAGCCCCATGTTTTCGGATTCTGTCAACTGGGGGCTTATTTGACCTTATTTGGTCAGTTACCAGAGGTATTGTAGGTGCGGGGGTGGTATTTGTCAGGAATGGAGGTTGTGGAACAGCCGTATTAGTTCGAATGTATTGGTTGAACCAATCATTCATCACGCTATAGAAAGCTTGTCTAGCTTCATCATTCGGATTACTAGCATTAGGTTGAGAGTCCGCCGGCGCTGTCCCTTGTGCGGGAGCAGGCGCTACACTCTCAAGATCATCAGCTACCGCTCGGTCGGGATCAGGATCCATTACTATAAATAAACACATTTGCAAATGTCAGAAATCACCACACTATCAAATAACCACATAAAATGGCATGTATAGCTAGACCCAACGCATTACGGTAGTCCTAGAATCGACTAAACCGTAGCTCTGATACCAATAAAATGTAACACCCCGAACCCGAGACCGTCGCCGGAGTCGAACCCGAGGTGTTAACAGACTTCAAACCACTTATTAAAATTTTTTTTTCCAGACAAGCTGCCAATCTGCGTACTAGTCACTTTAAAATCATATCTTGAGCTCTGGAACTCGAAATCCAGTTCCGTGAATTTTTCATGAAACTAGACTCATATGCCCTTCTACATATTTTTTTCTAGAATTTTGGTCAGGCCAATTAGTACAGTTTATTAGTCAAAGTCTCCCATGTTACTGGGGTCGACTACACTGACCTTTGCACATTACGACCTGGATATCTCCCTGTACAGAGCTTCAATACTGATGCCGTTTGTTTCTATAGAAACTAGACTCAGAGAGAAATCCATACATATAGGGCATGACTTATAATTATCTCTGGACAATTTATGGTGAATTTTCAAAGTCGAAACAGGAGATCCAGAAACCGTTCTGGCCCTGTTTCACGAGAACTTTAATATATATTAATATACTGTTCATATGATTGTTTCGTTACTTTCATATGAAAATAGATTCATCAAGGTTCGATTACATAATTTATTCACTATTTAATTCCATTCCTACAAATTTTTGTGATTTTTCAAATCCACACCACTGCTGCTGTCAGCATCTGTTTTCAAGGTAAACTTTACCTATTTCGTGGTTACCATGGACCAACTAGGGTTTTGTCATACATAGGTCCACATATGATCATATTTAGCCATTCCAATGGCTGATCATTTGCCCAACACTTCCATTCCAAACCATAGTCACATCATGAAACCATATATATCAACAATCATGACACATCCATATTTCACTTTCGTTACTAAGGCTCAAACACAAAGCATTTATTAAACCTTTCCAATTTCGGCTCAATAGCCACACACAAAGAGCATGATTTCAATTGGCTTTATAACATAGTCTCTATGCACATTTGACTATCCATCATAGGATGACTAATCATTTCAATATAATTCAAGTAGGGTCATTACTCGAAGACTTACCTCGGATGTTGTCGAACGACTTCAATGGCTATTCAATTACTTTTTCCTTCCCTTTATCGGATTTAGTTCCCCTTTGCTCTTGAGTTTAAGTTCAACAAATTTTAAAATAGTCATTAATCGACTATTCAAGTATTACTTTCAGAATAATATATATATTGATTCGACTTTCACACACATAGATTATAGTAAGCTTTATAAAAATCAATAAATAATTCATTAGCAAATTTTCATTAATGTTTACAACAAAATCACATATTCACTACGAGCTGTTTTCCCTGAGCAGCAGTCACTAAATTATTTATAACTGGAGCTACAAAACTCCAAATCACTTGCCGTTAATTTTCTCTGAATATAGACTCGTATATCTTCCACCCATAAAATTTTCAGAATTTTAGGCTAGGCCAATCAATACCAGATTTTTCTTAAAGTTTCCCCTGTTTCACTGTTTGACTAATCTGACCACTCTTCACTACGAATCAAATTTCTCATTTTACAGAATTCAAAATGTGTTGTATTTGATTTCATTTGAAACTAGACTCATTAAGGAGTTTAAGCATATAAATTTTATCTTATAATCATTTTTGTACAATTTATAATGATTTCCTAAAAACAGAACAGGGAATCTAGTAGTCATTTTGACTCAGCCCCACAATACTTCAAATATCTCAAGATCGGTAACTCTTTAGTTTTTATAGTTTCTTTTGTAAGAAAATAGACTCTTCAAGCTTTAATGACATAATTTACTCAGCTTCTAATTCAACTCCTACAAATTATGGCGATTTTCCAAAATCACCTTACTGCTGCTGTCCCCAAGCAGATTATTACCAAATCAAATACTAACATTTGCATTTCACCTTAATAGCTAGCTTAGCAAACCTTAATTTAACATATAATTCACACATATCACATTCCAAGCATTCACTCTATTCTATCACTTAAGGTACAAACATTACTCAATAACTTCCTAATTCAAGTACACATTCGGCCTTGGTACATAATAAGGTAGTCGATTCCTTTCCCTTTAGCACCCATTGCTCACATATGATTATTTGTATAGCTCAAACACTCATCTATCTTTGCTCATCTAAATTTATCATGAAACAACAAAATTTACCATTGTCAAATACCATAGCCGAATGTCATTAAACCTAAACCACCATGAAAACTTTACTTATCACCTCATACCTTATTATCAAATTGAACTAATTATGCTTATAAAAATAATATCAAAACCGAAACCTTTTGATAATTAAGCCTCTAATTATTTATTACAATTACCCAAACAAAATTTTCTCACATTTAACACTTATATACCAATCAATTGTTGAAGACAAACAAAATCTCATTTCCTCCCTTGACAACCACAACCGAAAGCTCAAACCAACATCTAAAATTCCAAGTTTTCAAATGGGCTAATATGGAACTAGCTAATTGACTTAAACTAAACTTAAAATTTCAAAAACTAACAAAATTTTTACTAACCTTCTCAAGCTTCAAGTGACCGAATGTTTCCCTCCTATCTTCCTCTTTACAATCGGCCAAGAAGAACCAAGGATACAAGCTTTGTTTTCATTACCTTTCTTTTTTCTTTTATTCTTTCTTTTATTTATTATAACTCCAATAACCCAATTTCTTATTATAATATCAAATTCAACAAATATATTGCCCATCATCAATCCATCTTGGCCGGCCACTATAAGGGAATTGGGCAATTTGACATGCAAGTCCACCCTTGTGTTGACATGCACTAATAAGCCCTTTAAAATTAGCCTATCATATTTCACCATGTCTCATGTTGATCCCTATTTAATAATTCCTCATGCAATTGGCAAAATTAGGGAATGAAACTTCCACATATGCATGTACACACACATAATAAACATAGAATATAGCAATTAATTATTTTTATAACTCGGTTTTGTGGTCCCGAAACCACTTCCCGACTAGGGTCACATTAGGGCTGTCACAGGATCATTCTCATTTTTGCATTTATATATCATTCATAACACATCTAGTTAGGAGCATTTGATTCATTTCAATTATAGCATCCTAATTATTTTGCATAAGCATAGATACATGAAACCGATTTTACAGATCATGTCCCTAGAGGACAGTGTAGTGATATTGGTGAATTCACAGGTCTTCTCTCCCTAAGCAGCAATGGAGCAAACTAAAGACGGCAAATCTTATCTCCATGTATCAGCAATAGAGCAGATTTAAGCCGCTAGTCTTATCTTCTTGGGGTAGCAAGAAAGTAGACTGAAGATTGAATACCTTATTTCCCTGAAGTTGCAGTGGAGTAGGTTGAAGTAGTAAGTCTTATCTCCCTAAAGTTGCAGTGGAGCAGACTGAAGATAGCTAATCTTATTTACCTGAAGATGCAGTGGAACAGATTGAAGCTATAAATAAATAGATATTATCTCTCTGAAGTTGCAGTAGAGTAGATCATAGCAAACCTTATCTCCCTGAAGTTGCAGTGAAGCAGTTGCAGTGAAGCAGGTTGAAGTAGCAAGTCTTATCCCTCTGAAGTTGCAATGGAGCAGACTGAAGATTGAAGACCTTATCTCCCTGAAGTTGCAGTGGAGCAGGTTGAATTAGTAAGTCTTATCTCCCTGAAGTTGCAGTGGAGTAGACTGAAGTTATGAGTCTTATCTCTCTGAAGTTGCAGTGGAGCAAACTGAAGATAGTGAATCTTATCTCTCTGAAGTTGCAGTAAAAGAGATCAAAGCTATAAATCCTATACCTCTGAAGTTGCAGTAGCTCGGATCAAACCTACCATGGTGAATCTTATCTCCCTGAAGTTGTAGTGGAGTAGATTAAAGCCACAAACCTTATCCCCCTGAAGTTGCAGTGGGGTAAGTTCAAGTTACAAGTCTAATCTCCCTGAAGTTGTAGTGGAGCAGACTGAAGATAGCAGATCTTATCTCCTTGAAGTTGCAATGAAGCAGATCAAGCTTAAATCGCAGAAGAACAAATTAAAGCCACAAACATCATCTCCCTAAAGTTGCAGTGGAACAGGTTAAAGCTACAAATAGTGACAGTGGAGTTGAGCAAAGCAACAATTCCTATACCTTTGAGAATGCAGTGGATTGGAATGAAGCTACTTGATGGAAAAAAGCATCAAAAGAAGCCGAGACTCAGTAGGTCCAGGCAAAATTGGCCCTTTTATAGTCTTTTCTTTATTCCTGTTGCACGACAATGAGCAAAGAGGGGCAGCTGTAACAGGCCTATTTTGCCCAGCCTGAGCACAAATCAAATAAAATTCCAAAATGCATTAGTCCATTTACAAACTAAACTCAGACCCAAAAAGGCCCAAAACCTAAACCATGTTTGCAGCAAACCCTAGCCTTAGCAGCAGCTGCACCACCAGCAGCCTCCGTACACGCTAGCTACCCCTGCCACGTTGCCTCCGTACCTGCAAAATAAGACAAGCAAAGGATGGACACAGTAGCAAGAGCAAAAACCAAGCAGAAACTTTGTATTTTTCCCTTTTGTTATTGCTATAAAAAGCCAAGAAATATCAATGTAGGCAGTCTCTTTTTTTTGAACAAGCACAAAAAATCAAAGAGATTTAATACAAAAGAGTTATTGAAAGGTGGCTTTTCTTTTCGAAATTTGATATAGCATTTCGTTTTTTTTTCCTTTACTGTTTTTCTGTTTCTTTTTTATTTATTTATTTTTCGTTTACAAAGAAGAAAATAAAAAGGAAAAGTATAACGGGGAAAGCCTCACCTGAACTGTTGGGATACGGTCGAAGTTTCTTCTCCGTTAAAGCCTAAATCCAACAGAGGTGAGGACTCCCTTCTTTTGATTCCTTGCGACTGGAAGTGCTAGAACTTCGTACACAGCTTTAAACGAGTTTAAGTGAGGTAATCTACCCTCCGTCGACCACCGTTTGTGGTGGTTGTATGGCGGCTAAGGCTTGGTCTTTGATGATCGGCTAAAGGAAGAGGGGATTAAGGTTTTGTTTCAATTTTTTGAAGAAAATGGCTCATTGCCATTCAAATGTTTCTTTTAGTTGTAGAGATAAATGAAACGGCATCGTTTGGATAAAGGGGTAAGGGTCTGCACATTCCCGCCTAAAATGGGTGATTTGCGTGGCCAGTCCTTCTCTTTTGCACCGCTGTTTGATTAGCCCTCTATTCATTTTTTTATTTTTTTAAATTTGGCCCAGGAATTTTGTGTCAATTTCATTTTAGTCTGCATTTAAACGCCTCATTTCGGGATTTGGTTTATTTGCATTTTTAATCCTCTCTAATTTACACACATTGTGCCTTGGTCCCTAATTATGTTTCAATGGTTTATTTTATTAAGTACCCCTTTTAGTTACATTGTTTTAGTATGTTATTTTTATACTTGCATTTGTATATTTTTTTTATTTGTCTTATTATATTTTTTTATGTTTTTTTAGTATGTTGTTTTATACATTATTATTTTTATATATGTTATTTATATTAAATATTTTTTTGCGTATATTATTTGTTTAAATTAATGCATATTATTTTTGTATATTACTTACTTTAATTTTCTTCTTTTGATATTTGTTTTAAAATTGATTTATACATTACTATTTTTGTATATTATTTATTTAACTTATTTTATCTTTTTTATCTATTTCAAAATTTCACGTTTATAACTTATTTTAAAATTAAATTATTGTATGTATTATAATTTCAAATGTCTTATTTTTTTATTATTAATTTCAAACTCATTTATCATTATTTCAAAACTTGTTGCAATCTATTTGTATTAATTGGCTTTATATTTCTTTTAAAATCGATTCTTTGATTCATAAGTCTTTGAATGTTAACGTTAGTATTTGCATAATGTATGACGTGAACTTATTGCTATTGTGTGTATCTTAATTAGCTTTTCTTTTTCATACTATTGTCATTCATTTGTATAGTATTTTATCCATGTATATTGTTCCATGTTTGTAATTCTACCTTATCATTTCCGAGTATCGCATTGTAATTGAAATTTCCAACATATTGGTCCAAAATTTCCAACATTTTGAGCCGGTTCTATAATCGCCCATTTGAAGACTTCTCAAAACAAGGCAATATTTCGTGTTTGGCAATTCGAGAAATCGTACCCTAATGTGCTGGGTTTCGATTTTTTGATTGACCAAATGACCAAATACCCTTTCCAAAATTTCGTCCATGTTTTCTTAAATTAAAAAATAAGGCAATATTTTGTGTTTGAAAATTCGAGAAATCATGCCCTAACGTGTTGGGTTTCGATTTTCCATTGACCAAATAACCAAATATCCTTTTAAATTTTAAATGCATGATTTTTGGGAAATCATAAGATGATCTTGGTACCGAGGGTTTGAAATATTGTACCCTAACATGCTGGGTATGATATTTTATTCCTTCGGGACAAATGGAGTCTTAGCGTTCAATTGGAGTTATCCAAACATTTTCTAAAGGGATTGTATTTTAAAATCTCTTCGAATTTACGACATTAGGGCATTAATTAATCAATAAGGTACCAATTTTGGGCGCTGCAATTGTGCTAATCCTTCCTCACACGTAACCAACTCCCGAACCTATTTTCTCGAATTTCGTAGGCCAAAATTAATTTTTTAATAAAATAAAATGCTTTATTAGGTGATCCAATCACACCTAAACAAAAAAGGATTGATGGCGACTCCATACCTTGTCTTAAAGTCGATCCCCCGTTTTTCAAAATTAAAAAAATGGTTTCGACAACCATAACTAAAATATATACTGTCAAGAACAAAAATTAAATAAAAAATAGGCTTAATTAGGCTAATGGTTAAAAGCTTAGGTATTTAGCTTAATGGTTAAAACCACAACCAAGTTTGAGCCACTAATTTCCCTTCCATTTCTTTTTTAATTTTGCCCACTTTTGGGATATTTACCATGCCACTCTTAGGGTTTTTATGTAACACCCCTAACCCATATCCAACTCCGGACAAGTCTCGAGGCATTATCGAGACTTTACACTTTCGGTACAAGAACTCAGGTCACAAAATTTCATTTAAATTTAAAACCTTTCAATCATGACCATCTCGTCCCTTGTATAGGCCTTTGAGACCTATAACATATCAGAAGGCAACGTGGGACAAATTCGGGCTCGTTCGATTTCCCTTGGGCTCCTCAGAACATTTTCCTTAGCAAAAAAAGGGCACACGCCCGTGCAGGTGGGCCATGTGGATTCACACGCTCGTGTGACTTGGGGCACGTCCATCCCTTTAACCCGTGGGCAACACTAACATTTAGGCACGGCCAGGGCACACGCCCGTGGACTCACCTCGTGTTCAAAACTTGAGCATTCTGTTGAATTAACACGGCCAAGACACACACCCGTGTGTCCTGCCCGTGTGTCCTACCCGTGTGCTAATTTAACTTAAAATTTTAGGTGCAGGGGATACACGGTCACAACACACGCCAGTGGGAGGGAACCGTGTGTCACACACAGCCTAGACACACGTCCGTGTGTCTAACCATGTGGACTCTGTTGGGCTATTTCCCATTTAGTGTTTATGGGTTCCCATGCTGCATTAATCCATCTGAAACTAGCTCATTCAAGAGACTCATTGCCAATTGTAAGCAACCCATCGTTTGTAAATAAAACCATGCATAAAATCATAGGTCATAGCCTACTTAAATTAAACCAACTTTCATGGCTATATACAAAGAGTTAAATATATTTCTACATGCCTCCATTTGGCAAATCAAATGACACATATAACAAAATACTCAAAATCCTATACATTCCATTAACAAAGTAAAAGTGTCCTTATACCAAAACTAGGCTAGTTGATAGTATGTTGCTTCTCCAACTGTCTTCCAATCCTTTCGAGTCCTCGAGCTCTGTGAAACAGGGAAAAAGAGAGGGGTAAGCATTTACTGCTTAGTAAGCTCGAATAACCGGAAAGTAAACTTATCGACTAATTAGCATACATCTATACTTAAATCATGGAACCATCTATTATAAAATGACTTCCTATCACATGCACTCAATCAATGAGTTAGTCACTTAACAAAACATCATGTAATTTATATAGATGAGTTCATCATTCATCATCTAGTTAGCATACATCATATTAACCCCGTTGAGTTTCTAGGAAATCTCGATGGAATACCCAGTATCCGTCAATTGTCACGAATGATTATTTTACATATATGCACTCCCGTGAACCTCACATTTCATGGCAGAATTACTAGTCCAGGCTAAATTCTCCATATCATGAACTCGTAAGGTGATGTCTAGATTACCAGTCTAGGCTAAATCTCTTATAGTGACAAACACCCTTAACGAGCTCGGATCTGAATTACCAGTCCAGGCTAAATCCAGACCCTAATCGGATTACCCATCTGGGCTAAATTCATAGTGCACACATATTCTTCGGGAGGCTTAATCATTTAAAGAACACTCGTCCGGACTAGATCCTTTTCATAATTGAGATCACGGATTACCCGTCCGGGTTAAATCCTACTGCAACACATGCAGGATCTCAGTTCACATGTCAAAGAGGGTTTGTCCATCGAATTCCCTTTTTCAACCTCAACCGGGAGATTTGTCACATGTTATCATCAAATATGCATTTCTATAATAACTCATGCCAATAATAAATGCAATCATCATGCATTCACAAATTATACAATTATGCATATTAAGGGTTTACTTTAGGTTATGCGAACTTACCTGGTATTCTTCTCGAAAATGTGTTTCGGTTATTCTGAAACGTTGCGTTTACCACGATCGACCTCCGAAATTTGTTCCTTGGGGTCTATAACAGCAAAAATGAACTCATTAATACCCCACATTATACATTTCAAGTTTAATATCCACCCCCGGTCCAAATGACCATTTTTCCCCTAACCTTTGACATTTTTACGATTTAGTCCCTAGGCTTGTATAATGAAACACATGCAATTTCTATCTTACCCAAGCCTAACCGAACATATTTCTCCCTTGTGGAAACCGACATTTTTCATTTTCTTCCCCATTTCTACCACACATTTACATCCTTTGCAAAAGAGTCCTTATAAGGGTTTCTCATGAAAACCAACTTGGAAAAGATGTCTAACACACATTTATCTTTCATACTCTTCCATAATCCATCAAAATACCAATAACTCATGCATGGGTAAATTTTTGAACATGAAGCCTAGCATGAAATATGGGTAGAAATGGAAAGAGCAAGCTACCGGAATTTCAAAAATACAAAGAACATGAAAAACGGGGCTTGAAAGCACTTACTATTTAGCTTGGAAAGCTTGAAAACCCTATATGTTGTCTCTTCAATTTTTGGCAGCCATGGAGAAGAAAATGGCTGATTTTGGCTTGATTTTTCCCATTTTAATTCATTAAAATGACAAATGACTAAAATGCCCTTATGCCCTTTCTTTTAAATTTCATCCATGCAAGCCATTTTTGTCCAAAAATTTAGAATTTGGGAAAATTGCTCTCCAAGACCTTCTAATTCATAATCTATAGCAATTTCATACGAATTGCTTCTAGAAACTAAGTTTTTCAATTTATTCAATTTAGTCCCTGATTTCCAATTAGACATCTTATGCTCAGAATTTCTTAATGAAACTTTAACACATGCATATACTCATATTCTAGACCTCATAATAATCATAAACTAAATATTTTGATGTTGGATTTATGGTCCTAAAACCACTATTTTGACTAGGCCCTATTTTTGGATGTTACATTTCTCCCCCCCTTAGGGACTTTCGTCCTCGAAAGTCTTACCAGATAACAGATTCAGATATTGGTTTCTCATGGTTTCTTCCGGCTCCCATGTAGCTTCTTCAACACCATGTCGAAGCCATAAAACTTTTACAAGAGCCACATCTTTATTTCTCAACCATTTAACTTCGCGAGCCAATATCTTAACCAGTTCTTCTCCATAGGTCATGTCCGGTCGAATTTCAATCTCAGCCGGTGAAATTACATGAGAGGTATCTGATCGGTATCTCCTTAACATGGATATATAGAACACGTCATGAATCTTTTCCAATTCGGGTGGCAACGCCAAACGATCGGCTAACGGCCCAATTCTTTCGGTAATCTCGTACGGTCCAATAAATCGCAGACTCAGTTTACCTTTCCGACCAAACCTCAATACTTTTTCCATGGAGATACTTTCAAGAATGCTCTATCTCCAACTTGAAACTCAATCTCCTTCCTTTTCAGATCAGCATAAGACTTTTGCCTATCTGATGTTACTTTCAAACAATCCCGTATCACTTTAACTTTTTCTTTAGTTTCTTTGATCAAATCTACTCCATGAATCCGATGTTCCTTGAGTTCTATCCAGTACAATAGAGTCCGACATTTCCTACCATACAAGGCCTCATAAGGTGCCATCTTCAAACTTGTTTGGAAACTGCTATTGTAGGTAAATTCGACCAATGGTAGGTATTTTTCCCAACTACCCTGAAAATCAAGGATGCAACAACGCAACATATCCTCAAGAATCTAAATCATCCGCTCAGACTGGACATCGGTTTGAGGGTGAAAAGCTATGCTAAAGCTCAACTTTGTACCCAAGGCTTCTTGTAACTTCTTCCAGAATCTCAAAGTGAACCTCGGGTCTCTATCAGAAATAATCAACAGTGGTACTCCATGGAATCTTACTATCTCAGAAATGTACAAATCGGCCAATCTATCAAGAGAATAATCCATCCTTACCGAAATAAACTGAGCCGACTTTGTCAATTTATCCACTATAACCCAAATGGCATCTTTCTTTTTCGAAGTCATAGGTAATCCTGTCACGAAGTCCATGATAACTCTGTCCCATTTCCATTCGGGGACCATTATAGGTTGTAACAAACCTGAAGGTACTTGATGTTCAGCTTTAACTTGTTAACATACCAGGCATTTCGATACAAATTCAGATACATCTCTTTTCATATCGTTCCACCAATACATCTTCTTTAAATCATTGTACATCTTGGTACTTCCCGGGTAAATAGACAAATGACTGTTATGTGCCTCTTACAAAATCTTTCGTATAAGCTCATTATCTTTGGGTACACAAGCCCTATCTCAAAACATTAAACATCCATCAGAACTAATTCAGAAGTCTGACTCAACACCAGACTCACATTGAGCTCTTTTTGTTTGCAAGTCATCATCATTAAGCTGAGCATCATGAATTTCCTGCAGAAATGTTGGCCTAGCCTCCAATTCGGCCAGGACTGAACCATTATTATGCAAAGTCAAACGAGTATTCATAACTCTCAAAGCATATAGGGATTTTCTACTCAATACATCGGCGACCACATTCGCTTTTCCCGGGTGATAGTCGAAAATCAGGTCATAATCCTTAATTAATTCTAACCATCTTCGCTGTCTCAAATTTAGTTCTTTTTGAGTCATCAAGTACTTCAAACTTTTGTGGCCCGTGAATATACGGCAAGTCTCACCATACACATAATGCCTCTAAATTTTCAAGGAAAAAATAATAGGGGCAAGCTCTAAGTCGTGAGTTGGATAATTCTTCTTGTGGGGCTTCAATTGCCGTGAAGCATAAGCTAACACCTTGCCATCTTGCATAAGTACAAAACCTAATCCATTTAAGGATGCATCACTATAGACCACAAATTCTTTTCCCGATTCAGGTAGCACTAAAACAGACGCTTCGGTCAGTAATGTCTTTAACTTCTCGAAACTTTGCTGACACTTCTCTGTCTATTCAAACTTAACATCTTTCTGTAACAACTTCGTCATCGGAATCGCTATTATGGAAAATCCTTTTACAAACCTTCGATAGTAACCGGTTAAGCCCAAAAAGCTTCTAACCTCGGTTACATTCTTAGGTGATTTCCATTCAACAATTGTAGAAATCTTACTTGGATCAACTCGGATGCCTTCACCCGAAACTATATGACCCAAAAATCCAACTTCCTGGAGCCAAAACTCACTCTTGCCAAACTTAGCATACAGTTGCTTTTCCCACAAGGTCTGCAACACAATTCTCAGATGCTTCGCATGCTCTGTTTCCTCTTTAGATTAGATCAAAATGTCGTCAATAAACACAATGACAAATTTATCCAAGTATGGCTGAAAGATCCTATTCATTAGATCCATAAACATGGCTGGTGCATTCGTCAGCCGGCATGACAAGAAATTTATAATGGCCATACCTCATTCTGAAAGTTGTCTTAGGTACATCCAAGTATTTAACTCGCAGTTGATAATAGCCAGACCTCAAGTCTATCTTAGAGAATATTGTGGCTCCTCTCAACTGGTCAAATAAATCATCGATTCTTGGCAAAGGATACTTATTCTTGATAGTCACCTTATTCGGTTGTCGATAATCAATACATAACCTCATTGAACCATCTTTATTCTTTACAAACAATACAGGGGCACCCCAGGGTGAAAAAATTGGCCTAGCAAATCCTTTATCCGTCAGCTCTTGCAACTGTGATTTTAACTCCTTTAGCTCAGTAGGTGCCATTCTGTACGGGGCAATAGAAATGGGAGTCGTCCCTGGCACCAATTCAATACCAAACTCTATCTCTCTTTCAGGAGGTAATCCGGGTAACTCTTCTAGAAACACATCTGGGTACTCACATACTATCAGCATAGACTCAATCTTCAATTCAATTTCCTTAGTGTTCATAAAAAATGCAAGCTAAGCTTCATATCCTTTCCTCATATATCTCTGGGCAACCATTGCAGTAATTATAGCCGGCGGTGAACCTAATTCTCTTGATTTGACCCGTAGAATCATACCATCCGGACATTTCAACTTAATATACTTACTACCACAATTCACAATTACATCATGAAGGGCTAACCAATCCATATCAAGTATTACATCAAATTCATCAAATGGTAACAACATAAGGTTAGCCGGAAAACAATGACCTTGAATCGTCAAAGGACAATTTTTACAGACTTCATTAACCAGGGCTAATCTGCCTAGTGGGTTCGACACTCTAATGATAAATCCTGTAGGTTCAACAGATATGTTCAAACTAGATGCCAATCTCATGCAGATATATGAATGTGTCAACCCCGGGTCAATTAAAGCAACAACACTAGTATTAAAAAGAGAGAAAGTACCCGTAATAACATCAGGAGCAGAGGCTTCCTCTCGAGCACGTATCGCATACGTTCTTGCCGAGGCTCAAACCTCTGGTTTTGTAGCGCCTTTCATCTCGGATCGACTGCCACTAGCACTCCTAGGATATCTCGGAGGTCTACCTTGTGAAATGGGAGCATTCGTCTTCTAAGCTAATTCCTCATCTTTTTCAGCTCGTTTCGGGTAGTCTCTAAGAAAATGATCAAGAGAACCATATCTGAAACATGCGTCACTTTTCATTCGGCATTCTCCGAAGTGAAATTTGTTGCAGCTCTTACACTTCGGCTTTTGATCGTCTACACTCCCCACACTAGTTACCATCGGGGAGGAGGACTTTTGACCTCGTCGCTTAGAGCTTCTTGATCTACTCAAATATCCCACTGACGAAGTGGAGCGTTCATGTAGGCTCCTGGCTTTCTTCATGGAGAACGAGAGTGTCTTACCGCTAGACCTCTTACTCGTAACTCGAGCCTCTTGCTTAGCCTATTTTCTTTCATTATTGAGTTCATCGGCCTTCTTGTCTCGATCGGCCAATGCGAAAAACTCCCGTATTTCCAAAATCCCAATCAACAACTTGATGTCCTTATTCAAACCTTCCTCGAAGCGTTCACACATTTTCGATTCCGTTTGGACCCATTCAGTTGCATACTGACTTAGTCGTACGAACTCTCTCTCGTATTCCGCTACGGTCCTGTTCCCTTGTTTGAGTTCCAGGAACTCCTTTCGCTTCGAGTCTAAAAACCATTGACTAATGTATTTCTTCCTAAACTCTGCTTGGAAGAAATCCCAAGTGATATTTTATTTTGGCACTACTAAAGATACAGTTTTCCACTAATTGTATGCAGTGTCCTTCAAAAGGGACACAGCACACTTCAAACATTCCAGGGGTGTGCATGACAAATCATCTAGCACCCGCGTAGTATTCTCGATCCAGAACTCGGCTCTTTCAGCGTCATAATCAACTTTTGCTCTAAATTCTTCAACCCCATACTTTCTAAGTTTATCTACCGGGGCTTTAAGATTCTCACTGGTGCCATACCTCGTGGCACACCCTCATCAGTTTGGTTAGGGGGGGAGGTCTTGGTATATTGGGGAGATTTCTTAGATAATCCCCAAACCATTTATTCATCATTTCAAAGAAGGCAGCTCGGGCCTTTTCTCGGCCTCCTGACATCAGCCTTCTACTATTACTAGATACAGCTCGTTGTACGGAAGTTGGAGCATGGCTCTCGGCTCCCTTGGACTCATCTTGTGCTTGATTGGAAGAAATTTACTATATTCAAAACAATTTAAACAATTAGGAGACGTCACACTATCAACACTCAAACAATGGCATGTATAGCAAACTTTAACAATCCTCCACGGTAATCCTAGAACCGACTAAACCATAGCTCTGATACCAATAAATGTAATACCCCTAACCCGTATCCAACTCCGGACAGGGCTGGAGGCATTACCGGGACTTTACACTTTTGGTACACGAACTCAAGTCACAAAATTTCATTGAAATTTAAAACCTTTCAATCATGACCATCTCGTCCCTTGTTTAGGCCTTCGAGACCTATAACATATTAGAAGGCAACGTGGGACAAATTCGGGCTCGTTCGATTTCCCTTAGGCTCCCCAGAACATTTTCATTAGCAAAAAAAAGGGCACACGCCCATGCAGGTGGGCCGTGTGGACTCACACGCCCGTGTGACTTGGGGCACGTCTATGCCTTTAACCCGTGGGCAACACTGACATTTAGGCACGGCCAGGGCACACGCCCATAGACTCACGCCGTGTTGAAAACTTGAGCATTCTGTTAAATTAACACGGCCAAGACACACGCCCGTGTGTCCTACCCGTGTGCTAATTTAACTTAAAATTTTAGGTGTAGGGGACACACGATCACAACACATGCCCTTGAGAGGGAACCGTATGTCACACACGGCCTAGACACACGCTCATGTGTCTAACCATGTGGACTCTGTTGGGCTATTTTCCAAGCCTAAGGTCACCCTTTTCTACCTCTTATGCTTGGAAATTTCTTAGTTTGAGAGAAAACACAATTTTACACTTGTAAATAATCTTAATAAACTCATTGTATAGAAACCTCATATCATTGGTTTCATACATGATAGGTTATTTCTCATTTAGTGTTTATGGGTTCCCATGCTGCATTAATCCATCTGAAATTGGCTCGTTCAAGAGACTCATTGTCAATTGTTAGCAACCCATCATTTGTAAATCAAACCATGCATAAAATCGTAGGTCATAGCCTACTTAAATTAAGCCAACTTTCATGGCTATATACAAAGAGTTAAATATATTTCTACATGCCTCTATTTGGAAAATCAAATGACACATATAACAAAATACTCAAAATCCTATACATGCCATTAACAAAGTAAAAGTGTCCTTATACCAAAACTAGGCTAGTTGATAGTGTGTTGCTTCTCCAACTGTCTTCCAATCCTTTCGAGTCCTTGAGCTCTGTGAAATAGGGAAAAAGAGAGGGGTAAGCATTTACATGCTTAGTAAGCTCGAATAACCGTAAAGTAAACTTACCAAGTAATTAGCATACATCCATACTTAAATCATGGAATCATCTATTATAAAATGATTTCCTATCACATGCACTCAATCAATTAGTTAGTCACTTAACAAAAAATCATGTAATTTATATAGATCAGTTCATCATTAATCATCTAGTCAGCATACATCATGTTAAACCCATTGAGTTTCTAGGAAATCTCGATGGAATACCCAGTATCCGTCAATTCTCACGAATGATCATTTTACATATACACATTCCTGTGAACCTCACATTTCATGGCGGAATTACCAGTCCAGGCTAAATTCCCCATATCATGAACTCGTAAAGTGATGTCAGGATTACCAGTCCAGGCTAAATCCCTTATAGTGACAAACACCCTTAATAAGCTCGGATCTAAATTACCAGTCCAGGCTAAATTTAAACCCTAATCGGATTACCCGTCCGGGCTAAATCCATAGTGCACACATATTCTTCAGGAGGCTTAATCATTCAAGGAATACTCGTCCGGACTAGATCCTTTTCATAATTGAGATCACGGATTACCCGTCCGAGCTAAATCCTACTGCAACACATGTAGGATCTCAGTTCACATGTCAAAGAGGGTTTGTCCATCGAATTCCCTTTTTCGACCTCAACCGGGAGATTTGTCACATGTTACCATCAAATATGCATTTTTATAATAACTCATGCCAATAATAAATGAAATCATCGTATATTCACAAATTATACAATTATGCATATTAAGGGTTTACTTTAGGTTATTCGAACTTACCTGGTACTCTTCTCGAAAATGTGTTTCGGTTATTTCGAAACTTTGCGTTTACCACGATCGACCTCTGGAATTTATTCCTCGGGGTCTATAGCAGAAAAAATTAACTCATTAATACCCCACATTATACATTTCAAGTTTAATATCCACCCCCGGTCCAAATGACCATTTTTCCCCTAACCCTTGACATTTTTACGATTTAGTCCTTAGGCTCGTATAATGAAACACATGCAATTTCTATCTTACCCAACCCTAACCGAACATATTTCTCTCTTATGGAAACCCACATTTTTCTTTTTCTTCCCCATTTCTACCACACATTTACATCCTTTGCAAAAAAGTCTCTCTAAGGGTTTCTCATGAAAACCAACTTGGAAAAGATGTCTAACACACATTTATCTTTCATATTCTTCCATAATCCATCAAAATACCAATAACTCATGCATGTGTAAATCTTTGAACATGAACCCTATCATGAAATATGGGTAGAAATGGAAAGAGCAAGCTACCGGGATTTTAAAAATACAAAGAACATGAAAAACGGGGCTTGGGAGCACTTACTATTTAGCTTGGAAAGCTTGAAAACCCTAGCTATGGTGCCTCTTCAATATTCGGCAGCCATGGGGAAGAAAATGGCTGATTTTGGCTTGATTTTTCCCATTTTAATTCATTAAAATGACAAATGACCAAAATGCCCTTATGCCCTTTCTTTTAAATTTCATCCATGCAAGCCCATTTTTGTCCAAAAATTTAGAATTTGGGTAAATTGCTCTCCAAAGCCTTCTAATTCATAATCTATAGCAATTTCATACGAATTGCTTCTAGAAACCAAGTTTTACAATTTATTCAATTTAGTCCCTGATTTCCAATTGGACATCTTATGCTCAGAATTTCTTCATGAAACTTTAACACATGCATATACTCATATTCTAGGCCTCATAATAATCATAAAATAAATATTTTGATGTCATATTTGTGGTCCCGAAACTACTATTCTGACTAGGCACTATTTCGGGATGTTACATTTCAAACCCTAGGTATTTAGCTCATCTCTTACTAATTAGACTTGCATTTTGTTTTCTCTTCAATTCTAATTAGAATTTTGTTTACATCTCCTATTTCTTCTCATCTTTCTTTTCTTTTCCTCCCTTTACATCATATTTTTCATCTTTTTGTTGTTGATTATTTTGCTCTCCCGACTAAAACATTCTCCATTCGATCGTTCTACACATTGGGCTTAAAATTTTCATCAATAGCATCCCTTTTCTTGTCAAGAATCAGTAAGTACACCTCGTTTCCAAGGATTAGATTTTTTATTTCCATTATACCAAAATCCGATGTTATTTTCTCGGTTCAATTAAATAATCTTTCAAAATCTTGCTAAATCTTTACAAATTTTGCCCGAATCTTGATATCATTCATTAATCCGTGTGAATTTGTCATTTGAGTGTGACTCATGTGTAACAATTTTGCTTAGAATTTTATGAATTGTTCTGTTTAGTCTCTAAATAGTCCCCAAACTATTTTTAGAGTTTTATTTCACTTAATTGAATTCCTAATAATATTAATATTTTGGAATTCATGATCTGATTGACTGAATTACAATTTTTATATGCAAGATATGTGATTGATACATTCCTACTGTCTCTATATTTCTAATAAACTATTACTGTAAAATCTGTCACTGTATTATTGATTGCATGTTCAACATACCTACTATTACTATTAAATCGAATACATGTTCACTGCTACTATTGAACTGAATACATGTTAAGCATGTTTACTATTTTTACATGATATTGTTACAAGCATGTCATATTGCATTGCATGGGGAACGATATGAAATGAAGAAGTACTGGCAGTTTAATAATCTACAACACTGGTGGTTCATCCACAAATTATTGGTAGCTTGTATGCAAACTTTTTAATTGAAAATATTGTTGATTCATCCACAATTTTTATTACTAGAAATTAATTTGCAAAATTACTAATGGTTTATGCACAACACGGTGTGTAAGGATAGATGAGTTCTGGGGAACTCTTACTGTAGTGTGTAGTGGACTTGGGTAAGATCTTTTCTGATATATAGAAATTGTATTACATTCATAAACATTTACATGGCTCTGAATATTGAGATACTATATTGATGAGTTGATCTGAAATACCGATATTCTGATTTGCTAATCAATTGTGATTATTCTATGAGTTGTCATTTTGTATGATTTGTCTACTATTTGCACTGATTTTCTGGTGATTGAACTCACATTGAGTTTCTTAAGCTCACTCCCCCTATTATTTCCATCTTTACAGATAACCCATCAAGTTAGGACGCGAACTCGACATATGGAAAGCTCGGCTCAATTTATTTTTAGCCAAAAGTATTTTAGACGTATTTTTATTATTTTTGTTGTTTTGAAACTAAATTGATTTATTTGAATTGTGTCATGTGACTTCAATTTTGGGTTTATTTAGCATGCTTGGTATTTAATTTGAAATTAGGATATTAAAGCATGGATTTAGAATTAATAACACATAAAATTATTTTGATTTTACTTAATTAAAACTATATATCACTTTTCTGCCACTAGATTATAAATAAACTTTGAGTAATAAATAAATTGGAAATTAACTAAGTTTTCAAAAGTAGTCAATATTACAAGGAAAATGTTAAACTTGATAAATTTTCGTTTACTCATGAGTTTTTTTTCTGAAAATAGGCTAAGTTTTCTTCTAAAAGAAACAAATATTTTAAAATTACTATTTTATAAACACCGATAGTTTACTTGGCCATTTTGGTGGCCAATGTAATTTTCTAAATTCAGATCTAACGTCTAGGCTAGGTTGGGGAGGTTACATTTAGTAGTATCAGTGTCTAAGTTTTTTAAACTTGGACTATGGGTTTTTGGAATGAGTTTGCATGCATGTCATGGAAAGGGGTATTTCAAAAAAAATATTATGCCACAAGTTTTTTTGAAAAAAATTAAATCCAATACTTCAATGCCAATCCTACTTTAATTACTGTTACTTTTAAAACTGTTATAATTAAATGACCCGAATCCTTATTTAAATAAAATAAAGTGGTAAAATAAAATAAAAGTAAAATTCATATAGAACTACACTTCTTTTATTTTATTTTAGAATAACATTTTTTAAACCTTATTAAACTCCATCTATTTTATATTGATTAGAATAAGGTGTTTCAATCATATTAGAATATGGCTTTACAAGCCGATAAATAGACATAGTCTATTCCTTTTGTAATAATTCGAATTCAACATAGTGAATTTTCTTCTCCTCTGCCCGTGGTTTTTTCCCGAAAGGGTTTCCATGTAAAAATCTCAATGTGTGTGTTTTTTTTATAAATTGGTATCCGAGCTTCCAGGTTATTCATCTCGGATCATGATAATGGTGTCTTTGAAGTATGAAATTTCGCTGTTGGATCACAACACTAGATTTGCATTGTGGTAGATTAAGATGCAAGCACTTCTTGAACAGATGGATCTGGAGGATGCCCTGCTAGGGATAGATAAGATGCCTTCGACATTAACAGATAAAGAGAAGAAGCGTAAGGATCGAAAGGCGTTAACACAATTACATCTACATTTCTCCAATGAAATTTTGCAATATGTGATGAAGGAAAAGACCGCCGCTGCATTATGGAAGAGGCTAGAACAAATATGTATGTCGAAAACTTTAACAAGCAAGTTGCATATGAAGCAGCATTTTTATGCTCATCGTTTGGAGGAAGGTGTGTCTTTACACGAACACTTAACAGTGTTTAAAGAAATTCTTTGAAACTTGGAGGCCATGGAGGTTCAGTATGATAAGGAAGATCTAAGGTTGATTCTACTTTGTTCGTTGCCCCCGTCTTATTCAACCTTTAGAGACACGATTTTATATAGTCACGAGTCTCTCACAGTTGATAAGGTTTATGGTTCTTTAACCTCGTATGATAAGATGAAGCATCTTGTGGTTAAACCCGACTCTCAAGGAGAGGGTCTCATTATTCATGGGAGGCAAGATAGGAATGCTAATGATGATCGTGGAATGACACAGGAACAGAATCCTCGCCGTAAATCTAAAGGTAGATCGAAGTCTTCAAATAGAGGTAAAACTTGTAACTTCTACAAGAAGAAAAGGCACATTAAATCTAAGTACTATAAGCTACAGAACAATATTAAAAAGGAGGTTGCGAATCAAAAGGGAAAACAACCAGAAAATTCTAGTGAAGTTGATGTTGTAGAAGACTACAGCGATGGTGAACTTCTAGTCGCTTCTGTCAATGATTCTAAAGTAAGCGAGGAGTGGATACTTGATTCAGGCTGCACCTTCCACATGAGTCCTAATCGGGATTGGTTTACAACTTATGAAACAGTGTCTGAATGTGTTATTTTGATGGGAAATATTACTTCATGTAAAATCGAAGGTGTTGGAGGAATTAAAGTTAAGATGTTTGATGGAGTTGTCAGAACACTTAATGACATACGACATGTTTCAGAATTGAAGAGAAATTTAATTTTGTTAAGTACCCTTGATTCAAAAGGGTACAGATACACAGCTGAAAGTGGAGTTCTAAAGATTTCCAAAGGTTCCCTTATTGTGATGAAAGGGTAGAGAAAGACTACCAAGTTATATGTTTTGCAGGATTCTACTATTACTGGTGATGCAGCTGTCACTTCCTCTTCCTTTTCAAATGATGATATTACTAAATTTTGGCATATGCACCTAGGGCATATGAATGAGAATGGCATGGCAGAATTGAGTAAAAGAGAACTTCTTGATGGGCAAGGAATTTGCAAACTGAAGTTCTGTGAGCATTGTATTTTTGGGAAGCAAAAGACTGTTCGATTCACTAGAGAGGGAACATTTGAGTATATTCATTCTGATCTATAAGGGCCATCTAGAGTGCCTTCAAGAGGTGGAGCTAATTACATGCTAACTTTTATTAATGATTTTTCCAAAAAAGTTTAGGCATTCTTCCTGAAGCTGAAAAGCGATGTGTTTTTCGTATTTAAGTCTTGGAAAATTATGATTGAAAAACAGACGGGAAAACAATAAAATACCTCCGCACAGACAATGGCTTAGAGTTCTATTTTGATGAGTTTAATAGACTGTGCAAGTCAAAAGGGATCGTGAGACACTTGACAGTTCATCATACTCCACAGCAAAACGGCTTTGCAGAATGATCATGGAGAAGATTCGATGTATGTTGTCAAATCTAACTTACCGAAGTTGTTTTGGGCAGAAGCAACCTCCACTGCATGTTTTTTGATCAACCGATCTCCATCCATTGCCATTGAGAAAAGACTTCATAAGAGGTATGGTCTGGTAATCCTACTAATTATTCTGACTTAAAGATCTTTGGGTGTCCTATGTATGCTCATGTTGATAATGGAAAATTGGAACTGAGATCCATTAAATGTGTTTTTCTTAATTATAAAGCTGGTGTAAAAGGGTATAAGTTATGGTGTCCTGAAAATAGAAAAATTGTAATTAGTAGAGATGTCATTTTTTATGAAACTGCTATGGTACCTAACTTATCTCTTAAAGACTCTTCCAATAAAGAAAATCAAAAGCAAGTAGAGCATCAGATTAATACAGAGTCAACTCCTCAAGCTAGTACAAAAATTGAGAATAGGTTTGCTTCTTCACCACAATACTTTATTGCCAAAAATAGAACTAGAAGAGAAATTAAACCTCCAAAGAAGTATGCCAAGGCTGATCTAGTTACTTATGCTTTAAATGTGGCTGAAGATATATATGCAAACCGAGAGCTATCTAATTATTCTGAGGCAATTAGCTGTGAAGACTCAGAAAAGTGGATGTTTGCTATGCAAGAGGAGATGGAATCGCTTCATAAAAATAGAACATGGGATCTTGTGAAACTTCCTAAAGGTAAAAAGGTTGTTCATTGTAAATAGGTGTTTAAAAAGAAAGAAAGCACTCTAGGAGTTGAAGAACACAGATATAAAGCAAAGCTTGTTGCAAAGTGTTACAGTCAAATTTCAGAAGTGTTCTCCCTAGTTGTGAAGCATAGTTCGATTCAAACTTTGCTTGGTATTGTGGACATGCATGATTTAGAGCTTGAGTAGTTAGATGTAAAAACTGTATTTTTGCATGGAGAATTTGAGGAGGACATTTACATACAACAACCAGAGGGTTTTACAGTCTTAGAAAAAAAAAACTATGTTTACTTGTTGAAAAAGTCCATTTACGGTTTGAAACAGTCACCAAGACAGTGGTACAAGAGGTTTGATTCCTTTATGACTTCTCATGATTTTAAAAGAAGTAGTTTTGAGAGTTGTGTTTACTTTAAGAAAAACAGTGATGGTTCTTTCGTGTATCTACTTCTTTATGTTGATGACATGTTGATAGCAGCAAAAAATAAATGAGAGATAAGAAAGGTCAAAGCCCAACTAAGTGAAGAATTTGAGATAAAAGATTGGGACTAGCAAAGAAGATACTTGGTATGCAGATTCTCAGAGATAGAAAAGCAAGTAAATTGTACCTAATTCAGAAGGGGTACATTGAGAAAGTTCTTTGTAGGTTCAATATGTAGAGTGCTAAGCCTGTTAGTACTCCTTTAGCAGCCCATTTCAAATTTTCATCGGCTTTGTCTCCACAATCAGATGATGAGATTGAGTACATGTCACATGTTCCATACTCTAGTGCAGTGGGATCTCTCATGTATGCTATGGTTTGTTCACATCGAGATTTATCATATGCAGTCAGTGCAGTTAGCAAATACATGGCGAATCCCAGTAAAGAACACTGGAAAGCAGTTCAGTGGATTTTAAGATACTTACGAGGTGATACTGATGTCTGCTTACAGTTTGGAAGAACTAGAGATAGAGCCATTGGGTATGTTGATGCTGATTTTGCTGGAAACCTTGATAGTAGAAGATCTTTCACAGGTTATGTCTTTACAATTGGAGGTTGTGCAATCAGTTGGAAAGCCACTTTGCAAACTACAGTAGCTTTGTCTACCACTAAAGCTGAGTACATAGCAATTACTGAGGCTTGTAAAGAAGCTATTTGGTTGAAGGGACTCTTTAGTGAACTCAATGAAGACCTTCAAATTAATACAGTATTTTGTGACAGTCAGAGTACAATCTTCCTTACAAAAGATCAAATGTTTCATGAGAGAACAAAATACATTGATGTTCGGTATCATTTTGTTCGTGATATTATTGCTCATGGTGATATTATTGTGAGCAAAATTAGTACTCATAAAAATCCTGCAGATATGATGACTAAGTCACTTCCTATAACCAAGTTTGAGCATTGCTTAGACTTGGTTGGTGTTCATTGTTGAAGTTAAACCCTTAAGGGGTTTTATGGAAGAGGTGGAGAACTTGTTCGTTGAGAGTTCGCGATGAAGAACTTGTTCATTGAGAATTCGTGTCAAGGTGGAGATTGTTAGAATTAAATCACCTAAATCCTTATTTAAATAAAATACAGTGGTAAAATAAAATAAAAGTAAAATTCATATAGAACTACACTTCTTTTATTTTATTTTAGAATAAGATTTTTTGAACCTTATTAAACTCCATCTATTTTATATTGATTAGAATAAGGTGTTTCAACCTTGCTAGAATATGGCTTTACAAGCCTATAAATAGACATAGTCTATTCCTCTTGTAATAATTCGAATTCAACATAGTGAATTTTCTTCTCCTCTGCCCGTGGTTTTTTCTCGAAAGGGTTTCTACGTAAAAAATCTGTGTGTTCTTTATTTTATTTTATTTTATTTATTTTTTCACAAAAACTTTAGATAAACTGTAATTGTTAGATTGTAAATACTCAAGAAATAACTAACACTGGAACTTTTTGTTTGAAAATTGTAAGTATACTTTAGAACTTAAACTTTCAAGAATACAATATGAACACTCAAAGTAGACGTGGTAGGGGTAGGCCGCATAGGGCTGTACCCATTGAACCACCCACTGTTCAGGGGGAAACCCAATCCTTAAGGAGGAGTATGTGGAAAATTCTACTGCCAATGGTTAGAGAATTCTATCACCAATGGTGGTAGAGGTTATGGGAACAGAGATGATACATTGTTGTAGGTGATGCTGAGAGTTCTGCAAGGGTTGCTGGAGCCCAAACTAGATTGGGTTTTGTTTGAAAACTATAGATATACTTTAGAACTTAAATTTTTGAGAATACAATATGAACACTCAAGGTAGACATGGTAGGGGTAGGCTACGTAGGGCTGCACCCATTGAACCACCCATTGTTCAGAAGGAAAACCCAATCCCTAAGGAGAAATACGTGGAGAATTCTGCCACCAATGGTGGTAGAGGTTACGAGAACGGAGATGATGCAGTGTTGCAGGTGATGTTGAGGATTTTGCAAAGGGTTGCTGGAGCCCAAACTAAATCAGGGAGCCATGGATCTATTATGAAGACATTCTGGTCGAATAGGGCTGAAATATTTAAAGGAGTTGCTAGAACAACCCCTACTATGGTTGAGTACCGGATGGATCGACGAAGTGGATTCTAGAAGATCTAGATTGTAATCTAGAACAAAAATTAAAGGGTACTATGTCCTTGCTAAGTGAAGAGGCCTATCATTGGTGGCAGCCTATTGTAAGAGGTACACAGTTTGAATGTTTAACATGAGAATATTTTTAGGAAGCCTTCCAAAAGAAGTATGTGGGTACTAGGTATGTGGAAGCCTACAGACTCAAGTTTATCGAGTTGAAGGAGAGAGATAAGACTGTGGTGGAGTATGAGGCTGAATTTTTTATACTCAGCCGTTATGCTCAAGGTATGGTTGTCAAGGAGCAGGACAAATGTGTGAGGTTCGAAAGTGGGTTGTGTTTCGACCTCAAGATTCAGGTTGCTCCACAATAGGAACGGGTGTTTGAGACCCTAATGGAGAAAGCCAAAATCATGGGGAGATCAAACAAGTGGAATGCGAAAAATGAGAAAAGAGTAAGGTCTCGATTAAGAGAGATTATGGTTCTACTAACTCGAATACTTGTCCCATAAAACAAGCCAAATAGGGTAGACCACAACAAGTGGTTTTTGTAGCTAATTCTAGGGTAGTTGAACTGGTTGACTCAATTTATAAAAATTTTTAATAATTTTTTTATTATTGTTGAGCAGACAGTCAAACCAATTAAATCGAAAATTGGTGATATGACTGATTTGAGTACCAATTTGAGTATCGTTTCTATTTCTAAAACATTGATGTACGATACAATAAATGCTCTCACCACAATGTCGCTATCATTTTCCACTAGAGCTAAGAGTGCTATCGGAGAAAAAGCCCCTCTAGTGGAGAGGTGATTCCCTACTTTAACCATGGCACTTTTTTTTATATAAAGTAAGTACATGTAAATTTTGTTATTATATAAATAAATATAATTTTATTTTTATATAATAAATATATAAATTTATTACCATAAACATAATTTTAATTATTTAATAAAAATTTTGGTTTTAAATAATAATTTATTATATCATAAATTAACATACCTAATTATTGTTTTTCATTCTGACTTCACAGCTGTAATTATGTTGGAATCCAAACACATATCCATTATTGGTTTTAATCTTACCTTTATTATGCTCAATCCCATTACTACAATATTTAATCTCATAGCTATCACTATTTTTAATCTCACTAGAATTAATCTCGCTACCCATCTAAAGGCACCCTTAGTCGTGGATATCACAAGCAGAAAAAAAATAATAAAAGAGTGAGTATTTAGTACACTAATAGTGTACTTTATTTGTTCCACGAAAAACCTTAAAAATTGACATGTGTTTCTATTTTCTAAATATATATATTTTAATATTTTATTATTGGGAGGCTCATTACTTCAATTAGTCCCATGTTCCTCGAATGTATCTCTAATTGTTGAGAGGGTTGTCCAAAAGCAGTATATACGGCGTACCCAATAAAACTTACAAGAAAACTAGATATAGAGATGGTGACTAAGGTTGCTGTTTTCATTATTATATAATTTCAAGATCACAATGGGTCTATAATAAGATTGTTTATTTACAGCGAAATGATATACAAAGTCAACAGATCTTACTGAATACAAAATAAGATTTATGGCTACACAAATCATTGAGGGTAGTTCTAGATCTGGTCCAAGACGAACTGTTGTAGGGGATTTTTTGAAACCATTGAATTCGAAATATGGTAAGGTAGCCCTTGGATGGAGAACTACTCCTTTGATGGGTCGCAATGGTTTTATTTGCGATATTCTTATCTATTATTTTGGAGATTTATATTTCTTCTGTTTTACTGGATGGAATTTCAATGAATTAGATTCACAAGAATCACGAAGCCTCTCTTTTCAATACAAAAAGTGAAACTTTTAGTTCTCAAATTTTTTTAGCCCCATTCTATTTCGGTAGTTCGACCACAAAACTTATTTGTTTCTGTATTTCTGGAATATGAGTGTGTGACTTGTTATAATTGATCCTATTGATAGTACAGAAAATGAGTCTATCATCTTGATCGAGATAGTTTTATCCCGTCGGTTAGTCATTCTAGTATCTGGAGGATGGAATGTATGAAATGGATCACAAAATATTTGAACTGTGATTCATACTTAATATTCAAACCTCGTGTCCTTATAAAACACTTATCAACCATTAACTTTACTTATGAAGCTAAGAAACTTTACTGACAATGTACCAAATATTTTTTTTCAATAAGAAAATAAAATATTTTATGATATTTGAAAAGAAAAAAAGAGAACTAATCATAAATATATTTCTTTTGGAATTTTATTTTTTTTTAAGAAACTAGATAAAATTTAAGGGGCTCGCTTGGGAGCCTCCTTATCAATGTCTTGCTTTTAGTTATCATATGAAAGTATGGTTTGCGAAACTAATAAATGAATCTTAGATGTATGGTTCATGAAGTGTTTACAATTTTTTATATCGTTTAAATATTTTATCAATTTAATCATAAATTTAAAAATTTTAATAAATTTAGGCTTCAATTTTTACAAAATTTATCATTTTAGCTAAAATTCAAGAAATTTAACCTTCAATATTCATAGAAAATTTTCAATTTAATTTTGTTTCTAAAAATTTCAAAAAAGAAAATAAAATATGTTTAAAAAAATTATTTTTTAATATTCCTTAACCTACCTCCAAAACATGTTAAACAAGAAAAGTTTTTTTTTTCCATTGCCTTTTCCTACTTGTACATGTCATCAGGAACTTCCAAATTTGAGTAGTCCAAGTAATGTGCTATAAAATCTAGTCTAGGAATTGAAAATATGAGTTAAACTGAACCAAGAGATATAATTTTATTGATTCCATGTCCCTTGAGAATGTCCAACTTCATCTCTCTCTAATACCCATAAATTTATTCCGTGTTCTTTTATTTTTGAATCATTTGATATATACATAAATATTATTTTTTAATGCATTTTTTTGCTTTTATTTATACTTTTTAGATTTTTAAATCATTTTTTGTAATTTTTTATCCAAAGATGATTTTTTAAAATATTTTTTCTCTTTTTTGTAACTTTTAGAATTATAGCCAAATTGATAAATATTGTAAATGTTGAAGGTTAAATTTATTGAATTTTTAAGAACTAGAACTAAAATGATAAATTTTGTAAACATTGAGAGCTAAATTTGTTGAATTTTTTAAATTTAAGATCAAATTGATAGAATGTGTAAATATTTTAGAGTTAAATTTTTTTATCAGGCCAATACAAAATGCCAACGTTAGCTTTCTGTTACTCATCTAATGACAATTAACGGAAGAATGAGTAAAATATTTAATTTCAAAAAATTGAGTAATTAAATTGAAAAATTAATAATTAAATATCTAAAATACAACTAAAAGCACGATTAACGTATTATATATTTGGGGTGAAGATCCTAAAGCAAAGGCATGATGAATTGAGTACGGGGTTCCATTCTTAATTGATTAATTACTCAAGACCAAAACAGTCTTGATCAAATACAAAGTTCCTTGTACTTCCCCCTAAAGGTTATTTATGCTAGCTATATAACAATCCTTATGATTTTACCTGCAACGCCCAAATTATAAAAGTTTACTAAAATAATGTGTACATTGAATTATTATTATTTAAATAATTGACCGTAGGGATGATAGGAATTGTACCCCATCTCACACTATATAATTATCGAGTGACGAAACTAGGTGGAGCCAAAATTGATTATAAAATTTTATAGGGTCAAATATATTAATTTATCATTTCAAAATTTTTAAAGGGATTAATTAAAATTTTATCTTTTTAAGATTAAGGTGTAATTTTATTATTATATTAATTTATAGTTTCAACTTTTGAAAGGTTTAATACAAACAGTGTATTTATACAAGTACAATATATATTTGAACACCTACAACATAAAATAAAATTAGTACAAAACACAACAGATGAGGAATCAAAAAACCAAATAAAACCCACATATATTATATACACATATGATAATATTGGAGACTCACACATATTAATTGCACATTATAACACTCGAACTTGAGTATTCAAAGACTCATGGCCCTCGTCTTGACCAACTATCTTGAGGTTTAGGCTTTTACTTAGCCGTTGTTGTAATTATCTTGCCACTAAATTAAGAAATTATAATAAAAATTTTCATTAAAATTGTTAATTATATTCATATGTAAAGTGAATTTATTATGAGAAGTCTATTCCAACTGTTAGGATCGACCCGATTAAGCAACAAGAAAAAAAATAGTAGAATAAATTGAAAAATTGAACACACAAATTTAACATGAAAAAACCCCTCCAAAAAGGATAAAAAATCAAGAGTAAAGATAATTTTACTATAATGGTAAAAGAACGAAGAGTACAAAAGATGAAGATAAAAACTAAACCCCGAAAACCCGAAAACAAAGAACCCTCAAAACGTAAACACAAAATTCTCTAAATGTGTTATGAGTTCTAATATATAATGGGTGTATTTTCTAAGATTGTAAAAGAGCCTATTTATAAGCTAAATTCATAAGTCAAATAATAATAAAATAATCTAAACTAATTAGTGTTTGATTGAAACAAATAAACAGAGTTTAACTAAAATTGATTGAAACAAATAAACAGAGTTTAACTAAAAGATTATTTCTCAAGTTTGACTGAAATAGGAGTCATACTTAACAAATCTCCACCTTGACTCATATTTCCACAACGCCATCTTTGCCAAAGCCTTCCACGAGCCTATCTTGAACCATGCAGGGAATTAACTGAGTCAAACCTGTGCTTAGAAACTGGAAGACTTCTAGCCTTCAACTTGTACACTGCAAACTAACCCAGGCTTGCTTTTCACGAACACAGCGCCCTAACTTTTCAAAACCTGTATCCAAAAGAGAACCTCTCTTCAACGAAATGTGTTGCGGAAGCGACGATAATATTAATAACAATATTATCAGAAATATTTAGATAATTATTATGCCAACAATTATACTAAGAAAATTCCCAATTAAATTGGAGGGGTCACAAATGGTCCCGCTTAAAACCCAACAACTAGGCCTTTAGATTCTAACGACCCCAAAGAGATGAGATTCTTCTTCAACTTTGGGACATATCGTACATCCCGCAAAATTCTAGTAGATCCATCATGACTCCTCAGTTTAATTGAACCTATCCCGGCTATTTTACATGTGTTATCATTACCCATGTAAACAACCCCTTCATCTAGTTTTTGAAATTCAAAGAACCATTCCCGAATGGGACACATATGATAGGAACAACCAGAATCCATGATCCACTCATCTGCATATAATGTTGAAGATGTCATACTAAGAGAAAAGTCTGACTCTGCTTCACTATTGCATTCTGCAACATTTGCATCTTGCGGAGTCTTCCCTTTTTTCTTCAATTTTGGACAATCTTTCTTCCAATGTCCTTTTTCTTTGCAAAAGGAACATTCATCTTTGGCAACAGCTCGACCTTTGGACTTTCTTCTCTTCCCATTAGACTGACTTTGCTGACGACCTCTTGTTACCAATGCTTCCACTGCTGCTTCACCTGAACCTTTCAACTTATCCTTTCGGCGTAGTTCATAGCTATACAATGCAGCAGTTACTTCATTGAAAGTTACTTCCGATTTTCCATGAAGTAGAGTAGTTTCAAGGTACTCAAACTCCTCAGGAAGCGATCCCAACAACATTAACGCCAAGTCTTCGTCTTCAAAAGTCACATCCAAATTCAACAAATCAGCCACCAGCTGATTAAAATTGGTAATGTGCTCGTTCATCGTGGTACCAGGAACATAACTGAAACGAAACAGTCTTTTCTTCATATGTAACTTATTTTGACTGTTCTTCTTCAGAAATTTCTCCTCCAATGCTTTCCACAATTTACTTGCAGAAGTCTCTTTACTAAATGTATACTTCTGCTCTCTGGAAAGACATGATCGAATTGTACCACATGCCAATCGGTTGATGGTCTTCCATTCTTTATCATCAACCCCTTCTGGTTTTTCTTCCTCAATGGCAATATCTAGACCCTGTTGAAAGAGGGCATCTAGAAGCTCACTTTGCCACATGCCAAAATGACCTGTTCCATCAAAAATTTCCACTACAAATCTCGTATTTGCAGTTCCAATCCTCGGCAAAATGTACGAAGTGGAAGTTGTTGATATGGATGGTTTTTCTTCTGTCATTTTTGCCATAGCTTCTACTTAATAGCCACCAAATGCAGAATACCCACAAGCTTTAGGAAATGTTTCTGATGTGTAAGATCAGACTAAGCTGCAAACACAGAGCATACTACAAAACCTTGGCTCGGATACCAATTGTTGCGGAAGCGACGATAATATTAATAACAATATTATCAGAAATATTTAGATAATTATTATGCCAACAATTATACTAAGAAAATTCCCAGTTAAATTGGAGGGGTCACAAATGGTCCCGCTTAAAACCCAACAACTAGACAGAACTCACTTAGATATTTATAGCAATAATAACTAAATAAATATAACCAACATAAAGCTATTAAATATAAGCAAACAAATAAGAAATAAAATACCAGAGATTTAACGAGGTTCGGCCAATTTAGCTTACGTCCTCGGACACTACCAAATCAATATTTCTTCTAGAAATATTACAAAGGAGAAGATTTTGGGATGATACAACCAAAGGGGGAGGGGTTCTATATATAACAAACCAAACCCCCTCCCTTTCTATCTTTTCCTAATGTGGGATATTGCCAATATTCAACAAAATGGTCATGCCTTTTTCCCTCCTATGACCAAGTTGCCTCTGCTCCAAACGAGTTGACTTCGACTCTATAATGGACGAGGGATATCCGATTTCACCGATCACTGTAGAACCTTCTAGAATACAAAGACTGCTAGTTCTTTTACCTTTTAACAAAACGAGAGCTCCACGAGATACTTTAATATCGCTTCACTCGATGTTGATTCTGCATCCTTTCAAGTCTAAAATACTTAATGAGATGATATTCTTTCGTAAATTAAGTATATACCTGACATCTAAGAGTGTCCTAATCGTCCCATCATGTATCCTAATTTTAACAGTACCAATACTAATTGCCCTACTAGATGAATCGTTTCTCATGCTCACAACTCCACATTCAACTTAACTGTATGTGGAGAACTATTCTCTATTGGGACACATATGGAAAGAACATCTCGAATTTAGGATCCACTTAGACGTGAGCTTGGAGTTATCGCTCGGTGACACTAACAAGAAATCATCACCGCTTTTATCAGCCAAATTAACACCAGCTACATCTTCCTCATTACACTCAGCAGCTCTTTTATTTCGCAGTTTATAACCATCTGCTTTGACGTGACCTAACTTTTTACAATAGCGACACCTTTTCTGTAATTTCTTTGATGCTACCAAAACGGAAACTTGCTTATCTGTCTTACTATCCAAACCAAACTCATTGTTGAGTTTGTCTTTAATCAACAAATGACCATTCACATTTTCAAATGAGAGTTTGACTCTGCCATAAATCAGGGTCTCCCTGAAAGACTTATATGAAAAGGGTAAAGAGCACAATAATAGCATAGCCTGATCTTCATCGTCAATATGAACCTTAACATTCTTTAAATAATTTAAAAGAGTAATGGATTGACTAATGTGATCTCTAAGAAGCTCACATTCGTTCATGCGAAATGTAAATAGACTTTTTTTAAACACTAAACGGTTAGCCAGAAATTTAGTCGCATAAAGAGTTTTTAACCTTTTCCACAAGGCAAATGATGTCGCATAAGGAGTTTTTAACCTTTTCCACAAGGAAAATGAGGTTTTCTCCATCAATACCTCCTGCAATACCATATTCACGATGCATAACTGGATTGCAAACAAGGCCTTTTCATCAAGCTCTTCCCATTCTGTTTAATTTAGATTCTCAGGCTTTTTCTCGGTAACAACCTTTTTCAAGCCGGTTTAAACTAGAATTGCAATCATCTGAACTTGCCACAAATTGAAATTTGTCTCATCATCATACTTCTTAATTTCAAACCTTATTGCTGCCATATCTAAATGGGCTGATCTATGAATATTGAACTAGCTCTGATACCACTTGTTAGGATCGACCCTATTAAGCAACAAGAAAAAAAATATCGGAATAAATTGAGAAATTGAACACACAAATTTAACGTGAAAAAACCCCTCCAAAGAGGATAAAAAACCACGGTCAAAAATAATTTTACTATAATGGCAAAACAAATAGTACAAAAGATGGAGATAAAAATTAAACCCCTAAAACCCGAAAATAAAAAACCCTCAAAACAAAAATACAAAATTCTCTAAATGTGTTATGAGTTCTAATATCTAATGGGTGTATTTTCTAAAATTGTAAAAGAGCCTATTTATAGGCTAAATTCATAGGCCAAATAATAATAAAATAATCTAAACTAATTAGTGTTTGATTAAAACAAATAAACAGAGTTTAACTAGAAAATTATTTCTCAAATTTGACTGAAATAAGAGTCATACTTAACACCAACAAAAACATGGACCATATAATAGGACGCAATGATGCACGAAAGTATGAAAAATATTGCAAATTGATGCATAAAATCATGAAACCATACTAGCTATCATGTGTTCAATGTATATTCATATATAAGTATAAGAAATAACTATTTAAAAATTAATTTTTTTTCGTATTTGATCCTTTTTCTAAATTCCAAATAATGTTCGACGTAATTACATTAAATTAATGCAAAATGAGTTAAAAAGAAACTAAATCATAAGGGTTTGGGTCATTTATATGAAATAATCACATACAGCAGCTAACATATGCAATCGTTTCAATAATTCCTTGCAAAATGTACAAAGGGAGGGGGGGAATTAAGAAATTAATGTGAGAACCACAATTAGCAAGCTTCTCCTTTAATTCCTTCAAAACTCTCCAACCTTCGAACTAATTAAAAATATATATACACATAGATACATATATTTTGCTCTTTTCAGCTTTTCTTATCTCTCTCAGTAACATTTGCTTCGCCTCTAATCATGCAATTCTTGTTATCATCATTAAAGTTATGGATTTGACTCCACAACTCCAGTAATCTCAGCATGCACACTCCTTTGTATACAATACCAAGATAAAACTTATTATAGTAAAAAATCAAGGCTTTATTCTTATGAAAAAACATTGTTCTATGATCCATGACATCATCACGACATGCTGCTAATTAATTAATTAAGTTAACCATATTAGGATTACGTTAGAAGATTGCAAGACAAGGATTTGTCTTAAAAATTAAAAAGACCAAGCAGAAGGGTAATTACGTAAATAGAAGGGAACAGATTGCGGAGGGTTCACCTTCTTAAGGTTAGGTCATACGATTGCCCGAACCCTAAAATGGTCAGTTGGATCATTACAAGTCTATGTACTTCTCCATTCGACACGTAGCAGTGTGGCAGTGATCCTTTTGCATTGACTGGTTAAGGTTTCTCAGCTTCTTCGTCTTTGGCTGTTCCTTGTTTCTCACCGTTGGATGGGGTTGATCCAACGGGCAATGGGTGAAGCTTAAGTAAAGGTACAAAAGAAAGTAGGTCCCTTGGAGATATAATATACCTAAAGGAAAATCCTTTTTGTTTAGGCTGTCTTATCATTTTGTTTAGTGCGTAAAACAAAGCAAAAGGTTTAAGTTTTTTTTGTTTGTTGGGGGGGCGGGGGGGTTAATTCTGATTACTTGATGGATGAAGTTGTTAGCGAAAGCGTATCATCCATGACAGAATAAATAGAGAGAAAAGCAAGAAGAAGAACAAAAGTGTTAAAGAGAGAGTGTTTGGGGTATTGCAAAGATAATATTTTTATTGGGGAAAAAAAGAATGGGGAGAGGTAGGGTTGAGTTGAAGAGAATTGAGAACAAGATTAACAGGCAAGTAACTTTTGCTAAGAGAAGGAATGGGCTTTTGAAGAAAGCCTATGAGCTTTCCGTTCTTTGTGATGCAGAGGTTGCTCTCATCATCTTCTCCAATAGGGGAAAACTGTACGAGTTTTGCAGTAGTTCAAGGTATCACCAAAACTATTTCACCTTTTTTCTTTTTTGGTACCCTCTTTCAAAACCCCAAAACCAACAGGGTTTTTTTTTTTCGTAAAACAACGCAAGCTCTCGCTTCTTTCTTTTTGCTTGCTTTGATTTCTGACTTTTGGGGGTTCAAAGAGGAGGGTTTTTTTGCTGTTTTGGGTGTGATTTTGGGGTATTCAAGTTATGGGAGAAAATTTTGAGAAAAGAGTGAAATTTTATAATATAAAGCTATGTTTGAGTTTTACCGTTTTGGTGAATGTCTTGGCGTTTGCCTGTGTGTTTTTCCTCTTCTTCTTGATGTTAGATCTGCAATTCTAAATCGTCAAAAGACAACATCCCTCTCTTGTGTATATATATATATATTCCCACTTTAATTTCTTCTCTTCCTTCTTTGATCTCTTTGGTTTTATCACCCCTTTCCTTTCCCCTCTTTCATCCTTACATATATATATTAACTACAAGTTTGTTTTTAAAATCTCCGATCTAACGTCTTTCATGTTTAACATAAGAAGCTGAAAGATCTCTTGCAGATTAGCTTTGAATACTTTTATTCTTTCTTTAATTTCTCTCGTTCAAGCTTTGATTAGATCCTGTTTTTTTCCTCTTAAATCATTATAGATCATGTATATTAATTTCTCATATAAACAACCAAAAGCTTATTTAGATAAAAGGAAAAAAAAAGAACAGAAAGAAAGCTTTCGATGAGCTCATAAATTTACACGATCTGAGCTTAGGGTTTTATTTTAAAGTTTCAAACTTAATCCCATATCTAAAAGCAGACTTCAACCTGGTTTATTTTTCTAAAACAAAACAGATAAAAAAAACCCAAGGATACCTGTTTGAGATGTTACAAAAACAAAATCAAAACAGTAAAGACAAACAAGAGATTTCAGCCTGTCGTTTCTACTTTTTCAGATGTGTCTTTTCTTTCTTACAAACCAACTTCCTTCTTTCCAATGGATTCTATCATGTCTGCGATCTATTTCAATGGATCACTTAAAAGGGTACATCTCCATCAATGCTTCTGAGTTTCTAAGGTTTTGATTCTCCCAAAGCTGCTGCCCCCCATGTTAGGGTTTTCAACTTTCTTTTCCTTCGCTTTAAAATCTAAATTTCGTTTAGAAGGCTGAAATATTTGATGTTTTTAATTCTTTCAATTGATCTACTTGCATGAGCGCTGCTTGTCTTAATTCCACTGGTCTAGAATATTAATTAACGCAAATGTATTGATTATTATGTGATTAGTAGTACTACGTTTATTAATTAATTAATACACAGTTTGCCTGTGTTAATTAATCTCTTTTTCATCGTCATTACAAGTATAATTTGATGATTTGTAAGTTTAATTAAAAGCTTAGTTTAAGTAAGGTGTTTTGGAAACCTTGGATCATTAATTAAATAATAAGGAACAAGTTCTGATTCCCAACATTTGGTGAATAATTAAACCATCCAATTTATTGTACCAAGAAAAAAAACTAATTAAAGATTGCTTTCATTTTAATTACTTCCTCTTAAAATTTTAAAAAATAAAAATAAAAACTTTTGTGATACAGTGAGCATTTTTCTTTTTAACAGCATTTTATTATTATTATTTTTTAAAAATATTATCCTTTTTATCTTTATTGTCAGTGTGTTGTTAAATGATGGATCCTCAATGGCTGATTTTTGAACTTCTATTACTTTTTTTGTCCCATCTTTTTTAATTGAACTTTGATAATTGTTTTTGGATTTATCTTTTCAACATACAGCTCCAATTTCAACCATTCGAATATTGTGTTTATGAATGTGTTGTATCCTTGAACTAACATTTAGTCATTTACCTTGATATATATATAGCATGATGAAAACATTGGAGAGGTACCAGAAGTGCAGCCATGGAGCACCAGAGACAAATGTTTCAACTAGGGAGGCTCTGGTAATATGCTACTCATCTCTGCCAACTGAGATTTGAAAACACTGCCTTGGTTTTTTCTTCTTTGGAGTTTCTATGCTCCCTATATGGAATACATGTTAGCTCATTAATCCAGTGTGTAACCAAACTATTCCTCATATCTCTACAAAGCTCATCTCTCCCATAGAGATCCATAACATTGCATCTTTCTCATAATTCTACTTACTTTATATTTATAAAGCATATTACTTGATCTCCCTACTAAGGTTTCTTACCTAATACAACATTTTACCTTAGAGTTTTGGCTTGGTTTTGTTTTTTGTTGCTTGTTTCTTAAGATTAGCCATTATATGCATTTGGCTTACATTTTTCAGCTAGATGATGATTGAAACAATGAAGTAATACATAGTAATTAACCTGTCTATCAATGCTAAACTTGGCTGCAAATGTGTAGTTTTGTGGGAATAAATGCAAATTTCATGATGTGTCTGTAGGAGCTAAGCAGCCAGCAGGAATATCTGAAGCTTAAAGCACGTTATGAAGCCTTACAAAGGTCCCAAAGGTGAGTGAGCAACCTTTGAAATGGCCCAAATTGTTGGTAATCATTAAATATATGATACATGATTGAAGATGAAAACATATTGTTGATATATTTGGTTAGGAATTTACTTGGAGAAGATCTGGGGCCTTTGAGCAGCAAAGAGCTTGAGTCACTTGAGAGGCAGCTTGATTCTTCATTAAAGCTGATAAGATCAACGCGGGTACTTTCACTCCATTCTCCTCTACTTTCAATGCTCATTTCATAACAGAAACTGCATTCACTAATCAATGAAAAATTGAATTATGGATCTGATTTGACTATTTCTGTTGTAGACCCAATACATGCTTGATCAGCTCACTGATCTGCAACGAAAGGTATCCCATCATCTTATATAATTTGAAAGCCATTAATTTGTTGTTGTCTCTTCCACCAATGCAACTATTTTTCACTCTCTTTAATGCAGGAACATCTACTTAATGAAGCTAATAAGAGTCTAAAACAAAGGGTAGGTTTCTTTTTATATCTTTAAGGTTACAATTTCATTCAACAAGGGAAATTACCAACAAAATTAACATATTTAATGAGTTGAGAAACGGTGGTTTTTTACAGTTGATGGAAGGCTACCAAGTACATTCACTCCAGCTGAATCCAAATGCCGATGACGTCGGCTACGGCCGACAACCAACCCATCAGCCTCAGGGTGATGTCTTCTTCCATCCATTGGACTGCGAGCCAACGTTACAAATCGGGTACTACATACCTATATCCAACACTAACAACGAATTTAAATAACTACAAGATGAATTCTTAATCGGTTTGATTTGTTGAACTACAGATATCAGCCCGATACGATATCGGCGGTCACCGGGTGCCCGAGTGTGAATAATTACATGACGGGATGGCTACCATGACTATGACACATAAAGGAAAATAGAAGCAAAAGCATGCAGTGGCAAATGCATGAATGCATGCATGCATGGTGTCCGCATTCTTTCATAAGAACATCATCAGCACATTTTATCATCTGTTTGCATGTTATTTGATGAAACAAAATGTGTGTAATGTGTCATGGATTTAACATTAACTTTCGTGTCTTTAATTCTGTAAGCACTGCGCAGCACTCTTTGAAATAATGCGGTGGTGTTGTTTGCTTGTAAGAGGGATTCCAACTCTGACCATCATCTGCTTTATTTAGTTTTAAATCAACAAAAACAAGCATTTGTTGTTGCTATAACATTAATATCTTTTTATCAAAAGCAACCGATGACCCTCATTTTTTCCTTCCAACTTCAAGTCTCTCTCTCCTTACTACAGTCAGACTTTCTGACCAGTACTAAACAGGATAAATCATCCATCTTCACTGCACACTTATTCCCGGTGTCAAGTGCAACAAATTTTTACTGGTTCTTGTTCTTGATTTGTAAGTCTTCAAATTTTCATTTCATTTTAACTTCAAGGTCTAATTTTTTTCTCTCATAATTCACGAGGATATTTGGGTCAAGTAATATCTAACCTTCATTTGCTCCATTTTCAAACGTGGTTTAAGTAACCTTGTAACTTTTGATTGTTCCAACGAACATTATTATCTCTTGCTATCTCATGGACAGTTTGAGTTAATGTTAAAAGCTGAGGAACATGACTATCTCTTGCTATTTCATGGACAATTTGAATTAATGTTAAAATAGTGTATGTTCCGGTAAAAGCTCTTTAAAGTTGACATTATTAACATTAAAAGATCATGTTTTTAGGGCCAAATCAGTAGAAAAATGAATCTTGCTTGAAGCTCGAGGTTCCTTGAGATAAAACTTTGATTGCTTGTACTACTTGTCTCATTTCATGTTCAAAAGACAGTTAGAGAAAGTTAGTTTAAAACAGTCAAAGTCTTTAAGTTGTCATGTTTGACTTTTGATTAAATCTTACTAAAGCAACAAATTTGGAGATATTTCGTAGCCAACATTCTAAAATTATCATCATCATTTGCTTGTATAACTTAGAGAAGAGATAAAAAGTTTGATATGCTTAGAAAGGCTATCCTAATTTTTTTTTACTTACGTTTTGGATCTATTACATAAATTCTTTAGTTCTTTCCCAACTTTTTGTTCTAACATAAAATAGAACAAAACTGTTTTAAATAGTTATAAACTAAATTATTTGTTGGACCAAAAGTTTTTTCAAATAAAAATTCTTTCAAATTTCTTTTGAAAAGGTCTTTCAAAGTGAAATCTAACATCGTCAAAGGAAATTTGAAGGAACCACTTACCATCAATATTTCGATCAAAGTAAGTCTCCAAATGAAACTTAAACTTCATTTCAAGCTTTCCGAACACCATAGACGGAGAAAGTTGAAAGATAGAAAAGGAGATTCATGGGTCAAATAGAGAAAAATAAGTTTTTAATCTTTTAAAGATTATATTTTTATATTTTAAAAATAATTTTTATTATAATTTATAAAAACAGAATATTTGACACACCGCTGATGCATAAGTCATTATCATTTTAAGAAAACAAATATTGAAGGGTTTAAAGATAAATAGAAATAACTACTATTTATAACTGTTAAACATAAATATATAAAAAGAAACATAAAATCTAAAACTAGAAATTCAAAATCCCAAATTTGTAATCTGAAATAAAAAAAACCAAACCCTAAAATTTAAAACTCAAAACTAAAATGAAAAAGAAAAAAATAACTATAATTAATATTTAATTATATTTAATAAAGTTAATGATATTTATTTTCAAGTCCTTCAATGTTTTTTATTTTTACAGCAATGATGATGTGCTATTTTATTATTAGCTGATGGTGCATAAGATCTATATATTGATAATTTATCAAATATTAATCCGTTTATTATTTATATTAATTTAATAATAAAATAATGAAATAAAAAACTATATTCTTTAAGGGAAAAAGAAATTTTATATTTAAAGAATATTTTTTTGACATAATAAATATTACTAATTCTATGTCACACGTGAAAAATAAATACGTAAAATGTATATTTATAAAAAATTTATTTTAAAATTAAGTGTGGCCTCTGTTAAAATGGTTAAGATAAAATTTTAAATTTTAAATTTTATTATAGTATTATTTTACTGAAAAACATGAAATGAAAAAAATACCTTGTACTTTATAAAAGCGAGGGCATTTTAATAAAATTTCTGAATTAAATTGATGTCTGTTTAACTCGTGACATCAACTCAATCAGGAAATTAATATAAATCTAATTTACTAATTAGTTATATTTAACATTAAATATAATAACAATTCAATACAATATTCATATATTTTAATTTTATATTTTTAATTTCGAGAATTTTTAAATTTATATATTTTAAGTTTTTATAATTTTATTTTTAGATAATTGTTTAGCATTAGGATCAAATTAATAGAATGTGTAAATATTAAGCTTTAAATTGTTAAATTTTTTAGAATCATATCAAATCAATAAAATATGTAAATATTAAAGACTAAAATTATTATTATGGTGATAAAAAGAACTGTTATTATACCCTTATTAATTGTCATTTTTAAAATTGACAATGACAAAATTATTTTTTTCTGAAAGGGATTAGTATGCTCAATGCAAAAATTAAGGAGGACTGGAGAGGTTTTTTCTCAAAATAAAAAGAAATATGACACAAAATGAGTATAGACTTGTCCATGGGTTGGGCCACCCGACCTGGCCCAAAAACTCACCTGAAAAGTGAGAGGGTTTGGACAAAAATATAAGCCTAAAAAATGAGTTTAGACAAAAAAATAAGACATGTTTTCTAAATGGGCCAGGCCTCGGGTAAGTTTTTTTTTTTACCCGGGCTTGGCACTGCCTGAATTTGCAAAAAAAAAGAGGTTTTTTTAAACTTTTTTTCATTGTTTTGCTATCATTTCGTTATTATATTGCTACTATTTTATTGTTATTATTTGGATATTATATAATTCTTGTTTTATTATTAATTTTGCTATTATTTTAGTGGTATTTATTTGTTAAGTTGCACTTATCTTAGTATTATTTAGGTATATATATTTAATTTTTTCATTTGTTAGAAAATATTTATTTTTTAATGCTGCATTATATTTTTTAAAATTATTTTTATATAAAAAAGTTTAATACAGGAGAACCGGGTCGGGCCTAAACTTTTAATTTGACTCGGGCTGGCCTATGGACAACAGAATAAGATATATTAAGCCACGTGAGCTTTACGTGATCAATTGCTCTATGAATAAATGGTAGCATTCTTACCATTCAGCCGCTTTGCTATCGTCAAATCTGCAAAAATTAGGTTAGGAATTAGGCCTTCAATTCAATCATCAAAATGTTTTATTTTCTATTCTTTTTCCAGTTCCAGAAGTGTTTCTTCGGCCTAGTTTTTAGGGTTGGTGTTGCGCCCCGAAATGGTAAGTAGAAGAATTGGAGTAAGAAGGAGAATAGAGAATATTTGAGAGAAGAGAAAACTCAGAAAAGAAGAAAAGTCAAAATATGCATAACCGTTTACATCTATCATTCGTACTTAAAAGAGAAATAAGAAGCTGACGTGGATAAGCTGACGTTGACATTTTCTATTGTCAAAACTCCCCGTTTAACTAATGTGCTACGCTCCGTTTTATTAATTCTTTCTCACCCATAACAGTACTGCCTTCTCAAAAAAAAATCATTGTCCTTAAGGATGGAATTGAGGATATTTGGCCCGCAGCAAAGACAGAACCTCCCAAGTTGCATCCTCAGGAAAGGAATCAACCCATTCAACAAGAACTTCGGTAACAGCTTGATTTCCCCTTTTTACGATCCTCCTATCCACAACTCTAACTGGTTCTTTCTGTAAAGCCCCATGAGCATCCACCAAAGGTAACTGAGCTTGAGATGGAGTCACACTAATATGTTTCTTTAATTGAGACACATGAAAAGTTGGATGAATCCGAGAACCCGGAGGTAACTGCAACGTATAAGCCACTTCCCCGACCTTCTTGATCACCCGAAAAGGGCCATAATATTTGGGAGATAGCTTTTGATTGACGACTTTTCTGAGAGATTGCTGCCTATATGGTTGTAGCTTCAAGTATACCAAATCACCCACTTGAAAACTTCTCTCAGTTCTATGCTTGTCCGCAAACTGTTTCATGCGAGTCTGAGCCCGTTTTAGGTGGAAATGCAATAATTTTCGTGCAGCTTCTCGAGCTTGCAGACTTCTGTCTACCACTGCCACCGAAGAAACTCCAGCTAAGTACGACATATGCGGCGGTGAGGGCTGTCCATACAAAGCTTCATAAGGAGTTAGCCGAATAGACGAATGAAAAGAAGAATTGTACCACTATTCTGCTAATGGTAACCAATGAAACCAATTGGCAGGAGTCTCCAAAGTCATGCACCGCAAGTAATTCTCAAGACACCGGTTCAAGACCTCTGTTTGCCCATCTGTTTGAGGGTGGTATGCTGTTGATAGTAGCAGTTTGGTTCCTGATCGATGAAATAGCTCTTGCTAAAATCGGCTAACAAAGATTTTGTCCCTGTCAAAGATGATTGAATCAGGATTACCATGGAGCTTGTAGACATGATTCATATATTCTTGAGCTACCTCTTTAGCTGTGTAGGGATGAGATAAGCCGAAAAAGTGGCCATACTTAGTCAAATGGTCTACCACAACCAGGATAGAGTTTCTTCGGTTAGAGTTCGGTAAGCCCTCGATGAAGTCTAGGTTAACCACTGCCCAAGCCCGATCCGGAATAGGCAGAGGCTGAAGGAGTCCTGGAGAAGCTACCGATTCCTCCTTGCATTTCTGACAGATCGAGCATTCACGTATCCAATGTTTTATATCAGTTGTTAAGCCCTTCCAATACAGCAAACTAGCCATTCTTTTCTTGGTCGCATGCACCCCCGAATGTCCACCAACAACACTGGCATGGAAATAGGAAAATAATTCTTGTCGCAACTGTAGATTTCTTCCTACCACAATCTTCCCCTTCCTGCGTAGAAAACGATCGTCTAAAGAATATTTGTGATTGGCAAGCTTGGACTGTTGAGCGTCTTCCACGACCTTCTGTAGCTTAACATCCAACTGATAGGATTGCTGCACCTGTTGTAAAAGTTCAGATATAACAAAACTGGTGGAAAAGTGAAAAATTTGACCTTTCTCTAATTTGAGCTGTCGAGAGAGAGCATCGGCAACCTTATTATTGGCTCATTTTCTATATAAAACTTCAAAGTCATAGTCGAGCATTTTAGCGACCCATCGTTGTTGGAAAGGTGTAATGGCTACCTGGTTCGATAGAAAACACAGGCTTTGATGGTCAGTCCGAATTTTGAAATGTCTCCCCACCAGGTAAGAATGCCATTTTCGAACTGCCAATAACACTGCCAACATCTCTTTTTCGTATATAGATAAAGCCTGATGTCGTACTCCTAAAGCCTTGCTAAAATATGCTACCGGTCTCCCCTGCTGTTGCAACACAGCTCCCACCCCAGTTCCACTGGCGTCAGTATCTACTACAAACTCAAGCTAAAAATTTGGGAAGGCTAGAACAGGGGCTGCACATAAGGCCATTTTCAACTCTTGAAAAGCTGTGGACGCTCGGTTAGACCAACTCCACGCATTTTTCTTCAACAAATCTGTAAGAGGTTTATCTATCACCCCATAATTTCTAATGAACCTTCGGTAATACCCGGAAAGACCAAGGAAGCTGCGCAATTCCTGCACTGACTGAGGAAGTGGCCATTTATAGATACAGTCGATCTTTGACATGTCCATAGAAACCATACCTTCATGTAGCACATGTCCCAAATACTCAATCTGAGATGTTCCGAAACAACACTTACTCTTTTTAGCAAACAACTGTTGCTCTCTCAAAACCAAAAGAACAGACTTCAAATGTTGCAAATGTTCGGACCATGATCGTGAATATACTAGGATGTCATCAAAGAATACAAGCACAAACTTTCGCAACCATGGCTTAAATACCGCATTCATGAGGGCTTGAAAACTAGAGGGGGCATTAGTGAGGCCAAAGGGTATCACGAGAAATTCATATTACCCCTCGTGTATTCTAAACGCTGTCTTGTGTATGTCGCCCTCCCACATCCGAATTTGATGATATCCAGACCTCAAGTCCAATTTGGAGAACACGCGAGCCTCCCCCAATTCATCAAGCAGCTCCTCAATTATGGGAATGGGAAACTTATCCTTTATGGTATGTTGATTTAATTGTCTATAATCAACACAGAGCCTCCAGCTTCCGTCTTTTTTTTTTACCATCACAATAGGGGAAACGAAAGAACTATTGCTATCTCAAATTATTCCAGCTTGGAGCATTTCATGAATTAGTTTCTCCATTTCCCCTTTCTGAATGGCTGGATATCTATAAGGCCGAATCTTAATCACCACCCCTTCATCCTTTAATGGAATTCGATGATCTTGCAGGCGAGAGGAAGGTAACCCTTTTGGTACTTGAAAAACATCAGCAAAATCCTCTAATAGCCCCTGAAGTTTCTCCTCTGATTCATTTGCCACCATAGCTAATAGTGTCATTTGACTAAGGGAACTCAACACCAACATATAAGGCCCCAAAGTCTACCTGACTGTTAAAGAACATTTTGAATCCGAAGTAGAACTCTGTGCTGCTATTGAACTAGGAACAATGCCATGCATGGTACATGTTTCAACCTTGACTGTAAACTGCATAGTTAAAGAACTAAAATTCCAAATGATATCTCCCAAAGCAAGTAACCACTGAACTCCGAGCACTATATCACACCCTTTTAAAGGTAACACCAAGAAATCGATTTCAAATCGATAATTCTGGACTTCCCATGGTACTTTCCTACGTAAACCTCTAGTGAATAAACAACTTCTGTTTGCCACCAAAACCTTCAACTGCTGTTGCTGGGTCACCGGTAATGACAATCTACTAACCAATCGTGCATCAATGAAATTATGAGTACTATCAGAATCCACTAGAGTAATAGCCCAACTCGAACCGACCCTAGCAGCCACACGCATAGTATTATGGCCCTGCATACCAGTGAGCGCGTGTAGTGAAATTATAGGTGACTTGGGTGCTTCCTCCTCGGGACTACTCTCTTCTAATCGATCCGAACATTCTTGAAAATCTTCCGCTTCTCCATCCGAAAAAGGTTCTAGCAGCAACTGATACAACTGTGATTTTACACATTTGTGCCCCACCTGATACTTGGCACCACACCAAAAACATAATCCCTTCTGTGTCTATTTAGCCATTAGTGCTGGTGAAATTGAACGAGAAGTCGACTTGCTGCCTGGAATACAACTCCCCGCTTGTGAAACTGAATTAACTCGCATGGGTGGTGAGGAATAACCCGATATAACCGAGGGATTGAATGAAGATCTAGGTGAGCTATGCAAGGGTGTCGAGATTTTCTTAGCAGAACCAATGGGAAGCACCTCGATTTTTCGAACGAGATGAAACGCCTCCATCAAGTTAGAAGGCTCGAATAGATCCAAGTAATGGCTAATCTCAGTCTTCAAATTACTAACAAAAATACTAAGAGCATATGATTCTAGAAGATGCAATTGATTTAGCAAACCCACAAAAGAATCTTGGTATTGTTCTACCGTACCTGTTTGCTTCAGATTTACCAATGCTTTCATCGGATTCCCGAACTGTCCAAACCCAAAGCGTTCCTGTAAGCTCTTTAAATAAGCCGGCCAAGATATCATTTGAAGACCACCATTACGTTGGGAGTAAAAATGATGCCACTCAAGAGCTCGCCCCTCCAAGTTGAGCATTACCAAACGAACCTTGTTGGACTCTGGCGTACCTTCCGCTTCAAAAAATTGCTCCAGCTCGATCTACCACCCGCGAAAATCGATGCCATCAAATTTAGGACACTCCAATCGACTACCCTTTTCCACCGTTCCAAACTCACACGACTGATTGCTCGGATGAGCGTTGCTCCCATTGCCCAGATTCTGACCAACCCCCACATCTTTGGGAGGAAACCCATGAGGTGCGCCCAATACCCCTTTTCCCTTGTCTGTCGCTGCATTTTGACCCTTAACCGGGGGTCTAAAATACTGAACAAAAAGAGTCTATAGATCTCCACGAAACTCTTCTTTAAACTCCAGAAATTTCGTATCCATCTTGGCCTCTAGCCGGGCCAACTTCTCCTGCATTTTGGACATATCTTGCTGTAGAGCACTCACCTCTTTCTGCAGTCTTGTTGAAACATCATCACCGGCCATGATAGGGATCGTAATAGCTCTGATACCTTTGTTGCGCCTCAAAATGGTAAGTAGAAGAATTGGAGTAAGAAGGAGAATAGAGAAGATTTGAGAGAAGAGAAAACTCAGAGAAGAAGAAGATTTCTGATTTTCATAAAAGTCAAAATATGCATAACCGTTTACATCTATCATTCGTACTTAAAAGAGAAATAAGAAGCTGACGTGGATAAGCTGACGTGGATACTTTTTATTGTCAAAATTCCCCATTTAACTAATGTGCTACGCTCCGTTTTATTAATTCTTTCTCACCCACAACAGTTGGGAGGGGAGAAAGGGGTGAGACAAATAGGGGAGAGCAGTATTTTCGTGGCTCTTAAAATATTGGTGGGTTCTCTACAGGCTGCCCTGCCTTCCAATCAGCCCTGCACATCAAACCCTTTATCCATGGCATCATAGTACGGGTTTTGTGTTTTTTGATTTTTTGGTTGGTTTTAGTCGTTGGGATGGGATATTTGGTTTTCTTATACCAATTTCCCATCTTTCGACTTCCCCATCAGAAATGCTTTTCAGCACATTCCCGCCTCTAAACGCCATTACATGAATTCCTCGTTTCTTCAATGTCTCCCTTTTCAATGTTTATAACCCAAATGTGGTTTTAATTGGTTATGGGAAACTTTTCATGTTGTTTTTCTTTTAGGTTTTGTTTGGCAAAATCTATATCAAACATGGGTTCATCTTTCCTGTCTATTTGATTTAATTTCATTGTGGATTCTAGTGTAGCTATGAAGCCCAAGTTGCTTGAGGCGGCTGTTGAATTGCTAATAAATCGAAATTGGTTCAATAATAGTATTCTATAAACATTACAAGATTTACATGGTCTAAGACTGCTTGTCTCTAACAAGTTGAGATGAAATGAAATTCCAACATTTTGATTGTCCTCAATCATGGCAATGCCTATAGAATTCATTATTTTCACCAGTAATACATCTAGGACGATGCTAGATTGAATGATCTAATGAGATAAAACTTGTACTTGCAACAACGAAAAATGGCCTTGTTGAGTTGAAACTATCTCATACTTTGTTTCAGTCGGATTATCAAGAAAAAGAATACAATTCCACTTTTTGCCTGTAAGAGAGAGCACAGCTTGTGCTCATTTTTGGACCACCCGCGGTCACCTTTGAAGATCATAGTTATATAAAGCGGCATTAGGTAATTACTTTGGATCGAAGGATTGGGTTCCAGTTGAGTTCTGTACCACGGCTAAACACGGGGAAATCACTATATGCCTTTCATGTGGTAAGTCACACATTGGCATTATATATGTTGATGTGTACGCAAGCATTGTTTTGATAAGGTTTTGTTGGTTCTATAGAACTGTCAGAGGTTGATTAATTTTGTTCACCAATTTCTATACTTGAACTTGAACTCAACTCAATAATTAAGTTTATGGTTAATAATATATATTCAGGACAATAATATAATTTAATAATATGAAAAGTTTGATGAGACTCGTTAGTTTTTGGAATTAAGTATTATTAAGTTTGACTTCAGTTTGTTCGATAACTCAAGCTTACGCTTGGCTTAATTATTACCAAATCAAATTTGAATTATTTTCGAGTCGAACACGAAAAGCTTATGAACACCATTATCTTATTTACATCCTTTGTCCTGGTCTTAATTTAGCCCCAAAATGTAAAGCACAAGAATCTTACCATTACTTTTTTATCCTACTTCAAACAGGCCTCTATAAAATGACTTAATCAAACTTAAATCAAGTTACAATCAGAATAAAAATGGCAAAGAGGGTCAAAAGATGAGTTCTAGACAGGTGCCTTGCTTAGAATTTTAAGTGTAATTTGAGATAGTAGGGGTCAGGAGTGGGTGTTGGGTTGAAAGGAGTTACTTCTTCCTTTCGGCATACCCGTGAGACTAGTCATCTCATTCTTTCTTATGAAATAGTTAAATTTTACTTATAGGTTTGATATATATATATAAAAAAAGAGGGGGGGGGGGAATCTGCTTGTAATAGAATTTGCTTGATTCATGCGTAAGTGCGGTAGCTTAATCTTGCTCAACTATAGAGAATTGAATCAATTTGTGGCTGCAACATTTCCCTCACTTTCTAAGCTAATTTTTTTGGCACAATCACTCCTCTTAAAAATTATTTAACTCTTTATTTAATTTTCACTTTTAACCATACATTATTTGTCAAATCATCTCAAAATAAATAGAAAAATTAGGTGACATACCTTAGATTATCACATGAATGACATGTCAACAATTAATTAATTTTTTTAAAAATTTTAAAAAATATTTTGTAAAAAATAAAATTTAATAAAAAAGAATAAATAGTATAAATATATATTTTAATTTTAATTTTTTAAAAAATAATGAAGTACTAACGTGATATATACATGGAAATGGGTTATTTTATTGTTAGAGAAATATTAAAAAAAATAATGTAGATATGTATAATATTTAAAAAATATTTAAAGAAAAATGTATATTAAAATAGCGAATTATGTTATAAAATAAAGAAAGATGGAGAGAATAAAGAACAAAAAAATATGAAAGCAATAGAGAATGTACCTTATTGATCAAAAGGGATGATTACAATGCTTCATCAGAGTTTCTATTTATAGGCATAAGAAGTATAAAAGAAGTAGAGATCTAATTCTAATAACTATTAGAATTTAAAGTACATTACAACTTTTTCTTGACCATGATGGACATCTACTTAATAAGATATTCATAACACTTCCCATTGGATGTCTATTAGTAGATAATGTGCCTCATTAAAACCTTATTAGGAAAAACCCTGTAGGATAAAAACCTAGATGTCCATTGGTAGATAATGTGCCTCGTTAAAACCTTATTAGGAAAAGCCCTATGAGATAAAAACCTAATGAATGAAGAAGAGTACACAATCTATAATACACATAATATGCTGCCTCATTAAAAACTTTACCAGGAAAACCCAATGGGACAAAATCTCAATTAAGGGGAAACGAGTGCAATGCGTATTTACTCCCCTCGTAAAAACATCACATATTTTCTCATATTCTACGTATTTAATTTTGAATACTAGTTTTTCAAATGACTATTTGAATATATTTGATAAGTATTCATATTACAAATCTTTTGAGTGAGGGAAATTTAGGGAAAATATATTTTGATCTCTTTAGGAGATTCAACAATAATCATAACAAACTTTAATCATAATTCTTTTATGAAAACACAAATAGGTATTTTCGATCATTTTATAAACCTCCTTTAACTACTATTCACTAAGTCAAATTTACCACATATGTTTAAATTATTTCAACTCATATAAATGAACAATTTCTCGAGAATTTCAATATGCTTCTAGCATCCTAAATCTTTCAAGGATTTTAATATAAACTTTACTATATGGTGATTAATAAAAGGTTGTAACAATAACCATTAGACGCAAGTTAAATCTTTTATGAATTGTCAATTTAATAATAAATCTAAAGGTTATTGCATCCACCACAAAAGAATATTATATATTTTCATAATTACTACCAGGACTTAGTGAAAAACTTCATATTTTTATCCCGCTTTTGCAAAACTACTTCATTTGCACCCATACTAGCTTTATACCTTTAGATATTTGAACTATTGTTCCAAAAACTCTACGAATTTAATTGTACTTGAGTTGCGTCTTTCTATTTTGATCAATTTATCCCATATCTATATTTCTCAATAGATTTATTCAAGATCTTCCTTTTATTTTATTATTTCAATAATAATATTGCATGCCAAATCATTGTCAACCACTTTTATTATTCGGTTCTACATTTTCTCTAATTGACATAACTTATCGAGATCTCTTATTTTCATTATTTTAAAATTCAGTTTCAGGTACCTGAATCTATTTTGGAGTTTTACTTATTAGTTATATCTTGGATCTCTTCTAGAGCACTTGCCTCCATTATATGACCATCTAGAAAAATTTTCATCTTTGAAATTGATCAATCTATTATTTATTTTAACTGATTGTCCTACTTGGACTTTGATTTAAATTAAAATATTAGATGATATATAACACTTGGTTATTCTCATTAAGTTTGTAAATACATCTGACAGTTAACTTGTAATGTGTTATTCTTATTGAACTTATGGTTCAAATTACTTTCCCCCTAACTCACTACAAGTTATTATTTCTCTTCCCCTAATGTCGGGAAAACCATCGAATCAAAATTGTAATCACAAATCATGTCATAACTGAATCTCGAATACATTCAAAACATCAAATAATATAAAGAACTTGTAATTAATATATATTCTCAACTTTCTTTGAGGATTCACTCATATTTGTGAGTTGTGGTGGAGCAATTGGAACATATACGCACATACAAAAATTCAAAAATGATAAATATTTAGCTCTTGATAAAAAAACCAATTGTAATGGGGAGTATTTATAACTTATTTGCTTGATGCGTACAAACGTAAATAAAAATAATCTCATGTTAAAATAGGAAGTTTAGTTCTCATAAGTAATTATTTAGACATTAATCAAAGGTGTTCAATCAATAATTTTTCTAAACCATTATGCGCAAACTTTTACAAACATTTTTCAAATTCAATCAATAAAAGATTAAGATATAAACTCATCAGTATTAGCAAGATTAATTGTCTTAATTGCATTTTCTAAAATTAATTATTTAAACAAGCAATCTTGCAAATAACAGGTTGCAAATTGATAACACATATGTGATTATTTTGTGTATGCATCTACCAAAATCATATAATATCAAAACCATCCACATGGTAGATGAATGAGCCCATATTCATTTCAGAAATGCAAAATATTAAATCTCAACTTCAACTATTGAGTTTCTAATAATAAATTTTCATTAAGAACAAACGACAAATGAGAATTCTTTAAATTAAAAAAGCTTTTGGTTCTTCAATGAATGTCCATATGAAATTTCAATTAATTATTGCATCATATATGATCCAAGATGGTCTAATTGGTCATGCCAAGTAATAAATGCATTTTTATCAGTAAACTTTTGGTTTACTTTAAAATGTGTTTCAATTGTACTAAATTGTAATAAATTAATAATTTTATTATCATTCATTTTACTTTGTATCCACATATAAGTGCTATTGTAACATTTACTACTGGAAATGTCTAAATCAATGTGAATATTATAATATCACAAATTCAACAAAATAAATATAATTTTCAAAAGAATTATATGCAATATTCGCTTTAGGGAATATACCAAAATTTTCAAATATCTAAAGAAAAAAATTTTCAATTTCAGGTGCATCCAACTATAACGAGCTTTAGATAGAATTATCATATTTTATTACTCATAAATAGATCTTTCACAATCAAATATTTTACTTCCAACTCTTTAACGGGGATGATGACAAAAGAAGATCATAAAAATTATAAAATAAATATAAATTAATAACTCAATCCTCTCTTTTTTATCTTTTCAAAATAAATATTTATAACAATAGTGATTCATGTGAAATATAATATTTTCCTCATTCACAATCTCAATATAAGATCCATTATAAATATCTTTTAAAACCAATGGATTAACTATCACAAGATATTAATACATTAGCTCTTCCAGAGCTTTCGACTAATTCTGTAGTATCAAATACTGGAATAATATTTGTTTGTTTTAGTACCAAATAAGATAAATTTTTTCTATCTATAAAGATAAAATTTATTATTATATTCTCATATCATTCCTCAAAGAATATTAATAGAAACAAAATATTTGGACGCATGCCACATGTGGCCAATAATCTTTCATATCATATTGATAACATAAGTTATCTTTACGCTTTGAAGAGTTAATCTTAAAAACTCTCATTGTTCTTTTATTTACTACTATGTTCCCACTTTTAGTGATCCATGATTATATCTTTTTTTTTCTTTATATTTGCATTTACTTCAGAGAATGCAATAAATCTAGTAGGATAGACTTCTAAACGCCTCCATTGATTCTTTATTTCATAATCACCATACAAAACATGCGTGGATTTCAAATCAAAATCTATCTATTCATGTTATCATGATTAGTCTCCAATCACACCTTCAATTACAACAACAATCATGATCTCTATATTTTCATTTTTCATAATTGTTATGTACTACTACATTCATTTCAGGGAGTGAAGCAAAACTAGTGGGAAGAATTTTATAGTTTTTCATTAGTAACTTGTTATTTTGCTTAGCCACTAGAAGGTATGAGATCGTTCGAAAATAATGTTAAAGTTATTTTCACAATATTGCTACTACAAGAGCACATAGATATTCCAATCATATAGTCTAATGTATTCCTTCGAGAATATATATAATACAAATACATGAGTATCTCATGTTATTTATATATATGGTTATAATGTAAAACACATAAAAGTTTTATTCAACATATATCTTCTTGATCTAAAAAATAATATTATATTTTACAAAAATTTACATTACAAGGAGCTAAAATATAAGCTTTAAAGAGCTTTTTATAGTTTGATGCAATATTAGCTCTTTAGGAGCATATAGAATAAAATGAATAGGTATAAATAAAACATATATTAAACGTAACAAATAATAAATTCATGTCACTAATAAATCATTGTGGTTAGATAATATATATTTTATATATCATACCACAACAAAATACAAAATATTATAATGTCAAATTAAAATAACTTTACAGCTATAAAAGTTTAAACATAAACATTTTCTAACCTCTACCTCTTATGACATAATTTCATCTCAAATCTTACAATGATTTGAAATTATCACAGACAGGGTGAATATCCCAAAGTTCATGATAAGTAAGTTTTTTATATCACATTTTGCAATAATCATATATCTTAATCAAAATCAAAATTAAACCAATCAATTCTATTAAAAATGAAAAAAAAATATTTATCTCCACATAAAAATCCCAATAACTAAATGCGTGAAGGGTTTTTATAAATTCATAGAGATACAAATAGTGAATTATATAAATTGAACTTTTTAATAGAAATCAAATCAAATTTCAAAAAAAGTTCATTAGATTAGCTTACATTACCATGAATGAGAAGTAGTGATTCTAAACATCCTTTGTAATGAAGAGAAACAGATCATCCCTAAGCAAATATCAAAAAGTAAACTTTGAGAGTGAAGCTTACTTCTCAATTTCATATAGATAATGGTATCAAATCTTTCACAATCCTTAAGAACAAAAAGTAAAATAAATTAATCAAAACAATGATAACGTATAATGAAATAAGAATGAATAATAATAATAAGATATGGAACATTAAATAAAAGAAACTTCATGTAAAAACTCTGCGTCTTACTGTAAAAAATATTGAAAATCATGAAGGATAAATTTGGTTGTCAATAAAAGAAACTATCATTTTGAGCAAGATCGTGCTGATAATGTGTTATAAAATAAAGAAAAATGTTGAGAATAAAGAACAAAGAAAATATGAAAGCAATAAAGAATGTAGTTTATTGATCAAAAGGGATAATTACAACGCTTCATCAGAGTCTTTCTATTTATAGAAATAAAAAATATAGAAGAAGTAGAGATCATTATTAGAATTTAAAATATATTAAAATTTTATCTTGATTATAATGGACATCCATTTAATAAGATATTCATAACAAATTAATTGTTTTTAGGAATTTTTTTTGAAAATAATCAGTTAGTAAATTAATTTTTTTAAGAAATTAAAAATTAAGAATTATTTTGAAAAATGAACCTTACCAATATATAGGTATTAATTTATTAATTACAAATAAAAATTAATTAAATAAATTAAACATTTAATGTATCTCAAAGAACTATTCCAATAAAGTAAATATTTTAAAATGGATATATTATAATTTTTTATTAAAAATACTTTTTAAAATTTAAATATCTATATTTATTATAAAACCAATACTTAAACATTTGAATTGGTGTAGTAAGTTAATCGAATATAAATTCAATTAAAAAATATAAAAATATTTACTTTATATAGTTAATTGTATTATTTTGAATCTAATTTTTTCCATGTTATATATTTTATATAGAAAATATAAATACAAAAATATCTACACATTTGAATTAAAGCATCTTTATTATTTAGATCAATTTATAAATACATATATTACAAAAATTTATTTTTCACTAGCTAATCTATAATTTAGAACATAAAAAAAAAATAAAGTCGTGCAAATCAGGCATTAAGAAAAATAGCCACGTGGGAGTTTTAGGTAGGGACGCCTAACTTAATCCTTTACGCTTTCGTTTCGGGCATTAATCTCTGTTTTTGTCTTTGTTTTTACTTTTTTGCTATCTGAAAATTCCATTTAAATGGAATAACAGCAGCGCCGCGTCACTTTTATCTTTTGGTTACCCTCCAAATTTTCATGAGAAACAAACAAAGCCTTAGCCTTGGCTGGAACCCTCTGATTGTTAATTTTTCTCCAATTAAACGGTGGTTTTGATAACTGTGTACTCGTTTTTCCGGTTGCCTCGTTTTAGCAAAAATAAATTCTAGTTATTGTTTCCAATTTTCACTCCCCCCCCGGCTCGGATTATAGGGTTAGGACAATTTTCATCTAGGAATTTTTTTGAGAAGAAAAAGATGATGAGAAGACAACAACGAAATCAGTGCCAACAATCAAGGTTTTTCTACGAGCTGTTGGCGCTGGTCCTAAATCTTCTACGATTGCCTACGATGCCGCTTCCCTTCTCTGACCAACCAGCCGCCCCGGAGAGGATTCCTCTTCCGCGAACGGCATCGATGACGACGATACCGCCGGCGGGATTCGCTTGGCTGATGCTAGGAATATCTATTTCGTTGATGCTGTGTGGATCAGTTACTTTCTTTATAGGGTTCATGTTGATGCCTTGGGTTCTTGGTTTGGTCATGGTTTGTTACGTTGTTGGGATTGTTTCAACGGTCTCCATGTTAGGTCGTTCGATTCTGTGTTACGCCATGGCCCCTCCTTCGCGGCGAAAGGATATCCCTGGTAATTTGTTTGTTGATTATTTCTTCTTGAATGGGTTGATTTTGTGTTGTATTTTACATGTACTTTTTCTCTTAAATTGTGACTTTTTACCTGTTGATGTCGCATTATCTGTTTTCGTGAAGGACTGGGGATAAAAATGTGTTCAATTCTAGGTTCTCCTAATTTTTTTTTGGATTAATTTGGAAATTGTACATAAAAAAGAAAAGAAAGAACTTTATAATAAACCCTAGGTTCTTCCTTTCGTACGTTTTTGTCAAGTTACTGGATTTCATCATTAAGTGACTCTGATTTCAATAGCACGCTAATAATGGCAATATACTGTAAGATTTGTAGGTTTGAGATTGGGGGTATATTTCATGATTGATAGTTGAATGGGTGAAGATTAAAAAAAGGAGGATGATATTTATTGAACTTAGAGGACTAAGTAAGTAGGATATTGTGAATTAGAGCTATGTTTTGCGAAGTGCCTCTTTTGTTCGCAGGAATTAATTCTGTTCCATCCTCTGCATTTTTTTATTAGCCTTAAATCGCTTTTGATAGATTCTGCTAAAATTTGGCGTTTGATATTTTGTATTTTTACTAGTGTAGTGCTGAACTGCAGGTTGCAGCTATGAGAGGTGAGCACCAAACCTAGGAGAAAAGAAACTGTGAAACAGAGCTTAATGGGAACTCTCTTTCAGGTTGGTTTTGGTGGTGGCCGAACCTTTGGTTGGTAGGATTTAAGAAGTTCCTGTCTTGTTACACCCCATATTCCCCATCTCCTTTTATTCGGAATGCTTTCAATGCTTTCGAATATCAAATATGTTGTTTACTCTTCACCAAAATTATGCTTTCTAGTTTGTCCAATCTTTTATTTATCTGTTGATCTTTGGTGCATGCCTTTCCTGAACCTTTTATGCAATCCAATGCAGATCTTTCTTCCTACAGCACGGGAAAAAACTTTTTTACTAGTTAAAAAGGGGGAAAAAATGAGTTTTTGTCTATGAGGTTTGGTTTTTTTTAATATTTGATTTGAAATGAGCTTTGGGTTTAACTCGAACAGGTAAACTGAGCCTTGATGTTAATTATTATGGCATTGCTTAAGGTTATAATAGGTTCATGATATCGCATTAATGACCCGTTTTGCAACAAATTTCCTTACTTATTATACCCTGCCGCTCTCCGATCCTTGGGAATCATTTGAATCAATTACCTTTTGCGTTAGGCTGCTAAATTTTATCCTTGTTTGCGTGACATGAATGTATCTCTTCTTCAATCTATAAAATTTAATGCAAAGATTTAGCAGATCACTGATAAGACTTTATATTCAAAACGCTGTGGGAATTGTGGCATTGCAGCATGGAAACTTATGTGAAGAGAAAAACAAGATCGAGACAAGAGAGTTGGAATATGGGTTGGATAATTGAGGAGCACTGGAGTTCTTGGGAAACCTATTGTACCAGGCTTTCTTCCAGTAGTAATGCATGCTGGAAATGTGTATAAATGTTGCTTCATATGTAACTGAGATATGTGGATGTATTATAGCGTCTTTGTGAATACAACTATTGGTGTTCTATTTTGGTTATTACCAACCCTTTATTGCGTGCAAGTCTCTCCCATCGTTTACTTGTTGGATTTAAGGGACTTCCGTTGCTTTGTTTTTTAACGTTCAAAATCTTCATCAGCTAATCAGCATAGAATTTCTTATCCAAATGGAAGGTTAAAACAAGCAAAAAAAGACACTTCGACAAATTATCTACTAGGCAGGTGTCTGTTAAAGAGGTCTTTTTACTTTATATTTATTTATTTATTTTCTTCTTTGTTGTTGTTTCCTTCAAAACTAATTTTTGTCCAGAAAGTTGTGATATTATCCTCAGAGTCCGAACATACAAATAAAAGCACAATTTTGCTATTTCACCAATCATTTCTATTATTCTACTACTGCATTAAGGCCAACAAGATAACAATCCAAAACCAAACACTTCACCCTGGGGAAATACATTAACCAATCAGAAGGGTAATAAAAGAAAAAAAAAAGGACTAAATCTTACAAAACACAATAATAAGAGTGGCAGGCTATCCAGTGTAGATGTGAACACCTATGGCGATGAGGAAGATAGTGATGAGTCCAAAGAAGATAATAGCATGGACAAGAATGGAAATCCCACTGGTTTGCATGTTCACAAACTCCACCACTTTGTTCCTCCCTGGCAACTGAAACAACAATCCTGGACTTAACAACACAAATAGCACCACCGCTATCACCACCGGTCCCCAGTCCGCCATACTTTACTCTTCACACTCTCTTGGAATGAATGAAGCTTTGAAAAAAGGTGGGTTGTGGTTGAAAGAAGCAAACAACGCACGGGGAGAGGGAAATATATACATGCATGTCTACATCGTGGGTTCTCGACAGATGCCACTGCAATAACAACGTGGCAACATTACGGATCGTCCGTCCCTTTCCAATGACTGTAAATTGTAATCGTCTGTCTATCCTTAGCTAATATAATTAATATTTCTTTCCTTTTTTCTGATTAACAAATAAGAACCGTCTTTGGTTTTTATTCCTTTACCTTTTCTTAATTTTTTTTTTCCAGAACATGGAAGAATTCCTAAACTGCAAGCAGTTGTCACATGATTTGATTTCAATTTCAGAGCTTCCAAGTTCTATTTTTCTTTTTACACATGTTGAATTCGAATTAGAAATTCGTTTAAAGTGTGAATCTATGAGTTGCAATTGAACCATGTATTTCTGTTATTGCTTTTTTTCTTCTAAAAAATAACCTTATGAAAAAGGAATAAGAACATATATATATAATTACCATATTACACAAAAAGGTAAGGCCTTGGCAGGATCTTTTATCCAGCATGGCAATAATATATAAAAGGAGCAATCTTAACCTAGTAGACAAGTTTGAACATGGTATGGATTGGATTCAACATTTTTGCATCATAATATAAAGTCATTATACATGTAAAAGAATCCAAATGCACTCTCTTCAGCGGGGTCATTATTTTTGGGTAAGAAGTGGATTCCGACTAATGCCTAACAGTCATGTTGCTTGATTTAGTTAAAATTCCCAATCATGTCCGGTTGAAGTCTAAATCAAAAGCTGTTGGTGAATTACATCAGAAACTCCAAAGTCAAATGGCCTGTCAAACCATTTTCTTTCATTTCGTGGCTGATTTTAGATTTTATGTTTGATTGCAAAACACCCGGCATCAAGTAATTGATACAACTACAAATCATTAAATTTAGTCCAAAATCTATCATGAAGAATATATATGCGCATATGTAGTGAAATATCGGCTTATTCCGTGGGGAGCATCTGCATCAACTATAAGCAAAGCCACCTTATTCCTAAAATCTGATAGTATAAAGTTTCAAAAATTGATTCTTCAAGACTTTGAAAGCCAGAAGAATAATAGCAAAGGCTGTCCATGCCAGGTCCCATTGTAATGGTATACTAAGACTTCCCTTTTTGGTAGCACCAATATGCTATATTCTATCATTTTACTTGAATTTTTTTTTTCAAAAAAATCAAATGTCAACACTCACATTAGAGTTAAAGTAATAAACATTGTATGTCATCACAATGTTTTACAAAGGATGGATACCATTGCATTGTTTGTTGAATCTACGTAATTGTCACATTTGATCTAAGCTGTTGTGTGGACCAAGTCATCAAGTTAAACAATTATTATTCGAACTCTTGATTTCATTTTAAAACCAGTTTATTGTTGAAGTTGAAAAATGCTTTTGAAAAGATTGATAGTGATTACTATTGCTATTAAAAAGTGTTTTTAAGAAAATATATAAAATGTCTATTTTAAACATGATGCTGTAAAGTAAAAAGATATATTGAACTTCTTAAAAGAGGATAAAACTAATTTCAACCAAAAACCCTTTTGCAAATACTAAGAACTATGTTATAAAATAAAAGAATAGAGAGCAAAGAACAAAGGAAATAGAAGAATAAAAGAGACAGCGTATTTTATTGATCAATGGAAGTAAGCTACAATGCTTCTCCAAAATCTATATTTATAGACATAGAAAGTATAAATAAAATAGAACTCTACTTCTAATGACTATTAGAATTTAAATTTCATCAAAACTTATCCTGATCTTAATGGACATTCACTTAATAAAATATTCATAATATTCCCCATTGGATGTCCATTGGTAGATAATGTACCTCGTTAAAACCTTACTAAGATAAAAACCTCGTGGGAAAAAAATTCCTATTGAAAGAAAAAGAGTACACATATCTATAATACGCTTAATATGCTGCTTCATTAAGAACCTTATCAGGAAAATCCAATGGAACAAAACCTCGGTTAAGAGAAAAAGAGTATAGTGCGTATTTACTCCCCCTCATGAAAACATCACAGACTTTCTCATATTCTACTTATTCAATCTTGAATACTAGCTTTTCAAATGACCATTTGAAAGTATTTGTTAAGAATTTATATCAACGTTCTTTTGAAAGTCATGACTGATGGAAAATTTTGGGGAAATATATTTTGATCTTTTCAGGAGTTTCAACAATAATCATAGCAAACTTTAATCATGATTCTTCTATAAGAATATAAATAGGTATTTTGGATTATTTTATAATCCTCCTTCAACTACTATTCATTTAGTCAAATTTACTACATATGTTTAAATTATTTCAAATCATATAAATAAACAATTTCTTGAGAATTTCCATATGCTTCTATCATTCTAAATCATTCAAAGATTTTAATATAGGCTTTACTATATAGTTATTCATAAAAGGTTGTAACAACAAACATTAGATGCAAGTTAAATATGTTATGAATTGTCAATTTAATAATATATCTAAAGGTTATTGGTTCCACCACAAAAAAATATTATATATTTTCATAATTAATACCAGGACTTAGTGAAAAGTTTCATATTTTTATTCTGCTTTTGTGAAACTACTTCATTTGTACCCTCACTGACTTTACACCTTTAGATATTTGGACTATTAGTCCAAAAACTCTACGAATTTAATTGTACTTGAGTTGTGTCTTTCTATTTTGACCAATCTATTCGATATCTATATTTCTTAATAGGTTTATTCAATATTCTCCTTTCATTTCAACAATAATATTGCATGAAAAACCATTGTCAACCACTTTTTGTTATTTGATTTCACATTTTATTGAGTAGACATAACTTGTCATAATTTCCTTATTTTCACTACTTCAATCTTCAGTTTCAAGTACCTAAATCTTTTATGGAGTCTTACTTATTAGTTATGTATCGCGTCTCTTCTGGAGCACCCGCCTTCACTATATGACCATCTAGATTTATTATTTGAAACTTGTAATGAGTTATCCTTTTTGAACTTCTGGTTCAAATTACTCTCCCCCTAACTCATTACAAATTATTATTTCTCTCACCCTAATGTCGGGAAAACTATCAAATCAAAATAGTAATCACAAATCATGTCATAATTGAATCTCCAATACATTTAAAACATATAATAATACGAGAAGACTCGTAATTAATATATATTCCCATCTTTCTTTAAGTATTCACTCATCTTTGTTGTGGTGGAGCAATTGAAACGTATACACACATATAAAAATTCAAAGATGAGAAATATTTAACTTTTGACCAAAAATTAATTGTAATGGGGAGTATTTATAACTTATTGGCTTGATGCGTACAACACATAAATCAACATAATCTCATGTTGAAATAGGAAGTATAATTCTCATAAGTAATGGTTTAGACATTAATCAGAGGCGTTCAATCAATAATTTCTCTAAACCATTTTTCGCATAAATAACAAGCTTTCACAAAAGTTTTTCAAACTTAATCAATAAAATATCGAGATATAAACTCATCAGTATTAGCAAGATGAATTGTCTTAATTGCATTATCTGAAATTAATTATTTAACTAATCAATGTTGCAAACGACAAGTTGTAAGTTGATAACACATACATGATTATTTTGTAGATGCATCTACCAAAATCATATAATATCAAAACCATCCACATTGTGGATGAATAGACCCATATTCATTTCAAAAATACAAGACATTCAATCTCAACTTTAGCTAGTGAGTTCTTAAAAATCAATTTTCATTGAGAACAAACAACAAATGAGAATTCTTTAAATTAAAGAATCTTCTGGTTCTTTAATAAATGTACATATGAATTCTTAATTAATTATCGCATCATATATGATCCAGCATGGTCTAACTAGTCACGCCAAGTAGTAAACACATTTGTATCAGTAAACTTCTGGTTTACTTTAACATTCAGTTCAATTATACTAATAATGTCAATATAAATTGTGATAAATTATCAATTTTACTGTCATTCCTTTTACTTTGTATCGACATATAAGTACTATTGTGACATTTACTACTAGAAATGTCTAAATCAATGTAAAGTTTATAATGTCACTAAGGCAATAAAATAAATATAATTTTCAAACAATTATATACAATATTTGCTTCAAGGAATATGCCAAAATCTTTAAACATCCATTATAATGAATATGTTTTAAAACTAATGCATTAACCATCATAATTTTTTTTGCTTTTTAGATATTGATATATTAGCTCTTTTGGAGCTTTCAACTAATTTTGTACTATCAAATATTGGGATAATGTTTGTTTGTTTCAGTACCAAATAAAAAAATATTTTCTATTTGTAATGAAGAATTCGTTACTATATTTTCATATCCTTTCTTAAAGAATATTAACAGAAACAAAATATTTGTGTATACGCCACGTATGTGGCCAATAATATTTCATATCACATTGATAACATAAGTTATCTTTACCCTTTGAAGAGTTATCTTGAGAACTCTCATTATTCTATTATTTATTACTATGTTCCCACTTTTAGTGGTATTTGATTATATATATTTTATGTTTGCATTCACTTCAGAGAACGCAACAAATCTAGTAGGATAGACTTCTAAATGCCTCCATTGATTCTTTATTTCATAATCACCATCACAAACATATGTAGATTTGTAACACCCCTTACTCGTACCCGACACAGAGACAGAGTTCGAGGCATTAGCAGACTCAAACATAAACATTCATACAAAATTGGGCCATAAAATTTCATCTAATTTATAACCATTTGTACACAGGCATATTGTCCCTTATATGGGTCTACGAGGCCCAAAACATACATTGGGTTTGGTTTGGGACTAAATCGAGAACTTTCGAAACTTTTACAACACTTAAAAGATTTTCTTATTTTGGAGGGTCACATGCCCTTGTGGGTAGGCCGTATGGTCACACACACCCGTGTGGCTTAGGACACGCTCGTTTCCTCAGCTCATGTAACTCTCTGTTTATGACGTCATCAATATAATAGGGTCATACGGCCAAATCACACGCCTATGTGCTAGGCCGTGTGGTGAATTTAATTTTCATGAATTTTCATAAATAAGGTGCAGACTTCACACAGCCTGACCACACGCCCATGTCCTAAGGCCGTGTCCTTCACACGGCCGAGACATATAGAAGTGTCACTGCCCATGTGATTACTACTGAGCATTCTGTTTGGGCTAATTAGGGTGCAGGGGACACACGACTGGATCACACGCCTATGGGGCAGACCGTGTGTCATACACGGCTTAGACACATGTCCGTGTGTCTTACCCGTATGGACAAAAATAAGACTATTTACCAAGCCATTTTGCCACCCATACTTGTACCATCCTACACAACAATAAGCAACATAATTTCAAGTGCATACATGCAACCAATTCAACCATAATCACATGTAACACATCATCAATCAACCATCAATAACCATAGGCCATATCATAATGACATTGGCCATATCATAATGACATTGGCACATGCATGCATATATGAATAGATTTACAACCAAATAATCAATATGAGCCACCTCTCATGGCCTTATAGGAAATGTATCAAGTATCATCATCAGCCAACACATTTGGCTAAACCAATATGACATATAACAAAAAGACCAAGTCCCTATACATGCCATACTCAAAATACTTGAATTCACTATACCCAAAAGATTAGATTGATAGTGTGAAGTCGAGCTCCGATATCCTTCGATCCCCAAGCTAGCTTGGCGATACTATAAGAAAATGGAAAAGAAATGGGAGTAAGCAACATAGATCATGCATTTATCCTACAATTAGCATGAGGTAGGTTAATATAATCAACCACAAATCTCATAAACATAACTTACTCCATTACATGCTTATCATATGTCCATCATTCACACATCACCTAAATTAAGAGTTACATGTACATACTTGTACAAATCTTTAACATATTCATACACAATCTCATCTTTGACATTCTCTTCAATTACTTATTGGATATCCCATTGAACCACTTGGAATATTCTCAGATACATAGAATACTTTTACACATAAGTGTCACATATGTGGCCAATGCTACTTCATATCACATATCACATAATGCTCGTTCAAGAGCTAATCACGGGCTAGCTCACACAAGCTGACAGTCAAGACGTAGCTATTCGGGTTGCTCACACAAGCTGACAGGTATCCGCAACACATGCTGAAATACCCAGCCACCGAAAAACGTACATGACTAGCACTCGGATCACATGAATTACATCACATAATCTCATGAGCTCATAACCAGATAGTTCCTAATGACATGTCACATTGTATCCTAAATTATTCCTAAGCTTCAACCGGGAACATCGAGGTATCATATTTTCGTCAAATTGTCATCGAGTCATCATTAATCAAATCCATAAAGACAGTTACACAATTCATGCAATATTAAAGCATTAAATATCTAATAATATAATGTTGTGTCATTTACATACGAACTTACCTCAGTACAAAATATGGACAATTAATTCGATTTAGTCTAAAATCTCGTTCTTTCCCTAGTCAAGGTCCGAACTCCGTTTTTCTTGATCTATAAAAGTAAATTTAGATCATTTAATCATCACATTATTCAAATCAGTTGAAAAATTATATTTTGGCAAAATTATAGTTTTTCCCTTAAGCTTTCACATATTTACAAATTAGTCCCTAGGCTTGTACAATGAAATGTGTCCATTTTCTTTGTGACCCAAGCCTAGCCGAACCTAACACATGCTCATTTAAGCCCACATTTCTCATTAAATGATGCATCTTACTATTCATTTTACATATTGTAGACACTCAATTTTTGCCTGGGCCCAGAAATAAGTTAAAAAAATAAAAATAAAACAAAGTCCAAGTCCAGTACAAAATTACAAACATATAATTTGGCCCAATCAAAATGGCTCATTACTTGAAAAGATTTAAGGTCCATCTATAAGCTTGACTCATATGGAAATATAATCTTTAAGGATATGCAATCTTAGATATGATATGCAATCTTAGATATGATATGCAATCTTGAAGATATGATCTTGTAATCTTAGAGATTTAATTTGTAGATATCCTTTAATCTTAACCGTTGATGTAATTGATCTGTACCGTTGGATTTGGAGAGGCTCAACTATAAATAGAGGCCTTTCCCTTCATTGTAAATCACTTGAGTTTTGGGAAGTAATAAGAATTCTTGAGAGCATTCACTCAAATTTCTCTCCCTCTTACAAACAAAGAAACCTTGAGGGCATTCGCCCTTACGAACCGGGAAGTTCTTTAAACAATTGGACTGCAGAAGAGCTTCCTGTAATCTTTAGGAATTTTACGGAGTAATATTCAGAACACTCTTGTTGCTCTAAAGCCTAGGAGTAATGAGATTTCTTTTGAGAAGTGGGCTCTTGGTCAGACATTTTTATTTTCAATAAAACATACTTTTATTATTTATCCGAGTAAATATTCTTTCATTCTGATTCTTTTGACCTTTGACATTTTTTTATAAATTTTTATTTCATGTAAATAGTCATTCTTGAATTCATTTATTCCTTGTATATTCTTTTGTGTGCCTATCATAGATCCCAAGATATCAATGACACGGGCAACGATACTACAGATTCAGAGTTCCTTTTGAGTGCGATATGTGTTTAGAGGAATCTCAGTACTTTGAAGGTGAAAGAAATTGTGACTTGTTTTTGAATTTATTGAAAATGGTTTTTACCCCATGAAGTGGTGGTAGGAAATATAGCCTTAGAGGAAGGAAAGATTGCGAAATTGGAATTAGCTAAGGAAACAAAACAAGACCTTGTTAAGACTATTATGGGAATTCAAAAATGTGGTCCAAAGACGCATGCAGGAGGATTTACAATTGCCAGGATAAACATGAGGTTTTGGGGCACTGTTGCTCCATCATGGAAAGGGATCGCATCAGTTGTACAATGAATGCCAAATTTAAAGGAGTCAAGACTTATGGGGCATGTATGTTATGGGTCCGAGCTCGTCAAAAGTTTCAAGCTGACAATGACTCATTTTTGTGGACGTCAAGTACTCCATTAAGAGGGGGAGATATCTTCATATGCCAATATTACAAAGTAAAAAGTCATTCATTTCAAAAAAAAAAGAAAAAGAAAAAAAAGATTATATATAACTGCACAATGCCAAAAGTTTGCAGTCTTTTCAAAGATAATGCGCCATACCACAGTACAACAAAGGTTGCCAAAAGAAAAGAAAAAGAAGAAAAAAACAAATTACAGAAGATGACCGAGACTGGTAAAAATTGGCATAAGAAACTACCGCCTACTCGCCTACTCTCTATGCTTACGCTGGGACAAACACCTTCAATTCCAGTTGTTTCAAAGGTTCCAACCATCATCATTGGAATGGGTGCATTGTTTGGCTTTCCTGAGCAGTCTGATGTACCTTCAATAACTGTGATGGTTAGCTCCAAGCGGTGGCCATTGATTTCCAGCTATGGGGCATCAGGCTGTACACAGTCTCTGAAGCTTAAAATGATAGATTCTTTCTTCAAAACCAGTTTTTTACAAAGTGGATGACGGTATCATAGACTTCTATACAATTTCAGGGAAGAGGAAACCTGATCAAATCATTATTTTCAGGAATGAGGTTAGCGAGTCTCAATTCAATCAAGTTTTGATCAAGTTATTGAGGCTTACAAGTTCCTTGACGAGAAGTGGAACCCTAAAGATTGTGGTTATTGTTGTACGAAAAACCATCATACCAAGTTTTTTTCAGCAGGGATCTCCTGACAATGTGCTACATGGTACTGCTATTGACAACAAAGTATGCCATCCAAAGAACAATGATTTTTACCTTGGTACCCGTGCTGGAATGATTGGAATCACGAGGCAAACCTACTATCATGTTCTCTTAGACCAGGCTGGGTTTTCGGCTAATGATCTACAAGAGCTTGTTCATTCTTCATTTTATGTGTATTGAAGGAGTACCACAGCCATATTTTTTGTAGCCCCTATTTGTTACGCTCATTTGATAGTTTCACAATTAGGGCAATTTATGAAGTTTGTGGATGCTTCAGAGACATCATTAAGCCATGGTGGGGAGACTACTCGGGGAGCACTTTAGATACCTTAGCTTTCCAGGTTAAAGGATAATGTTAGCAGCTTCATTCTTATCTGTTGAGAATCGTTGAACCATCTATTTATAGGGTTTATTAAACGACAACCAGGATTGCTTCTGGGGCAATCTCTTTCTCATGGGTTTATGATTCAATAGAGTAAAAAAAATTACCTCCAGTGAACTTAACTTGAAAGTATTCATCCTAATCAAATGTACCAAGAATGGATGACATAGACAAAGAGTGTTCGTTCACAAGAACTTCTCAAGGAAGTCAAAGTGAAAACCCGCAAAGGGCGCTTTGAAACTTCTATTTCAAAAAAAAATGAAAAGAAAAAGAACTAAAAAAAATGGAGAGGCCAAGGTGAAAACCCGCAAAGGGCGCCTTGAGACCAAAGGGGTTTTGAGCTGAAAACCCGAATGGGCAGCTCAAATTTTGAAAGGCGTGCAGTGATCTTGTTATACTAGATTTGACAAGAAGTGAAATATGTTACATACCGGGGCATAAAAAAACTACTTTGGATCTTTTAAACACATGTTACACTCAAAGCAGTCTTCACGGAGTTTGCATACGGAAGCCCAAGCTACGATATCTGGGGCATCTGATTTTTGTCCTGTTTACTATCTTTGGATTCTCTTTCTTCTCAAAGATAGATTCTTCGATTAACCTCCTTTGTTTTTTTGATAAATCATTCAAATTATCCTCAAGATCAATTTATTCGTCCTCCATTATTCATAAAGTGTGTTGCATAGAAATAATGATTGATGAACTAAATATCTTTACAAACGAAGTTTTGCATATTACTCTAGAATTTTCTAGATAATACAAGAAACTGAAATAAGACAATTGTTTAAAGAATTTCCATATTTGAGGGTCGGATGTACTCGGGGAAATTTCTTCTTCAGTCCAAAAGGTGGTTGGACATTTTAAGCAATATTGATCTTAAGAAAAGGATCAATTCTTAAACATCTCCAGTGGGTCACAACATTTGGAGAATGGTATAATAGGACTAAGTTGATTCAAAGCATACAAGCAGAGTATGATTAATACACCAAGAAGTATAAAGATAAAACTTCGATGAGGGAATGAGTGATGACGTTCGAAATAGGGGTCATATTCATAACATTTTACATTATAACATGTCTATTTAGGAGAATTTGACTCACTTTGATCATAGTATCCTAATTATTAGGCATGAACTCATACGCATTCTACAGGTTATGTATTTTATGGGACAATGTAGATCAAAGAAACAAGATTTGACATCCCTGTGTTTATAGGGAAACAGATCGAAGATAGCAGATCTGACACTCCTGTGCTTACAGTGAAACAGATCGAAGATTTCAGCATGGCATCCCTATGTTTATAGGGAACAAATTGAAGATAGCAGATTTAGTATCCCTGTGTTTATAGGGAACAGATCAAAGATAGCAGATCTGACATTCCTGTGCTTACAGCGAAACAGATCAAAGATTTTAACATGGCATCCCTGTGTTTATAGGGAACAAGTTGAAGATAGCAAATTTGGCATCCCTGTGTTTACAAGGAACAAATCGAAGACATAGCAGATCTAATTTTCGGATGTTCTCACACCAAAGCAGATCCAAGATAACAAATCTGGCATCTCCATTTCGACGGAGAGCAGGTACATAGCTGGTCTAACCTTCAGATGTTTATACTGAAGCAGATCCAAGATGATTTGGCATTATTGTGTTTACAAGGAACAAATCGAAAACATAGCAGATTTGACTTTTGGATGTTCTCACACCAAAGCAGATCCAAGATAACAGATCTGGCATCTCCACTTCGACGGAGAGCAGGTACATAGTAGGTCTAACCTTCAGATGTTTATACTGAAGCAGATCCAAGATGATTTGGCATTCTTGTGTTTACAAGGAACAAATTGAAGACATAGTAGATTTGACTTTCGGATGTTCTTACACCAAAGTAGATCCAAGATAACAGATCTGGCATCTCCATTTCGACGGAGAGCAGGTACATAGCAGGTCTAACCTTCAGATGTTTATATTGAAGCAGATCTAAGATGATTTGGCATTCTTGTGTTTACAAGAAACAAATTGAAGACATAGCAGATTTGACTTTCAAATGTTCTTACACCAAAGCAGATCCAAGATAACAAATCTGGCATCTCTATTTCGACGGAGAGCAGGTACATAGAAGGTCTAACCTTCAGATGTTTATACTGAAGCAGATCTAAGATGATTTGGCATTCTTGTGTTTACAAGGAACAAATCGAAGACATAGCAGATTTGACTTTCGGATGTTCTTACACCAAAGCAGATCCAAGATAACTAATCTGGCATCTCCATTTCGATGGAGAGCAGGTACATAGCAGGTCTAACCTTCAGATGTTTATACTGAAGCAGATTTAAGATGATTTGGTATTCTTGTGTTTATAAGGAACAAATCAAAGACATAGCAGATTTGGCATTCACGTGTTTATGCTGAAGCAGATCTAAGATGATTTGGCATCTCTGTATTGTCAGAAAACAGATCGAAGATAACAGATTTGGCGTCTCTGTATTAGACGGGGATCAAATCAAAGATAGTAGATATCGCCTTCTTGAGTTGCAGTGAAACAGATTGAAGTCGTCAAAAGGCCATTTAAAGAAGATCAAGGATCAAGAACTGAAGACTAGGCGAGCCCGGGCAAAATTGGTCCTTTTATAATCTTTGCTCTATTCCTGTTACACAGCAATGAGCAAAGAGGGGCAGTTGTAAACACTCAATTTTGCCCGGGCCCAGAAATATGTTAAAAAAAATAAAAATAAAACAAAGTCCAAGTCCAGTACAAAATTACAAACATATAATTTGGCCCAATCAAAATGGCCCATTAATTGAAAAGATTTAAGGTCCATCTATAAGCTTGACTCATATGGAAATATAATCTTTAAGGATATGCAATCTTAGATATGATATGCAATCTTAGATATGATACAATCTTAGATATGATATGCAATCTTAGATATGATATGCAATCTTGAAGATATGATCTTGTAATCTTGGAGATTGAATTGGTAGATATCCTTTAATCTTAACCGTTGATGTAATTGATCTGTACCGTTGGCTTTGGGGAGGCTCAACTATAAATAGAGGCCTCTCCTTTTATTGTAAATCACTTGAGTTTTGGGAAGCAATAAGAATTCTTGAGAGCATTCACTCAAATATCTCTCCCTCTTGTGTTCTTACTCTCTGTGGTTTGTTCTTATTTTATTCTTCGTCTATCTTAGTTTTTCAACCTTTTTTTTATTATAATTTCTTCATTTTTTCAAATATGTATATTTATTCCTATCTTTTATACATTTGATTATGTATTTTATATATTATAATATTTAACCTTTTTATATAGTTTATTTTCAAATATATATTTTCTATGCATGTATATATATTATATTATCATTTCATGTATTTTGAATTATTGCGTTATATTTTTATAATTTGTAAATGTTATATTTATTCATTTTTTATTTGTATGTCATTTATCTTATTTGTGCATAGTTTCATTTTTTTATATGCTATGTTTAATTATTTCTTGCTATTTTATGATATATATTGTTGTATAATTTTTGCATGTATTATGTTTTTCTTTTAGTTTACTCATATTTTTATTTGTTTATTATCTTATATTTACCCTAGTATGATTTTTTTCATTAAACGTAAGTTCATGTTATTTAGTTTTGTCTTAATGATATTATTTATGTTTGTATGGAAATGTTAGAATATTTTGTACATCTATGCTTCATGATGCATGAATATATCATCCTAAAACGTCATTTAAAATAATATTCCAAGGTTTTTTTTTAAAAAAATAAAAGGCAACGCTTGTTGTTTAGAAACTTCGAGACAGGTAGTGCCCTAACTTACAGGGTTGCGACTTTTCTCGTTGAATTCGAATAGTCAAGCACCCTTCTAAGTGATTTTGAGTTTTCAAAACTTAAACAATTATTTCGAGATTTCAAAACATAGTGTCCTAAATTACTGGATATGGCGTTTTGTTGTTTCGAGATAGAAATTTTCGAAAGACGAGCTTAGTTTCGAAGGTTTTAAAATGTTGCGTCCTAACTTACTGGATGTGATGTTTTGACTCGTTTGAAATAAGTGAGCCTTAATTTTCAAAATTGAGACATTCTAATTAAAAGAGGTTTGCATCTTAAAACTTTCAAATTTTCGACATTAAAGACATTTGATAATCAATTAGGTACCAATTTTTGGGCATTACAAGGGTGTTAACCCTTCTTCGTACGTAACCAACTCTCGAATCCGTTTTCTCGACTTTCGTAGACCAAAATTAATGTTTTAAAACAAAACATTTTATAAGGTGATCCAATCACACCTAAAAAGATTGGTGGCGACTTCTGTTTTTGTTTTTCTTAAAGTCGATTCCCATTTGCCAAAACGCGATTTAAAAAAATAGTCTCGACAGATTGGCGACTCCGCTGGGGACTAATAAGAGAGTCAAGCCGTGTAATTGATTATCTCTTGTCTTAATGTTAGAAATTAAAAATTTTAAAATTTAATCCTCTTTGCATTACATGTGTTTGTATTATTGCATGTGTTGTTATATTCTGATACGCATTGCATTTGCATGACTGTTGTGGTCACACCCTTAAGTGGGAGTGAGAAGCTACGCCTTCGTGAGGTTTTCGCCTCCGTGCAGGATAGTGGATCACTTTCGGGATACATCCGTACTTATGGTTTCGTGAGATTTTCATCTCCGTGTAGCCATAGGGAAATGTATTCCCCTGAACTGAACTCGATTCAAATGAGCCTATAATGGGTGAGGATCGAGGAATCTGCTGGTTCGGGTACCACAAACTTTAGAAACAAACCACATATAGAAAAACCGTAAGAGCTCAATATAGATAGAATTATACTTAGGTTATCTTTGTATTTATTAATATCATATGATATTGACTGTTTTCTTTCTTTTGTACATGTCATTTTGTAACACCCCCACGCCCGAAACCATCACCGGAGTCAAGCTTGAGGTGTTACTAAACTTATCTTACCTTTTAAACAACTCTAAACCACTTATTTTAATTTTTAGAATAAACTGTTTTTCTGCGTCATGGTTGCTTAAAAATTCATTTCTCGAGTTTCAAAACTCAAAATTTAGATCCGTAAATTTTTCCTGAAACTAGACTCATATATCTATCTACTAATTTTTCTAGAATTTTTGACTTGGCCAATTAGTACAGTTTATTAGTTAAAGTTTCCCCTGTTTCAAAACTTAACTACACTGACCTCTTCTTACTACGAGCCATGTTTCTTCCTGTAAAAAATTCATATGACTAAGCCGTTTGTTTCTCTCAAAACTAGATTCAATAAGGATTCTAACCATATAAATTACACCTTCTAATTAGTTTTGTACAATTTATGGTGAATTTCCAAAGTTAAAATAGGGGATCTAGAAATCTCTCTGACCCTGTTTCACTAAAACTCAGATATCTCATAAAATATAATACCTTTACCTGTTTTGCTTATTCCATAAGAAAATATACATAATAAGCTTTAATTTAATATATTATTCATCTTCAAACTATGTTTATACAATTTTTAGTGATTTTTCAAAGTTACGTCATTTCTGTTACTTGAATCTGTTTTTAGGTTACTTTCACATTTTTCATAATTTTCATGTGATAATCATCAATCAATCATACATATTAATAAATATGTATATCATCGGCTATTTTATTAGCTAATCACTAGCAAGTATTTACACATCATTCATTGTTCATATTATACCAAAAGTAGCTAAGTTTCTATACATGCCATACCCAAAACAAAACGTCTAGTTATACCGAGTTATTTCTTTGATAGTGTGATCGGCCTCCGACGTTTCCTTCGATCCCCGAGTGACTAGATAAGTACTATAAGAAGAAGAAAATAAAGAGATTAAGCACTAGGCTTAGTAAGCTTACAAGCAAATAAATCACAACATTCAACATAATGGATAATTATGCATAATATCATCTAACATCATAAATTTCTTTACTTCTCAATTTCTATCTTCTTCTTTATTCCCTTACCTTCTTTCTTACCTGACCTTTCCTTTTTCATAAGTATAATCTACTTTTCCTCTGCTGTTAATTCACTGTAATTTAACTGGTATCCTGACCTGTTGAACCACTCGGAATACTAAGGATACTAGTGTAACGCCCCCACGCCCGAGACCGTCGCCGGAGTCGAGTATGAGGTGTTACTAAGCTTAATTTAACATATTTAGAACTTTGGATTATTTATTTCTACATTCACAGCTTTTAAGCTACTTGCATCACAGTCACAAGAAAAATCATATCTCGAGTTACGAAACTCGAAATCAAGATCCGTAAATTTTCCCTGAATCTAGACTCACATATCTATCTATTAATTTTTTTCTAGAATTTTTGGTTGGGCCAATTAGTACAGTTTATTAGTTAAAATTACCCCTATTTCAGGACTTGACTGGTCTGACCTCTGTTTACTACGAACCACATTTCTCTCTGTAAAAAATCCATATGACTATGAAGTTTGTTTCTAATGAAACTAGACTCAATAAGGATTCTGAGAATATAAAATACACCACCTAATTATATCTTTACAATTTATGGTGAATTTATAAAGTTGGAACAGGGGATTCAGAAACTGCTATGACCCTGTTTCACTAAAATTCAAATATCTTGTAACATATAATTCCTTTACCTGTTTCATTTGTTTCATGTAAAACTAGACATAATAAGCTTAAATTTGATATGTATTCCATCACCAAGTTCAATTTCTATGATTTTTAGTAAATTTTTAAACTCGCGTCAGTGTTGCTGCAGTATTCTGTTTATGGCAAATTTCATCCCTTTTATGAGTTTTTATGCACTAAGTATCTTAATAATTTTCCTTAACATCAAATATAATCTAAACTAAATATTTTCATAATTTATCATTATCAAGCATTTCCTCAACCATTCCATCACCATACCATAAGATCATTTACACAAAAAAAAGTATATTGCTATACATGCCATACTTAAATTTACAAGCCATTACCAAAAGTCTTCCGGATAGTGTGACTGAGCCTTCGACCTATCCCGACTCCTGAGCTGGCTTGTCCAAAACTACAATGAGTAAGAAGGAGGGAGTAAGCATAAATGCTTAGTAAGTTCATATGCAAATAATAAGTAACATAACAAACAGTCATACCAATCAACATTAGCATGTATCACTAAAACACATATCACATTTTTAATCATTTTTCATCATCTTATTACCTTATCGTGGTTGTATCAATACTCAACCCGAGGGTTAAATACATACCTGTCCAAAATAACCATTTCACATCACTCACCAATACTTCTCTTTACATCTCGAATATTCCTCCATTGAGTAGAACTTTACCCGTTGAACACATCGGAATATAATTCGGATACATGGATAACTTGCACATAAGTGCCATATATGCAATCAAGCAATCATGTAACCCGCCCATAAGCAAACTCGGACTTAACTCAACGAGCTCAGGCGTTCACATCCATAAGTGAACTCAGACTCAACTCAACGAGTTCGAATGCCTAGTTACATCTCACGAACTCGGACTCAACTCAACGAGTTCGGACATTCGCATCCATAAGTGAACTCGGACTCAACTCAACGAGTTCGGATGCTCAATCATCCTAGTGACATGTCACTTGTATCCTAATCTATTCTTAAGGTTCAAACGGGATTTTTCCTCGAACACTTATCCTTGCCGTCTTCCGTAGAATGCCGAAATCAATACTCGGTAACAATTATATTTAACAAGTAGTTCACATAATTTACATATTATTTGAAATTAACCACAAAGCATACATTTCATAATAAAATTCAGCATAACATATAATTAACATCAATAACTTAAAAATAACCATTATGATACATTATTTACACATGAACTTACCTTGGTACCAAAATACAAAGATTTTGCAATTTAGTCCACAATCTTTTCTTTTCCTCGATTGAGGTCGATTCCACGTCTTTCTTGATCTAAAATAACACATTTAGCTTATTTAATACTCACATTATCAAATTAATCCTTAACTCAAATTTTGGAAAATTTACAATTTTACCCCTAAACTTTTGCATATTTATATTTTTGCCCCTAGGCTCGGGATTAAAATTTATTCCTTATTCTTATGTTTTACAACATGCTGATCACTTTTCTCTTCTATGGCAACATCAAATTCTCACTCTAACATGTACTTGTGACTATTAGGTATTTTTACCGATTAAGCCCTTTTACTCGTTTTTGCTTAAAATCGAGTAGTACAAGTTGTCTAACATAATTTAAAACTTCATATTCTATCATAAAACATCAAAATACAGAAATTTCACCTATGGGTATTTTTCCAAATATAAACCCTAGGTCAAATTATTGCTAACATAAGCTTTATCGAGTTACCGGGATCTCAAAATCGTAAAAATCATTCAAAACGGGGCTTGGAATCACTTACTATGGAGCTTGGAAGCTTGAAACAAACCCTAGCTATGGAGAACCCTTGAAATTTCGGCCTAATGAAGAAGATGGACAAAAATTGGCTTTTAATTTTGTTTTTAATTCATTTTAATAACTAAATGACCAAAATACCCTTACTACTAAACTTTCCAAAAATTCCTTCCATGTCCTAATTTTGTCCATGAACTTAAAATTGGTCAAATTGCTATTTAAGACCTCCACATTAATATTCCAAAACAATTTCATACTAAATGTAACACCCCGTACCATAGTCCGTCGCCGGAGTCGGACACGAGGGGTTTGCAGACTTAAATCACTTCTTTGCACAATCCATTTTAAATTTTCCAGGCAAGCTGGCTAACTGCGTCACTGTCACCTTAAAAATCATATCTTGAGTTTCACAACTCGAAAATCAGCTTCGTGATTTTTCCCCGAAACTAGACTCATATATGCATCTAAAAATTTTTTTCTAGAATTTTTGGTTGGGCCAATTAGTACAGTTTATTAGTCAAAGTCTCCCATGTTACAGGGATTGACTACACTGACCTTTGCGCATTACGACTTGGATATCTCCCTGTACAGGGCTTCAATACTGATGTCGCTTGTTTCTATAGAAACTAGACTCAAAAAGGAATCTATTCATATATGGCATGACTTCTAATTATCTCTGGTTAATTTAAAATGAATTTCCAAAGTCGGAACAGGGAATCCAGAAACCGTTCTGGCCCTGTCTCACGAAAACTTTAGCATCTCATAATATACTGTTCATATGAATGTTTCGTTACTTTCCTATGAAAATAGATTTATCAAGGTTCGTTTACATAATTTATTCACTATTTAATTCCATTCCTACTATTTTTAGTGATTTTCCAAATCTACATCACTGCTGCTGTCAGCATCTGCCTTTAAGGTAGACTTTACCAATTTCATAGTTTCCATGATTCAACTAGCCCTTTTAGCATAAATAGCACAAATTATGATAGTGATTAACCATTCCCATGGCCAATCCTTGTTAAGCATATCCATACCAAATGAGCATAACATTATGCTCAAACATATATAAGCTATTTTCGCATGGCTATCCAAATTTATACAAATCCAAAGGGTCCATGACCCACAACAAAAAGGGTAGTCCTATACATGCCATTTCGAAGTTCAACCAAAATTGTACCAAAAGGGGGCTTTGATAGTGTGGGCGACTTCGACTTCAAAATCCCGAGTCCGATAGCTGAAGAACCAAAATCTATAAAACAGAGAATCAAAGAAACGGAGTAAGCATTAAATGCTTAGTAAGTTTTGAGCAAAGAATTTAGACACAACCAAAGTATAGCATTCATGTAGCTAAACGGATAATTTCATATGCACAAATTTTCAATATCATACTTACTTCACATTACCAACCCTTTTATTCATACACAAAGATCAACTTAGCCAAAGGCCGGTAGCTCATTTATCAACTGAGCGAATACTTATTTGTAAGGGCTCAACTAATTCAAAGCACATACTAAACATACCTCAATGTTGGGATGTTACAAGCGTATTAACTGAAATTTTTACAGCAAGATCATTCATTCCCAAATCACGTACCTTCGGAATTTAACCGGATATAGCTACTCGTTCAAATGACTTCGGGACATAGCCCGGTTATAGTAACTCGCACAAATGCCTTCGGGACTTAACCCGGATTTAGTAACTCGCACAAATGCCTTCGGGACTTAACCCGGATTTAGTAACTCGCACCAATGCCTTCGGGCTTAGCCCGGAATTAGTATCTCGCACAAATGCCTTCGGATCTTAGTCCGGATATGGTCACTTAGCACAAAGCCTTCGGGACTTAGCCCGGACATCATTCGAATAACCATGCACATTTAACGATAAATCATGACACATTCGTATTTCATTTTCATTAGCAAAACTCAAACACAAGACGCTTATCACTCTTGCCATTTCGGCTCAATAGCCACACACAAAGAGCACGATTTTGATTTGCTTAAAACATGATCTAATCAAATCATAATTTAAGCTCTATTACTCAAGAACTTACCTCGGATGTTGTCGAACGGTTTCGACGGCTATTCGACCACTTTTTCCTTCCCTTTATCGGATTTAGTTCCCCTTTGCTCTTGAGCTTAATTCAAACAAATTTAACTCATTAAAGTCTCATTTTGCTAGCTTATGGCCGAATATGACAAGGAGTTTGATAGGTCATATGGCCACCTTTTAGCTCAAATACACAATGGTCATACGCATTTTTAATCACATCAAGCAATTTAATACAATTCATTCGAACATCAAAAGAGAAGCTCAAGGTACTTAGCCCATATATACATTAGACACTAGAGTCACATATGTACGAAATCACGAATCGAATTCAACATACTAGCTAATATTTCCCCTTAGCCGAATTTTCTAAGTCAAGCTAAAGCCATCAATAGGCTACCTATGGCCGAACATACACATAACTTATGTACTTATTCATGTGGCCGAACATACATGTCTATGTTGGGGCCGATTGCATCACAACACCATACCATTTCAATTTTTGGTCATGGTTAAACAAAGAACTTAATGTCTCACTCAAAAATGCTAAAAAGAAGATTCAAGAATCATCAATCCACCATCACATGCACCATTACAAAGCTTCACTTTTAGCATGCAAATGATATCAACACCAATCCACCTTGGCCGAATATCATCTCCATGACATAGTAAAGATTTGAACCATGGGCTATTTAGAACTCAAGCTAACTACTAAAACATGCATGCATCTCATGGAACATCATCAAACATACCTTAGTCTATCAAACCACCATAGCCGATTTCCTCAAAGCTCTTTATCCTTCTTTTTCTTTCTCCTATTCGGCCAAGAACAACATGAGAGCTTTTCTATTCCTTTTTTTTTGGTCATGCATGAGAATGATGAACACATTTTTTTTCTCTTTGTTTTCTTCCTTCAATTTCTTATTAGTTTATTGCCCATGCTTCTTATTTTATTCTTCCATTAACACAACATGTTTCATGACATGTTTTGCCCATCATCCCTTGTCATGGCCGGCCACTAGTACTTAAATGGGGGGAAATTGACATGCAAGTCCACCCCTTTGATTACATGCACTATTAGGCCACTTGCATTTGCCTAGCACATTTCTAAATTTTCTCACATAAGTCCTATCAACTAAATTCACATGCAATTAACTAAATCGAAGCTTAAAACTTTCACACATTTATATTCACATATTTTAGGCAATAATTATCACATTCAAATAATTTGGTGACTCGGTCTAGCGGTCCCGAGACCGCTTTTCGACTAGGGTCACTTTAGGGCTGTCACAACTCTCCCCCACTTAAGAAATTTTCGTCCCCGAAAATCTTACCGGTAAATAGGTTTGGGTATCGTTCTTTCATCGAGCTCTCGGTTTCCCAAGTAGCTTCCTCGATCCCGTGTTTGAGCCATAACTCCTTAACTAACGGAACCCTTTTGTTTCGCAACTCTTTCACTTCACGAGCTAGGATACGAATCAGTTCTTCTTCATAACTCAAGTCAGATTGAATTTCAACTTCTGAGGAATTAATCACATGTGATGGATCGGATCTATAACGTCGAAGCATCGAAACATGAAAGACGTCGTGAATCTTTTCAAGTTCAGGGGGAAAATCAATCTATACGCAACCGGACCAACTCGTTCGGAGATTTCGTACGGCCCAATGAATCTCGGGCTCAACTTGCCCTTACGGCCAAATCTGAGTATCTTTTTCCAAGGCAAAACTTTAAGAAACACTTTATCTCCCACCTGATATTCAATGTCTTTTCGTTTCAAATCCGCATACGATTTCTGACGATCTGTGGCTGCCTTCAGACTTTCACGGATTACCTTTACTTTCTGTTCAGCATCTTTAATCAAATCAACTCCGAAAATTTTACTTTCACCGAGCTCGGTCCAAAACAATGGTGTACGGCATTTACGGCCGTACAAAGCCTCGTAAGGTGCCATCTTAATACTTGATTGAAAACTGTTGTTGTAAGCGAATTCAATCAAAGGTAAATACCGTTCCCATGAGCCGCTGAACTCGAGGATGCAACATCTCAACATATCCTCAAGTATCTGAATTATCCGCTCGGATTGACCATCGGTTTGGGGGTGAAAACCGGTGGTAAAGTGCAGCTTGGTACCCAAAGCTTCTTGCAATTTCTTCCAAAATCGCGAGGTGAATCTCGGATCTTTATCCGACACAACAGAAATCGGTACCCCGTGTAATCTCACAATCTGAGAAACATACAATTCAGCTAGTTTATCCAATGAAAAATCCGTACGTACGGGAATAAAGTGAGCCGACTTAGTCAGTCTATCCACAACAACCCAAATCGCATCTTTCTTACTTACCGATACTGGCAACCCAGATACGAAATCCATCGTGACTCGATCCCATTTCCATTCAGGTACCATGATCGGCTGAAGCAATCCTGAAGGCACTTGATGTTCTGCTTTCACTTGTTGACATATTAAACATCTCGAAACAAAGTCGGAGATGTCTCGTTTCATACCATGCCACCAAAACCGACGTTTCAAATCGTTGTACATTTTCGTACTCCCCGGGTGAATTGACATTCGGCTACAATGGGCTTCATTCAGTATCATCGGAATGAGTTCCGAATTCCTTGGAACACACAAACGACTTCTGAACCTCAAACAATCATCATCATCAATTTGAAACTCCGGTTCCTTGTTCAGAACACACTCAGCCGTTTTGCAACCAATTCATCATCGACTTTCTGAGCTTCACGAATTTGATGAATCAATAATGGTTTGGCTTTTAATTCAGCTACTAACACATTGTCGGGTAGAACAGACAAGTGTACATTCATCGCTCGTAAAGCAAACAATGATTTTCGGCTTAAGGCGTCCGCAACCACATTAGCCTTTCCCGGGTGGTAATCAATGACAAGCTCATAATCTTTTAACAACTCAAGCCAACGCCTTTGTCGCAGATTCAAGTCTCGCTGGGTCATCAAATATTTGAGACTTTTGTGATCCGAAAATACATGGCACTTCTCACCAAACAAATAATGTCGCCATATTTTCAAAGCAAATACGATGGCAGCTAGTTCGAGATCATGGGTCGGATAATTTCTCTCGTGTGGCTTCAATTGTCTCGACGCATAGGCTACAACTCGACCTTCTTGCATCAATACGCAACCCAACCCAAGTAGGGATGCGTCACTATAAATGACAAACTCTTTGCCTGATTTGGGTTGCACTAAAATTGGAGCTTCAGTCAAATAAGTTTTCAGTTGATCGAAACTTTTCTGACATTTTTCCGTCCATTCGAACTTAACATCCTTTTGAAGTAGCTTCGTCATTGGTGTGGCTATCATCGAGAAACCTTTTACAAATAGTCGGTAATAACCGGCGAGCCCCAGGAAGCTCCGAACTTCGGTAATATTTCTTGGAGGCTTCCAGTTAAGTATGGCTGAAATTTTGCTCGGGTCAACTCGAATACCCGATGCGGATACCACATGACCCAAGAAGCTAACCTCTCTTAACCAGAACTCACACTTACTGAACTTAGCATATAACTGCTTATCCCGCAAAATTTGCAACACTAATCTCAGGTGCTCAGCATGTTCGGTCTCATCTCCTGAATAGACCAAGATGTCATCAATGAACACAACTACGAACCGGTCCAAATACTGTCTGAAGATCCGATTCATCAAATCCATAAATACCGCAGGGGCATTAGTGAGCCCGAACGGCATCACTAAGAACTCGTAGTGATCGTACCTCGTTCTGAAAGCAGTTTTGGGTACGTCCGAATCTCGAATCCGCAACTGATAATAACCCGATCTCAAATCTATCTTTGAAAACACTGAGGCTCCCTTTAGTTGATCAAACAAATCATCAATACGCGGTAATGGATATTTATTCTTTATCGTCACTTTATTCAGTTGACGATAGTCAATGCACAACCTCATGGTTCCGTCCTTCTTTTTCACGAACAATACTGGTGCACCCCAAGGTGAGAAACTTGGTCGAGCGAAACCTCTATCCGTCAACTCTTGCAACTGAGCTTTCAATTCTTTTAACTCGGTTGGTGCCATACGATACGGAGCTATCGAAATTGGCGTAGTTCCAGGTACAAGCTCAATACCAAACTCTACCTCTCGAACAGGTGGTAAACCCGGTAATTCTTCAGGAAAAACATCCGGGTATTCACAAACCACCGGCACAGATTCGCGTTTCTTTTCTAATTCTTTGTCATCAAGTACATACGCGAGGTATGCTTCGCACCCTTTTCTTACATATTTCTGGGCCAACATTGCTGATATTACAGCTGGCAACCCCCTTAAGTCCGTAGACTCAACTCGGATTATCTCGTTATTTGCGCACCTCAAATTAATAGTCTTGCTTTTGCAATTCACAACCGCATCATGCGCGGTCAACCAATCCAAACCAAGAATAACATCAAATTCATCAAACGGCAAACGCATCAAGTCCGCCGGAAAACAGGAATCTTGAATTACTAGGGGCATTTCTTACACACTTTGTCGACAAGCAGGTAACGACCCAAGGGATTTGACACCCGAATTACGAACTCAGTAGACTCAATAGGTAAAGTCTTACTGGATGCTAAGGTTTCGCATATATAAGAATGAGTAGAACCAGGGTCAATCAAAGCAATCACATTAGTATCAAAGAGAGTAAAAGTACCGGTAATAACATCTGGCGAGGAAGCATCCTCGCGTGCGCGTATAGCATAAGCCCTAGCAGGAGCGCGAGCCTCGGATCTGGTCGTAGCATCTCTAGATCCTCTCTGACCACCCCTAGCATTGCCCGTATTTCTAGATGGTCTACCTCGAACAGTGGTAGCACCCGGTTTCTCGCTTTGATTTATATTCTGTTCAGACAACCTCGGGCAATCCTTAATGAAGTGGTCAGCTGATCCGCACTTGTAACAGGAGCGATCATGGAATCTACAACTCCCCGAATGCCATTTACCACAATACTGGCACTCCGCTCTGTCCCGACGATCATTTCCAACACTAGCGACCGAAGTGACTCGTGCACCCACAGGGGGTCGATCGCGATCTCGTCTAGAAAAGCCTGAAGTGTCTCTAGATCGGCCTAAGCCATCTCTAAATTTCTTCGATGACTGTGGGAAGGACGTCCCCGAAGACCTCTTACGAAACTCCTTTGCTCCCACCTTAGCTTTTCTTTTCTCCATACTGAGCTCCTCGGCCTTGCAAGCTCGCTCGACAAGTGCCACAAATTCTCGGATTTCCAAAATGCCTACATACAGCTTTATATCGTCATTCAGCCCATCCTCGAAACGTTTACACATCACGGCTTCTGAGGAAATTCATTCTCGTGCGTACCGGCTAAGCCTCACAAATTTTCGTTCATAGTCGGTAACCGACATGGAACCTTGTTTGAGTTCAAGAAATTCCTTCCGTTTTTGGTCAATGAATCTCTGACTGATATACTTCTTTCGAAACTCGGTTTGGAAAAACTCCCAAGTTACTTGCTCTCTAGGCACAACAGAAGTCATTTCCACCAATAGTAGGCAGAATCACGTAGCAAGGAGATAGTACACTTTAGGCACTCATCGGGTGTGCAAGATAGTTCATCTAGTACCCGGATAGTGTTGTCCAACCAAAATTCCGCTTGCTCGGCATCATCGCTGTCCGTGGCTTTAAATTCAGTAGCCCCGTGTTTTCAGATTCTGTCAACTGGAGGCTTATTTGACCTTATTTGGTCAATTACCGGAGGTATGGTAGGTGCGGGGGTGGTATTTGTCGGGAATGGAGGTTGTGGAACAGCCGTATTAGTTCGAATGTATTGGTTGAACCAATCATTCATCACGCTATAGAAAGCTTGTCTAGCTTCATCATTCGGGTTACTAGCATTAGGTTGAGAGTCCACCGGCGCTGTCCCTTGTGCGGGAGCAGGCGCTACACTCTCAAGATCATCAGCTACCGCTCGGTCGGGATCGGGATCCATTACTATAAATAAACACATTTGCAAATGTCAGAAATCACCACACTATCAAATAATCACATAAAATGGCATGTATAGCTAGACCCAACGCATTATGGTAGTCCTAGAATCGACTAAACCGTAGCTCTGATACCAATAAAATTGTAACACCCCGTACCCGAGTCCGTCGCCGGAGTCGGACACGAGGGGTTTGCAGACTTAAATCACTTCTTTGCACAATCCATTTTAAATTTTCCAGGCAAGCTGGCTAACTGCGTCACTGTCACCTTAAAAATCATATCTTGAGTTTCACAACTCGAAAATCAGCTTCGTGATTTTTCCCTGAAACTAGACTCATATATGCATCTAAAATTTTTTTCTAGAATTTTTGGTTGGGCCAATTAGTACAGTTTATTAGTCAAAGTCTCCCATGTTACAGGGACCGACTACACTGACCTTTGCGTATTACGACTTGGATATCTCCCTGTACAGGGCTTCAATACTGATTTCGTTTGTTTCTATAGAAACTAGACTCAAAAAGGAATCTATTCATATATGGCATGACTTATAATTATCTCTGGTTAATTTAAAATGAATTTCCAAAGTCGGAACAGGGAATCCAGAAACCGTTCTGGCCCTGTCTCACGAAAACTTTAGCATCTCATAATATACTGTTCATATGAACGTTTCGTTACTTTCCTATGAAAATAGATTCATCAAGGTTCGTTTACATAATTTATTCACTATTTAATTCCATTCCTAATATTTTTAGTGATTTTCTAAATCTACATCACTGCTGCTGTCAGCATCTGCCTTTAAGGTAGACTTTACCAATTTCATAGTTTCCATGATTCAACTAGCCCTTTTAGCATAAATAACACAAATTATGATAGTGATTAACCATTCCCATGGCCAATCCTTGTTAAGCATATCCATACCAAATGAGCATAACATTATGCTCAAACATATATAAGCCATTTTCGCATGGCTATCCAAATTTATACAAATCCAAAGGGTCCATGACCCACAACAAAAAGGGTAGTCCTATACATGCCATTTCGAAGTTCAACCAAAATTGTACCAAAAGGGGGCTTGATAGTGTGGGCGACTTCGACTTCAAAATCCCGAGTCCGATAGCTGAAGAACCAAAATCTATAAAACAGAGAATCAAAGAAACGGAGTAAGCATTAAATGCTTAGTAAGTTTTGAGCAAAGAATTTAGACACAACCAAAGTATAGCATTCATGTAGCTAAACGGATAATTTCATATGCACAAATTTTCAATATCATACTTACTTCACATTACCAACCCTTTTATTCATACACAAAGATCAACTTAGCCAAAGGCCGATAGCTCATTTATCAACTGAGCGAATACTTATTTGTAAGGGCTCAACTAATTCAAAGCACATACGAAACATACCTCAATGTTGGGATGTTACAAGCGTATTAACTGAAATTTTTACAGCAAGATCATTCATTCCCAAATCACGTACCTTCGGAATTTAACCGGATATAGCTACTCGTTCAAATGCCTTGGGACATAGCCCGGTTATAGTAACTCGCACAAATGCCTTCGGGACTTAACCCGGATTTAGTAACTCGCACAAATGCCTTCGGGACTTAACCCGGATTTAGTAACTCGCACCAATGCCTTCGGGCTTAGCCCGGAATTAGTATCTCGCACAAATGCCTTCGGATCTTAGTCCGGATATGGTCACTTAGCACAAAGCCTTCGGGACTTAGCCCGGACATCATTCGAATAACCATGCACATTTAACGATAAATCATGACACATTCGTATTTCATTTTCATTAGCAAAACTCAAACACAAGACGCTTATCACTCTTGCCATTTCGGCTCAATAGCCACACACAAAGAGCACGATTTTGATTTGCTTAAAACATGATCTAATCAAATCATAATTTAAGCTCTATTACTCAAGAACTTACCTCGGATGTTGTCGAACGGTTTCGACGGCTATTCGACCACTTTTTCCTTCCCTTTATCGGATTTAGTTCCCCTTTACTCTTGAGCTTAATTCAAACAAATTTAACTCATTAAAGTCTCATTTTGCTAGCTTATGGCCGAATATGACAAGGAGTTTGATAGGTCATATGGCCACCTTTTAGCTCAAATACACAATGGTCATACGCATTTTTAATCACATCAAGCAATTTAATACAATTCATTCGAACATCAAAAGAGAAGCTCAAGGTACTTAGCCCATATATACATTAGACACTAGAGTCACATATGTACGAAATCACGAATCGAATTCAACATACTAGCTAATATTTCCCCTTAGCCGAATTTTCTAAGTCAAGCTAAAGCCATCAATAGGCTACCTATGGCCGAACATACACATAACTTATGTACTTATTCATGTGGCCGAACATACATGTCTATGTTGGGGCCGATTGCATCACAACACCATACCATTTCAATTTTTGGTCATGGTTAAACAAAGAACTTAATGTCTCACTCAAAAATGCTAAAAAGAAGATTCAAGAATCATCAATCCACCATCACATGCACCATTACAAAGCTTCACTTTTAGCATGCAAATGATATCAACACCAATCCACCTTGGCCGAATATCATCTCCATGACATAGTAAAGATTTGAACCATGGGCTATTTAGAACTCAAGCTAACTACTAAAACATGCATGCATCTCATGGAACATCATCAAACATACCTTAGTCTATCAAACCACCATAGCCGATTTCCTCAAAGCTCTTTTTCCTTCTTTTTCTTTCTCCTATTCGGCCAAGAACAACATGAGAGCTTTTCTCTTCCCTTTTTTTTTTGGTCATGCATGAGAATGATGAACACATTTTTTTCTCTTTGTTTTCTTCCTTCAATTTCTTATTAGTTTATTGCCCATGCTTCTTATTTTATTCTTCCATTAACACAACATGTTTCATGACATGTTTTGCCCATGCTTCTTATTTTATTTTTCCATTAACACAACATGTTTCATGACATGTTTTGCCCATCATCCCTTGTCATGGCCGACCACTAGTACTTAAATGGGTGGAAATTGACATGCAAGTCCACCCCTTTGATTACATGCACTATTAGGCCACTTGCATTTGCCTAGCACATTTCTAAATTTTCTCACATAAGTCCTATCAACTAAATTCACATGCAATTAACTAAATCGAAGCTTAAAACTTTCACACATTTATATTCACATATTTTAGGCAATAATTATCACATTCAAATAATTTGGTGACTCGGTCTAGCGGTCCCGAGACCGCTTTCCGACTAGGGTCACTTTAGGGCTGTCACACTAAAAACTTCTAGAATGCAAGTTTTGCAACTTATTCGATTTAGTCCCTACTTTCAATTTAAGCACTTTAGGCATAGAATTTCATCACGAAATTTTCTCACAATCATGCAATCATATCATAAACCTAAAAATAATTATAAAATAATTATTTCTATCTCGGATTTATGGTCACGAAACCACTATTCTGATTAGGCCCTAATTCGGGATATTACAACTCTCCCCTCCTTTAAGGATTTTCGTCCTCGAAAATCTTACCGGTAAACAGATGTGGGTATTGATTTCTCATAGTTTCTTCGGATTGCCATGTAGCTTCTTCTACTCCATGCCTTTTCCACAACACCTTCACAAGTGCAACATTTTTATTCCTTAGTTGTTTGACCTCTCGAGTTAAAATCTTAATCGGTTCTTCTTCGTAGGTCATATCTGGTTGTAGTTCAATTTCTGTCGGTGAAACTACATGTGAAGGATCCAAACGATATCGACGTAACATAGATACGTGGAACACATCATGAATCTTCTCTAATTCAGGTGGTAATGCTAACCGATATGCTACCGGTCCAACTTTTTCAATTACTTCATACGGCCCAACAAAACGCGGACTTAATTTGCCCTTCCGTCTAAATCTAAGGACTTTCTTCCACGGAGTCACCTTTAAAAATACTTTATCACCAACTTGAAATTCAATGTCCTTTCGCTTTAGGTCTGCATAAGATTTCTGTCTATCTGAAGCAGCTTTCAAACAATCTCGAATTATCTTCACTTTTTCTTCAGTTTCTTTTATTAGATCAACTCCATAAATCTGATTTTCCTTGAGTTCAGTCCAATACAATGGCGTTCGACACTTACGACCATATAATGCTTCATAAGGTGCCATTTTCAAGCTCGTCTGATAACTATTATTGTAAGCAAATTCCACCAACGGTAAGTATCTTTCCCAACTTCCTTGAAATTCCAATACACAACATCTAAGCATATCTTCAAGAATCTGAATTATTCTTTCTGATTGTCCATCAGTTTGTGGATGAAAAGCAGTACTGAAATTTAACTTCGTACCTAACGTGTCTTGCAACTTTTGCCAAAACCGCGAGGTAAACCTTGGATCTCTATCTGAAATAATCGATAATGGTATTCCGTGTAATCTAACAATTTCTCTAATATACAGTTCAGCCAACTTGTTAAGAGAATAATCCGTACGTACCGGGATAAAATGAGCCGACTTAGTTAATCTGTCAACTATTACCCAGATGGCATCTTTCTTTCACGGAGTCAATGGCAATCCTGAAACAAAATCCATAGTAATCCGATCCCATTTCCATTTAGGAACCATAATAGGATGGAGTAATCCTGAAGGTACTTGGTGTTCAGCTTTCACCTGTTGACAAATTAAGCATTTGGACACAAACTCTGATATATCTCTTTTCATTTCATTCCACCAGTACATTTTCTTCAAGTCATTATACATTTTCGTACTACCCGGATGAATCGAGAAATAACAACTATGTGCTTCCTGTAGGATCTTTTGAATCAATTCCTCATTCTTCGGTACACAAATCCGATCTTTAAACATTAAGCACCCATCAGAACCAATTCTGAAATCTGATCCCGTATCAGCTTCACACTGTTTTCTTTTGGCTAGCAAATCTTGATCATTTTTCTGAGTTTCAGAAATCTCTTGTAAAAACATCGGTCTTGCTCTTAACTCTGCTAGAATCGAACCGTCATCTAACATTTTCAATTGAGTGTTCATAACTCTCAAAGCAAACAACAACTTTCTACTTAAAGCATCGGCAACCACATTCGCTTTTCCCGGATGATAATCAATAACAAGCTCATAATCTTTCAATAACTCCAACCATCTTCGCTGTCTCAAATTCAAGTCTTTTTGTGACACCAAGTATTTAAGACTTTTGTGATCGGTATATACTCGGCACTTTTCACCATACAAATAATGTCGCCAAATCTTCAAAGCAAACACCACTGCAGCCAATTCCAAATCGTGAGTAGGATAATTCCTCTCATGAGGTTTTAACTGCCTCGAAGCATAAGCCACCACTTTTCCTTCTTGCATGAGTACACACCCCAAACCATTTAGAGAAGCATCACTATACACCACAAATTCTTTACCTAATTCGGGTTGTACCAACACTGGTGCTTCAGTTAATAACTTTTTCAATTCTTCAAAACTCTGTTGACATTCTTCCGTCCATTCAAATTTAACATCCTTTCGGAGTAGTCTAGTCATAGGAGCAGCAATTATAGAAAATCCATTTACAAACCGCCGATAATACCCAGCTAGCCCAAGAAACTTCTAACTTCAGTTACGTTTTTCGGTGGTTTCCAATCAACAATGGCTGAAATTTTACTAGGATCAACCCGTATACCATCACCTGAAACAATATGACCCAAAAATCCAACTTCCCGGAGCCAAAATTCACTTTTTCTAAACTTAGCATACAGCTGCTTATCTCTCAAAGTTTGCAAAACTATCCTCAAATGCTCAGCATGCTCTGTCTCATCTTTTGAATAAATTAAAATATCATCTATAAACACCACAACAAATCTGTCCAAGTATGGTCGAAATATGCGATTCATTAAATCCATAAACACAGCAGGAGCATTTGTCAACCCGAATGGCATAACTAAAAATTCATAATGACCGTACCTTGTTCTAAAAGCAGTTTTAGGCACATCCAACTCCTTTACCCGCAGTTGGTAATACCCAGATCTCAAGTCAATCTTTGAAAACCATGTCGCTCCTTTTAGCTGATCAAACAAATCATCGATTCTTGGCAACGGATACTTGTTTTTGATTGTCACCTTGTTTAACTGCCGATAAACAACCTCATAGAACCATCCTTCTTTTTCACAAATAACACGGGAGCACCCCAAGGTGAAAAACTCGGTCTCACAAAACCTTTATCAGTCAACTCTTGCAACTGCGACTTAAATTCCTTCAACTCTGCTGGTGCCATTCTATACGGAGCAATCGAAATCGGAGCTGTTTCCGGTATCAAATCAATACCAAATTCTACTTCCCTGACTGGAGGCAAACCCGGCAATTCTTCTGGAAATACGTCCGCAAATTCACACACAACCGGCACTGATTCAACTTTCTTTTCAACTTCTTTTGTATTAATTACATACGCCAAATAAGCTTCATAACCCTTTCTCAGATATCTTTGAGTCGACATTGAAGAAATCACACTAGGCAATGCCTCTGATTTATCTGATTCAACCCGCAGAGTTTCACCATTTTCACACTTTAATTCTATAACCTTTTCTTTGCAATTTATTTTAGCATCATGCAATGTCAACCAATCCATACCCAAAATAACATCAAACTCATCAAACGGCAACAACATCAAGTCGGCCGGAAAGTAATGATCCCGAATCATTAAAGGACATTTCTTACATACTTTATCAACAGTCACACATTTGCCTAACGGATTCGACACTCTAATCATAAATTCTGTGTTCTCAACAGGTATATTCATACTAGACACTAATTTCATGCACACATATGAATGAGTAGAATCGGGATCAATCAAAGCAATAACATTAACATTATAGAGAGAAAATGTACCGGTAATCACATCAGGTGAGGAAGCATCTTCACGTGCTTTAATAGCATAAGTTCTAGCCGGAGCCCTTCCTTCAGGTCTAACCGGTGCATCCCTGGCTACATTCTTACTGCTTGTTTCACTTCTAACTTTTCTCGGATACCTTCCCCTCGAGTCTGCACCACTAGCTTTTACATTCTGAAATTTTTCTTTCTCAGCTCTTTCTGGGCAGTCTCTAATAAAATGATCCGGAGAACCACATCGAAAACATTCATTTGCTCTGCACGGACCAAAATGATTTCTACCACATCGCTGGCACTCGGGTTTAACAAATCTCGAGTTCCCTACACTGGCTGCAGAAGTATTCTGAGATTTAGGACCCACATTTTGCTTCTTATAATTCCCATATGATTGTCCAGCTGAAAATTGGGAACGAGGATTCATATTCCTTGACTTTCTAGGTTGCTGTGAAAATGAACTACTCATCGGTCTTTTCTTCCAATTTCTAGTCTCAGCCTCTACCTTTTTCTTTTCTTTAAGTAGTTCTTCAGCCTTGCAAGCTCGATCAACCAGTACTACCATTTCTTTTAGTTCAAGGATCCCGACAAATACTTTAATGTCTTCGTTGAGCCCGTCTTCAAATCATCGGCACATCTTGGCTTCTGTAGGAACATATTCCCTGGCATACTTACTCAATCGAACAAACACTCTTTCATATTCTGAGACTGTGATATTACCTTGCTTCAGCTCAAGAAACTCTTTACATTTCTGATCAATAAACCTTTCACTAATATATTTCTTCCGAAACTCTTCTTGAAAGAATTCCCAGGTTACCCTCTCTTTCGGTACCACCGAAATCAAAGTCTTCCACCAATTATAGGCTGAATCTCTCAACAAAGATGTAGCACATTTCAAACATTCTTCAGGTGTACAAGATAATTCATCAAATACCCGGATAGAATTTTCAAGCTAGAACTCTGCTTTCTCTGCATCATCATCAATATTTGCTCTAAATTCTTCAGCCCCTTGTTTACGAATTCTGTCAACGGGGGTTCTGTGAAATTTTATCATATCCATACCTTGAGGCATCGGGGGTACAGGTTGAGGAATTGGGGGAGGTGGGGGAGGTCGTACATTTGGGTTCGTACGAACGAACTCAGAGTACCATGCACTCATCATTTGGAGAAAGGCTTCCCAATCCCTTTCTCCTCCTCCCTGACCAACAGTAGGAGGTGGGTTTTCAGTCAGCGCTGCCCCTTCAGCCGGAGCTGGCGCATTACTCTCTACTTCATCTGCCACAGCTGGATCGGGATCCATTTACTATATAAAAATCATTTAAAAAGGTCAGAAGTCGTCACACTATCACAATTCATACATATGGCATGTATAGCAAAATCTGTACATACAACACGTAGTCCGAGAACTGACTAAACCTGCTCTGATACCACTAAATGTAACGCCCCCACGCCCGAGACCGTCGCCGGAGTCGAGTATGAGGTGTTACTAAGCTTAATTTAACATATTTAGAACTTTGGATTATTTATTTCTACATTCACAGCTTTTAAGCTACTTGCATCACAGTCACAAGAAAAATCATATCTCGAGTTAAGAAACTCGAAATCAAGATCCGTAAATTTTCCATAAATATAGACTCATATACCTATCTACTAATTTTTTTCTAGAATTTTTGGTTGGGCCAATTAGTACAGTTTATTAGTTAAAGTTACCCCTGTTTCAGGACTTGACTGGTCAGACCTCTGTTTACTACGAACCACATTTCTCTCTGTAAAGAATCCATATGACTATGAGGTTTGTTTCTAATGAAACTAGACTCAATAAGGATTCTGAGAATATAAAATAAACTACCTAATTATATCTTTACAATTTATGGTGAATTTCTAAAGTTGGAACAGGGGATTCAGAAACTGCTATGACCCTGTTTCACTAAAATTCAAATATCTTGTAACATATAATTCCTTTACTTGTTTCATTTTTTTCATGTGAAACTAGACATAATAAGCTTAAATTTGATATGTATTCCATCACCAAGTTCAATTTCTATGATTTTTAGTAAATTTTTAAACTCACGTCAGTGTTGCTGCAGTATTCTGTTTATGGCAAATTTCATCCCTTTTATGAGTTTTTATGCACAAGTATATTAATAATTTTCCTTAACATCAAATATAATCTAAACTAAATATTTTCATAATTTATCATTATCAAGCATTTCCTCAACCATTCCATCACCATACCATAAGATCATTTACACAAAAAAAAGTATATTGCTATACATGCCATACTTAAATTTACAAGCCATTACCAAAAGTCTTCCGGATAGTGTGACTGAGCCTTCGACCTATCCCGACTCCTGAGCTGGCTTGTCCAAAACTAAAATGAGTAAGAAGGAGGGAGTAAGCATAAATGCTTAGTAAGTTCATATGCAAATAATAAGTAACATAACAAACAGTCATACCAATCAACATTAGCATGTATCACTAAAACACATATCACATTTTTAATCATTTTTCATCATCTTATTACCTTATCATGGTTGTATCAATACTCAACCCAAGGGTTAAATACATACCTGTCCAAAATAACCATTTCACATCACACTCACCAATACTTCTCTTTACATCTCGAATATTCCTCCATTGAGTAGAACTTTACCCGTTGAACACATCAGAATATAATTCGGATACATGGATAACTTGCACATAAGTGCCATATATGCAATCAAGCAATCATGTAATCCGCCCATAAGCGAACTCAGACTCAACTCAACAAGCTCAGGCGTTCGCATCCATAAGTGAACTCGGACTCAACTCAACGAGTTCGGATGCCTAGTTAAATCTCACAAACTCGGACTCAACTCAACGAGTTCGGACATTCGCATCCATAAGTGAACTCGGACTCAACTCAACGAGTTCGGATGCTCAATCATCCTAGTGACATGTCACTTGTATCCTAATCTATTCCTAAGGTTCAAACGGGATTTTTCCTCGAACACTTATCCTTTCCGTCTTCCGTAGTGTGACAGCCCAAAATTGACCCTAGTCGGGAAGTGGTTTCGGGACCGCTAAACCGAGTCACAATAATAATTAGATGTTATATCCTATGTTTATTTCATGTGAAAGTGCATGTGTGAAAATTTCATGCTTTGATTTTGCCAATTGTGAGTGAAATTTTGAAATGTGACTCATGTGAAAATTTTTGCAAATGCTATAGGCTAATTTGTAGTGGCCAAATAACTTATAGTATGAAATAGGTGGATTTGCATGTCAAATTTCCCACCTTAAAACAAGGTGGCCGGCCATGATGGGCATGATGAGCAATTGTGCAATTTTTTTTTATGGAAATTATGGCATAAGTATGGCACAAATAAAATATGTTAATTTGTGTCATAAAATGTTGGGATAAAACAAATAAAATAAGGGGCATGGGCATAAAATAATGAAAAGGAGTATGGTGAATACAAAAAAAAAATGTGTGTGTAGTTGTTTGTCCCCCCCCCATTGCCGTGAGCTAAAGAAAAGAAAGGAGAGAATTTTTGTTCATCCTTTTCTCATCTTCATACTTGCCGAAACTAGAAAGAAAAACAAAGAAAAAAAATTCTCATCCTTTGGTTCATCCTTGGCCAATAATTTTAAGGAGGAAGGAAGAAGAAAGGTGAAGAGGTTCGGCCATGCATGTAGCTAGGCTAAGGTATGTTTGATGATGTTCCATGAGATGCATGCATGTTTTAGTTGTTAGCTTGAGTTCTACCTAGCCCATGGTCTAAATCTTGCTATGTGATGGAAATGACACTTGACCATGGATGCATCATTCTTGGTTGATGTTTGATGTGGTGGTGATGAGACATGAGGATGAGTTAAGATTCGACCTAGGTAGAGGTTGTGTTAATGCCATTGCATGCTAAATATGAAGCTTGTTAATGATGCATGTGATGATGACTTGATGATTCTTGAACCTCCTTTTTAGCATTTTTGTGTGAGCACATATGTGCATTGGTTGCTAAATGGAGAAGAATCGGCTAGCAAGTTGTGTGCTAAGGCCGAATGTAACTTTGCATGTTAATGAGCAATGCATGTGTTAAATTGATGGAAAGGGGGAGGATGCTTTACTAGTGTGTATATGTGTGTATTAAGTGTTGAAATCGACCCCAAAAATAGACATGCATATTCGGCCAAGGGGGAAAAATTAGCTAATATGTTGTGTTGATGCATGATTTCACATGTATGTGACTTTAATGTCTAATGTATAAATATGGGCTAAGTGCCTTGTGTTCATCTTTTCGATGCCTAAATGATGAAATCAATTTATTTGTTTAATTAAGCTCAAGAGCAAAGGGGAAATAGATCCGATAAAGGGAAGGAAAAAGTGGTCGAATAGTTAGCGGAATCGTTCGACAACACCCGAGGTAAGTTCTTGAGTAAGAGAGCTTAAATTACGATGTGATTAAATCATGTTTTAAGCAAATGAAAATCATGCTCTATGTGTGGCTATTGAGCCGAATGTGCAAGGATGATATGTGCCTTGTGTTTGAGTTTTGCAAATGAAAATGAAATAAGAATGTGCCATGAATTATTGTTAGATGTGCATGATTAATTGAATGCTGTCCGGGCTAAGTCCCGAAGGCTTTGTGCTAAGTGACTATATCCGGACTAAGATCCGAAGGCATTTGTGCGAGTTATTAATTCCGGGTTAAGTCCCGAAGGCCTTTGTGCGAGATACTAATTCCGGGTTAAGTCCCGAAGGCATTCGTGCGAGTTTTAAAATCCGGGTTAAGTCCCGAAGGCATTGTATGAGTTACTATAGCCGGGCTATGTCCCGAAGGCACTTGAATGAGGAGCTATATCCGGTTAAATTCCGAAGGTACGTGATTTTGGTAATGAATGAGCTTGCTGTAAAATTTCAGCTAATACTCGAAAAACATCCCAATATTGGGATATGTTACGTATGTGTTGAATTTAATCGAGCCCTTACAAATAAATATTCGCTCAGTTGATGAACGAGCTACCGGCCTTCGGCTAAGTTGGTCTTTTGTGTATGTACATAAGGGTTAACGTTGTGAAGTAAGTTTGATGTCGGAAAATTGTGTATTATGAAATATTCCGTTTAGCTAAATGTGTGCTATTCTTTCGTTATGCTGGAATTCCTTGCTCAAAACTTACTAAGCATAAATTGCTTACTTCGTTCCATTGCTCCTCTGTTTTATAGATTTTTGGTTCTCCAGCTATCGGACTCGGGATCTTAAAGTCGAAGTCGCCCACACTATCAAATGCTCTTTTGGGTACTTTTTTGGTTGAATTTTGATATGGCATGTTTAGGACGACCCATTGTTGTTTTTCGAGTACTTTATGTGATGTATAAGTTTTGGATAGCCATGTGAAAATGGCTTATATGTGTTTAAGTATAATGTTATAATCATTTAGTGTGGATATGCTTGACAAGGATTGGCCACGGGGATGGTTAATCACTTTCATAAATTGTGCTATGTATGCAAAAAGGGCTAGTTGAACCATGAAATAGGTAAAGCCTACCTTAAAGGTAGATGCTGACAGCATCAGTGACGTATATTTGGAAAATCACTAAAAATAGTAGGAATGGAATTAAATAGTGAATAAATTATGTAAACAAACCTTGAAGAATCTAATTTCATAGGAAAGTAACGAAACAATCATACGGACAGTATGTTAAGAGATATTAAGGTTCTCGTGAGACAGGGTCAGAACGGGTTCTGGGTTCCTTGTTCCGACTTTGGAAATTGATTATAAATTAACCAGAGATAATTAGGAGTCATACCATATATGTATAGATTCCTCTCTGAGTCTAGTTTCTATAGAAACAAACAGCATCAGTATTGGAGCCCTGTACAAGGAGATATCCAAGTCGTAATGCGCAAAAGTCAGGGTAGTCGATTCCTGTAACATGGGAGACTTTAACTAATAAACTGTACTAATTGGCCCGATCAAAAATTCTAGAAAAAAATATGTAGATGGGCATATGAGTCTAGTTTCAGGGAAAAATCACGAAACTGATTTTCGAGTTGTGAAGCTCAAGATATGATTTTTAAAGCGAGTAGTACACAGATTGGGCAGTGTCTGGAAATTTTTCAAAGTTTGTTAACACCTCGTGTTCGACTCCGGTGTCGGACTCGGGTTCGGGGTGTTACACGTAGAATGCCGAAATCAATACTCGGTAACAATTATATTTAACAAGTAGTTCACATAATTTACATATTATTTGAAATTAACCACAAAGCATACATTTCATAATAAAATTCAGCATAACATATAATTAACATCAATAACTTAAAAATAACCATTATGATACATTATTTACACATGAACTTACCTTGGTACCAAAACACAAAGATTTTGCAATTTAGTCCACAATCTTTTCTTTTCCTCGATTGAGGTCGATTCCACGTCTTTCTTGATCTAAAATAACACATTTAGCTTATTTAATACTCACATTATCAAATTAATCCTTAACTCAAATTTTGGAAAATTTACAATTTTACCCCTAAACTTTTGCATATTTACATTTTTGCCCCTAGGCTCGGGATTAAAATTTATTCCTTATTCTTATGTTTTACAACATGCTGATCACTTTTCTCTTCTATGGCAACATCAAATTCTCACTCTAACATGTACTTGTGACTATTAGGTATTTTTACCGATTAAGCCCTTTTACTTGTTTTTGCTTAAAATCGAGTAGTAAAAGTTGTCTAACATAATTTAAAACTTCATATTCTATCATAAAACATCAAAATACACAAATTTCACCTATGGGTATTTTTCCAAATATAAACCATAGGTTAAATTATTGCTAACATAAGCTTTATCGAGTTACCGGGATCTCAAAATCGTAAAAATCATTCAAAACGGGGCTTGGAATCACTTACTATGGAGCTTGGAAGCTTGAAACAAACCCTAGCTATGGAGAACCCTTGAAATTTCGGCCTAGTGAAGAAGATGGACAAAAATTGGCTTTTAATTTTGTTTTTAATTCATTTTAATAACTAAATGACCAAAATACCCTTACTACTAAACTTTCCAAAAATTCCTTCCATGTCCTAATTTTGTCCATGAACTTAAAATTGGTCAAATTGCTATTTAAGACCTCCTCATTAATATTCCAAAACAATTTCATACTAAAAACTTCTAGAATGCAAGTTTTGCAACTTATTCGATTTAGTCCCTACTTTCAATTTAAGCACTTTAGGCATAGAATTTCATCACGAAATTTTCACACAATCATGCAATCATATCATAAACCTAAAAATAATTATAAAATAATTATTTCTATCTCGGATTTATGGTCACGAAACCACTATTCCGATTAGGCCCTAATTCGGGATATTACAACTAGGGTCGTTCCTGTCTATCAATATCCTGCCAATGCCATGTCTTTGAAATGGACTTACATGAATTATTCCTGTCTCCAATGCCATATATAATATGGACTTATATGGCTCAATCTTGTGTCTAAAGCCATATTTCTAATATGGACTTACATGGCTCATTTCTGTTCTGTCCTGTCAACCCTAATATCCTAACATTCCTAGGGTTCAACCGGGGCTTGCTAACACTTTTCCTCTGTCACTCCACCTTAAATTCGACTTTACATATTTTCATAACATAAGTATATAAATGCTGGAAATTGACAATAATAATGTAAAATAAAAGAATATTGCATTTATTTACTGTAACTTACCTTGATACAAAATGTGACTAAACTTTACAATTTAGTCCTTTACTTTTTCTTTTCCCCGATCTACTCCCGAATTTCGTTCTTCTTGATCTATAATAGCAAATTTAACTTATTTAATATTCACATTTATTAAAACAGTCCTTGACCCAAACTTTTGCAAAATTATATTTTTACCCCTAAACTTTCACATATTTGCACTTTTGCCCCAAGGCTCGTAAATTAAACTTCATCCTATTTTCTTATGTTTTATGACATGCTGATCATTTTTCCCTTCTATGGCAATATCAAAATCACACTCTAACATATACTTATGACTATTGGTATTTTTTTTTCAAATTTAAGCCCTTTTACTCGTTTTCACTTAAAACCGAGTAGCATAAGTTGTTTAACATAATTTAAAACCTCATATTCTATCATAAAACACCAAAATACACAAATTTCAGCCATGGGTATTTTTCCAAATATGAACCCTAGGTTGAATTATTGCTAGAATAAGCTTAATCAAGTTACCGGGACTCCAAAAACGTAAAGATCATTAAAAACGGGGCTTGGAATCACTTACTATGAAGCTTGAAAGTTGAAGAAACCCCAGCTATGGAGGAGAAAAAAAATCGGCAGAAACTAATTGAGAAGATGACCATTTTTGTGTTATTTTTCCCTATTTAATTCATTTAATATCCAAATGACCAAATTACCCCTCCTTACTAAACTTTCAAAAATTCCTTCCATGTCCTAATTTTTGTCCATGAACTTAAAATTGGTCAAATTGTTATTTAAACCCTCCTAATTAATATTCCAAAGTAATTTCATAATAAAAACTTCTAGAATGCAAGTTTTGCAAATCATTCAATTTAGTCCCTAACCTCAACTTAAGCACTTTATGCATGGAATTTCATCACGAAATTTTCACACAATCATGCAATCATACCATGAACCTTAAAATAATAATAAAATAAATTTTTCTACCTCGGATTTGTGGTTTCGCAACCACTATTCCGTTTAGGCCCTATTTTGGGATGTTACATTTCTCCCCCCTTTTAGGGATTTTCGTCCCGAAAATCTTACCTGTGAAGAGATTTGGGTACTGTTTTCGCATAGCCTCTTCGGGTTCCCATGTAGCCTCATCTACCCCGTGTCTATTCCATAGTACTTTCACAAGTGCAATACTTTTATTCCTTAATTGCTTTACCTCTCGAGTTAGAATCTTTACCGGTTCTTCACCGTAAGTCATGTCTGGCTGAATCTCGACCTCTGTCTGAGAAATCACATGTGACGGATCTGAACGATAACGACGTAGCATAGACACATGAAATACATTATGAATCTTCTCTAACTCAATCGGCAAAGCTAACCGATATGCTAATGGTCCGACTCTCTCAATTACTTCAAACGGTCCAATAAAACGTGGACTTAGTTTGTCTTTCTTTCCAAATCTGAGAACTTTCTTCCACGGGGATACTTTCAAAAAAACTTTGTCACCAACTTGATACTCGATCTCTTTTCTTTTTAAATCTGCATATGACTTCTGCCTGTCTGAAGCTGCTTTTAAACAATTTCTGATAACTTTCACTTTTTCTTCTGTTTCTTTAACTAGATCAACCCCGTAAATCTGGCTTTCTTTAAGCTCTGTCCAATATAAAGGTGTACGGCATTTACGTCCATAAAAAGCTTCATAAGGTGTCATCTTCAAACTTGACTGGTAACTATTATTATAGGAAAACTCTACCAATGGTAAGTATTTTTCCCAACTACCTTGAAATTCTAATACACAACATCTAAGCATATCTTTAAGTACCTAAATAACTCTCTCTGACTGACCGTCGGTTTGAGGATGGAAAGCTGTACTAAAACTCAACTTTGTGCCCAAAGCCTCTTGTAATTTCTTCCAAAACCGTGAAGTAAATCTTAGATCTCTGTCTGAAATGATCGATAATGGTACCCCATGTAGCCTGACTATCTCTGAAATATACAACTCCGCCAACTTGTCAAGTGAATAATCCATACGAACTGGGATAAAATGAGCCGACTTCGTTAACTTATCAATCACAACCCATACTGCATCTTTCTTTCTCGGTGTAAACGGTAATCCTGTCACAAAATCCATAGTAACTCGATCCCATTTCCATTTCGGAACTAGCACAGGCTGCAATAATCCTGAGGGTACCTGATGTTCGGCCTTTACCTGTTGACAAATCAAGCATCTAGAAACAAACTCTGAAATATCTCTTTTCATTCCTACCCACCAATACAATTTCTTCAAATCATTATACATTTTTGTACTACCTGGATGAATAGATAAAGGACTGCTATGTGCTTTCTGTAAAATCTTCCGAATAAGCTCATCATTCTTTGGTACACATATTCTGTCTCTAAACATCAAACAACCATCAGAACCAATCCAGAAATCTGATTCTATGCCTGACTCACATTGAGCTCTTTTAGCTTGTAACTCATTATCATCTTTCTGAGCTTCACAAATCTCTTCAAAAAATACCGGTTTAGCTCTCAATTCAGCTAAAATAGAACCATCATCTGACATGGCTAAATTGGTATTCAAAGCTCGCAATGTAAATAAAATTTTCCTACTTAAAGCGTCAGCAACTACATTTGCCTTACCTGGGTGATAATCAATCACTAACTCATAATCTTTAAGCAATTCCAACCATCTTCTTTACCTGAAATTCAAATATTTTTGAGTCATCAAGTATTTCAAGCTTTTATGATCGGTAAATATCTGGCACCTTTCACCATACAAATAATGTCTCCAAATCTTCAATGCAAATACAATAGCAGCTAGCTCTAAATCATGTGTCGGATAATTTTTCTCATGTGGCTTCAATTGTCTAGAGGCATAAGCAATTACCTTTCCTTCCTGCATGAGTACACAACTGAGCCCATTCAAGGATGCATCACTGTAAATCACAAATTCTTTACTCAGTTCCGACTGTACTAAGATAGGAGCTTTCGTCAACAATGCCTTTAACTTGTCAAAACTTTGTTGGCACTTCTCAGTCCATTCAAACTTAACATCCTTCCGTAGCAGTCTCGTCAACGGGGTAGCTATCATGGAAAATCCCTCCACAAATCGTCTATAATATCCGGCAAGACCAAGAAAACTTCTAACTTCTGATACATTTCTAGGAGGCTTCCAATCAACAATGGCTAAAATCTTGCTCGTATCAACCTTAATACCTTCACCTGAGACAATATGTCCAAGAAAACCAACTTCTCGTAACCAGAACTCACTTTTGCTGAACTTGGCATACAACTGATTATCTCTCAGAATTTGTAAAACTGTTCTCAAATGCTCTGCATGCTCAGTCTCATCATGAGAATAAATCAAAATATCATCAATGAACATAACTACAAACTTATCTAAATACGATCTGAAAATTCGGTTCATTAAGTCCATGAAAATGGCAGGAGCATTAGTCAAGCCAAATGGCATCACAAGGAACTTGTAATGACCATACTTAGTCCGAAAAGCAGTGTTCAGGACATCTGACTCTTTAACTCGCAACTGATAGTATCCGGATCTCAAATCTATCTTGGAAAACACAGTAGCTCCTTTCAATTGATCAAACAAATCATCAATTCTAGGCAATGGATACTTGTTCTTTACTATTACCTTGTTAAGTTGCCGATAATCTATGCATAATCTCATCGATCCGTCTTTCTTTTTCACAAATAGCACTGGTGCACCCCATGGTGAACTACTAGGTCTTACCAAGCCTTTATCTGTTAATTCCTGCAACTGAGCTTTCAACTCTTTCAATTCCAATGGAGCCATTCTATAAGGAGCAATAGAAATGGGCGTGGTACCTGGAATCAACTCAATACCAAACTCAACTTCTCTAACAGGAGGCGAACCTGGTAGTTCATCCGGAAACACATCGGGAAACTCACATACCACAGGCACTGATTCAATTTTCAATTCTGGATCTTTAGTGTTTAACACAAAAGCAAGATAAGCTTCATACCCTTTTCTCAAACATTTCTGAGCAGACATAACAGAAATTATGGGAAATAAACTATCTGACTCTTCTGAATTAACCCGAAGAATTTCACCATTTTCACACTTCAACTCAATGAATTTCTTTCCACAATTCACTATCACATCATGTGTAGTCAACCAATCCATACCAAGAATCACATCATACTCATCAAATGGCAATAGCATGAGATCAACCGGAAAACAGTAGCCTCTAATCATTAAAGGACAATTTCTACATACTTTATCTACTAATACATGCTTGCCTAATGGATTCGATACTTTAATCACAAATTCTGTAGATTCTATAGGCATACTTATACTAGGCATCAATTTCATACAAACATAAGAATGAGTCGAACCCAGATCAATCAGAGTAATGACATTAATATCATGTAGAGAAAATGTACCCGTAATCACATCGGGGGAGGATGCCTCTTCGCGTGCACGGATAGCATAAGTCCTTGCAAGGGCTCTAACATCTGGTCTCACAGCCGAATCTCTAAAGGTACCTCTGTTACTTGCTCCTACTCCCGGTTGCCTCGGTGATCTACCTCTAGTAGGAGCATTTCTGGATCTAGCACTCTGTGTTACTTCTCGGCTAGCTACTTCTGGACATTCTCATACAAAATGATCTGGAGCACCACATTTATAGCAAAAATTTTTGCCTGCCCGACAAGGACCATAATGAAGTCTACCACACCGTGGACACCCTGATCTACCCTGTCTGACATTACCTACACTCGTAGTCGAGGTGGTCTGAGCCTTCGGATCCTTAAATCTGCTACCTCTATTCTGACTAGATTGCCCTACCGAAAAGCTAGATCTGGTAGAAAACTCTTTGGGCTTCTTGGATGTAGCCTGAAATGATCTGCTCATCTGTCTCTTCTTTGTATCTTGTGTCTCTATCTCAACTTTGCCTTTTCTTTTTAACAGCTCCTCTACCTTACAGGCTTTTTCAACTAAAATAACAAACTCTTTTATTTCTAGGACACCCACTGACAGTTGGATATCATCATTTAACCCATCCTCAAACCTTTTACACATGATAGCCTCTGTGGACACACATTCTCGAGCATATTTACTAAGCCTGACAAATTCGCGCTCATAATCGGTCACTGTCATAGTACCTTGTTTCAATTCCAGGAATTCCTTTCTCTTCTGGTCAATAAACCTCTGACTGATGTACTTTTTACGAAATTCCTCCTGAAAGAAATCCCAAGTGACCCTCTCCTTTGGTACAACTGATACAAGTGTCTTCCACCTGTAGTAGGCTGAGTCTCTAAGAAGTGATACTACACATTTCATACATTCCTCGGGTGTACAAGATAATTCGTCAAAGACTCTGATAGTATTTTCTAACCAAAATTCTGCTCTTTCTGCATCATTATCTTTTGTTGCTCGGAACTCTTCTGCCCCTTGTTTCCTGATTCTATCAACTGGTGGCTTTTCTCTTACCACTGTACCTGTGACTGGGAAGCTTGAGCTACATGGGTAGCCTGAGAATCATGAGGGGGTGGAGGTCTAACTGCCGGATTCGTACGAACAAACTCGGCAAACAAATCATTCAAAGCTCGGAAGAGAGCTTCTCGAGTCACTCCTCCCTGATTAACTATTACTGGCCTATTCTCAGATGGCGCTGCCCCTTCTGTGGGAGCAGGCGCATTACTTTCTACATCATCATCACCAGTTCGTCTGGGATCCATTACTATAAAATAAAATATTTAAAAATCGTCAAGAGTCGTCACACTATCAAAATACAAGTATGGCATGTATAGCTAGACTTTTTCTCACACTAACTGTTCCGAGAACCTACTAAACCTGCTCTGATACCAATAATGTAACTCCCCCGCGCCCGAAATCATCACCGGAGTCAAGCTTGCGGTGTTACTAAACTTATCTTACCTTTTAAACAACTCTAAACCACTTATTTTAATTTTTGGAATAAACTATTTTTCTGCGTCATGGTTGCTTAAAAATTCATTTCTCGAGTTTCAAAACTCAAAATTTAGATCCGTAAATTTTTTCTGAAACTAGACTCATATATCTATCTACTAATTTTTTTCTAGAATTTTTGACTTGGCCAATTAGTACAGTTTATTAGTTAAAGTTTCCCCTATTTCAAAACTCAACTACACTGACCTCTTCTTACTACGAGCCATGTTTCTTCCTGTACAAAATTCATATGACTAAGCCGTTTCTTTCTCTCAAAACTAGATTAAATAAGGATTCTAACCATATAAATTACACCTTCTAATTAGTTTTGTACAATTTATGGTAAATTTCCAAAGTTGAAACAGGGGATCTAGAAATCGCTCTGACCCTGTTTCACTAAAACTCAGATATCTCATAAAATATAGTACCAATAATGTAACACCCCCACGCCCGAAACCATCACCGGAGTCAAGCTTGAGGTGTTACTAAACTTATCTTACCTTTTAAACAACTCTAAACCACTTATTTTAATTTTTGGAATAAACTATTTTTCTGCGTCATGGTTGCTTAAAAATTCATTTCTCGAGTTTCAAAACTCAAAATTTAGATCCGTAAATTTTTCCTAAAACTAGACTCATATATCTATCTACTAATTTTTTTCTAGAATTTTTGACTTGGCCAATTAGTACAGTTTATTAGTTAAAGTTTCCCCTGTTTCAAAACTCAACTACACTGACCTCTTCTTACTACGAGCCATGTTTCTTCCTGTACAAAATTCATATGACTAAGCCGTTTGTTTCTCTCAAAACTAGATTCAATAAGGATTCTAACCATATAAATTACACCTTCTAATTAGTTTTGTACAATTTATGGTGAATTTCCAAAGTTGAAATAGGGGATCCAGAAATTGCTCTGACCCTGTTTCACTAAAACTCAGATATCTCATAAAATATAATACCAATAATGTAACACCCCCACGCCTGAAACCATCACCGGAGTCAAGCTTGAGGTGTTACTAAACTTATCTTACCTTTTAAACAACTCTAAACCACTTATTTTAATTTTTGGAATAAACTGTTTTTCTGCGTCATGGTTGCTTAAAAATTCATTTCTCGAGTTTCAAAACTCAAAATTTAGATCCGTAAATTTTTCCTAAAACTAGACTCATATATCTATCTACTAATTTTCTAGAATTTTTGACTTGGCCAATTAGTACAGTTTATTAGTTAAAGTTTCCCCTGTTTCAAAACTTAACTACACTGACCTCTTCTTACTACGAGCCATGTTTCTTCCTGTAAAAAATTCATATGACTAAGCCGTTTGTTTCTCTCAAAACTAGATTCAATAAGGATTCTAACCATGTAAATTACACCTAATTAGTTTTGTACAATTTATGGTGAATTTCCAAAGTTGAAATAGGGGATCCAGAAATCTCTCTGACCTTGTTTCACTAAAACTCAGATTTCTCATAAAATATAATACCTTTACCTGTTTTGCTTAATCCATAAGAAAATATACATAATAAGCTTTAATTTCATATATTATTCATCTTCAAACTATGTTTATACAATTTTTAGTGATTTTTCAAAGTTACGTCATTTCTGTTACTTGAATCTGTTTTTAGGTTACTTTCACATTTTTCATAATTTTCATGTGATAATCATCAATCAATCATACATATTAATAAATATGTATATCATCAGCTATTTTATTAGCTAATCACTAGCAAGTATTTACACATCATTCATTGTTCATATTATACCAAAAGTAGCTAAGTTTCTATACATGCCATACCCAAAACAAAACGTCTAGTTATACCGAGTTATTTCTTTGATAGTGTGATCGGCCTCCGACGTTTCCTTCGATCCCCGAGTGACTAGATAAGTACTATAAGAAGAATAAAATAAAGAGATTAAGCACTAGGCTTAGTAAGCTTACAAGCAAATAAATCACAACATTCAACATAATGGATAATTATGCATAATATCATCTAACATCATAAATTTCTTTACTTCTCAATTTCTATCTTCTTCTTTATTCCCTTACCTTCTTTCTTACCTGACCTTTCCTTTTTCATAAGTATAATCTACTTTTCCTTTGCTGTTAATTCACTGTAATTTAACTCGTATCCTGACCTGTTGAACCACTCGGAATACTAAGGATACTAGGGTCGTTCCTGTCTATCAATATCCTGCCAATGCCATGTCTTTGAAATGGACTTACATGAATTATTCCTGTCTCCAATGCCATATATAATATGGACTTATATGGCTCAATCTTGTGTCTAAAGCCATATTTCTAATATGGACTTACATGGCTCATTTCTGTTCTGTCCTGTCAACCCTAATATCCTAACATTCCTAGGGTTCAACCGGGGCTTGCTAACACTTTTCCTCTGTCACTCCACCTTAAATTCGACTTTACATATTTTCATAACATAAGTATATAAATGCTGGAAATTGACAATAATAATGTAAAATAAAAGAATATTGCATTTATTTACTGTAACTTACCTTGATACAAAATGTGACTAAACTTTACAATTAGTCCTTTACTTTTTCTTTTCCCCGATCTACTCCCGAATTTCGTTCTTCTTGATCTATAATAGCAAATTTAACTTATTTAATATTCACATTTATTAAAACAATCCTTGACCCAAACTTTTGCAAAATTATATTTTTACCCCTAAACTTTCACATATTTGCACTTTTGCCCCAAGGCTCGTAAATTAAACTTCATCCTATTTTCTTATGTTTTATGACATGCTGATCATTTTTCCCTTCTATGGCAATATCAAAATCACACTCTAACATATACTTATGACTATTGGTATTTTTTTTTCAAATTTAAGCCCTTTTACTCGTTTTCACTTAAAACCGAGTAGCATAAGTTGTTTAACATAATTTAAAACCTCATATTCTATCATAAAACACCAAAATACACAAATTTCAGCCATGGGTATTTTTCCAAATATGAACCCTAGGTTGAATTATTGCTAGAATAAGCTTAATCAAGTTACCAGGACTCCAAAAACGTAAAGATCATTAAAAACGGGGCTTGGAATCACTTACTATGAAGCTTGAAAGTTGAAGAAACCCCAGCTATGGAGGAGAGCAAAAATCGGCAGAAACTAATTGAGAAGATGACCATTTTTGTGTTATTTTTCCCTATTTAATTCATTTAATATCCAAATGACCAAATTACCCATCCTTACTAAACTTTCAAAAATTCCTTCCATGTCCTAATTTTTGTCCATGAACTTAAAATTGGTCAAATTGTTATTTAAACCCTCCTAATTAATATTCCAAAGTAATTTCATACTAAAAACTTCTAGAATGCAAGTTTTGCAAATCATTCAATTTAGTCCCTAACCTCAACTTAAGCACTTTATGCATGGAATTTCATCACGAAATTTTCACACAATCATGCAATCATACCATGAACCTTAAAATAATAATAAAATAAATTTTTCTACCTCAAATTTATGGTTTCGCAACCACTATTCCGTTTAGGCCCTATTTTAGGATGTTACACATTTTGCATTTAAAAGGTATCGATTCACCGTCAGTTTCTAAGTTAGAAAGTTTTATTATGGAGAACGAACTTCTTGATGGAATAGAGGGCAACGTTAACGTCCATAAATGGTCAAAGGAAACGCTGAAGGATACACATCAGAATTATGGGGTTACACTCGCATCAGCGTGGCACAAAATAATCTCCAGGAGTTAAAGGAAATATGGGATCAATGGAGTAATGAAGCCAAGCAGTTGTTCTACAATAACTAAGGAGACTTGCAGTATTTGCTTGACAGGAGGATAGATGAGCAATTCAAAGTGAGTGTGGGAGTATTGATGGACACTTTTACCCTTATAGCATTTCTCTTTCATATGAAGACGGTTACCATGTGGATGGTAAGGGTATTGGAAGAAAAGTGATTGATAGAGTGCATGAGACCTACACAAATGAGTTGGATGGAAAGAATTTTTCCTATGATGGTAAAAAGCTCGTTTACTATAGGACCGCTACCAAACAACAAGCTTGAGTTTACTGTTGTACTTATTAGAAATAATGGAAATGCAAGCCCCGATGGCCTGGATAGCTCAAGTAAGCGTGAAAGAAGCGATTAAAGAAGAGCGTATCATACAAACACCTTTAGAGATTAGCTATGCTGTGAAGGTACCGAGGCAGGATGCTCTGCGTGGGTAGAAATCTGAAAGCTCTCAAGAAACATTGAGGATATAGGATATTATTTTAAGGTAGCACACTACATAATGGGATACCTACCTGTTCGCTAATCTATCTGAAAATAATCAGAACAACTTCACAGGTATTGGAGGAGGTGCCCTTAGCTGTACATATTACCCCACAGGTAAGGTCGTAGCTCAAACTCAGGAGGCAGCTGATTATTTACAAACATTGGCGGCACAGGCTGACATATTGAGCACCAATATAAGCTACAATCTGATCGTGGTCAAGAGTTTGTTTTGTTGTTAAAACTTTAGGCATTAGGGAAAAAGCGTATTTGCAATCCATTTATATATAAAGATATTCTTTTTCTAAATAAAGTTTTCTAAATGAGATTGAATCGAGATCGATACCTTTTGCATTGATTTGCATCTTATAGCATTTCATTGCATCATTTGCATTCAAAATTATAAAAAGACCATAATTAGTTAAAGTTATTAAAAAGAGAGAGAGAGAAGAAGGTCATGGCTGAGTGAAAAAGAAGTTGAATGGGAATTAACGATGTTCCCTTACATATCCCCGACTTTTGTGTCAGGAGGGATAGCTTACCCGGAGAAGGGGGTGTTTGGAAATGAAAATCATCCTATCAATGTCATACATGAGGAAGGGACTGGACAAAGAAACCTTGAGGGCATTCGCCCTTACAAACTGGGAAGTTCTTTAAACAATTGGACTACAGAAGAGCTTCCTGTAATCTTTAGGAATTTTACGGAGTAATATTCAGAACACTCTTGTTGCTCTAAAGCCTAGGAGTAATGAGATTTCTTTTAAGAAGTGTGCTCATGTTCAGACATTTTTATTTTCAATAAAACATACTTTTATTATTTATCCGAGTAAATATTCTTTCATTCTGATTCTTTTGACCTTTGACATTCTTTATAAATTTTCATTTCATGTAAATAGTCATTCTTGAATTCATTTATTCCTTGTATATTCTTTTGTGTGCCTATCATAGATCCCTAGATATCAATGACACGGGCAACGATACTACAGATTCAGAGTTCCTTTTGAGTGCGATATGTGTTTAGACGAATCTCAGTACTTTGAAGGTGACAGAAATTGTGACTTGTTTTTGAATTTGTTGAAAATGGTTTTTACCCCATGAAGTGGTGGTAGGAAATATAGCCTTAGAGGAAGGAAAGATTGCGAAATTGGAATTAGCTGAGGAGATAAAACAAGACCTTGTTAAGACTATTATGGGAATTCAAAAATGTGGTCCAAAGACGCATGCAGGAGGATTTGCAATTGCCAGGATAAACATGAGGTTTTGGGGTACTGTTGGTCCACCATGGAAAGGGATCGCATCAGTTGTACAATGAATGCCAAATTTAAAGGAGTCAAGACTTATGGGGCATGTATGTTATGGGCCCGAGCTCGTCAAAAGTTTCAAGCTGACAATGACTATTTTTGTGGACGTCAAGTACTCCATTAAGAGGGGTAGATAGCTTCATATGCCAATATTACAAAGTCAAAAGTTATTCATTTCAAAAAAAAAAAAAGAAAGATTATATATAATTGCACAATGCCAAAAGTTTGCAGTCTTTTCAAAGATAATGCGCCATACCACAGTACAACAAAGGTTGCCAAAAGAAAAGAAAAAGAAGAAAAAAACAAATTACAGAAGATGACCGAGACTGGTAAAAATTGGCATAAGAAACTACCGCCTACTCGCCTACTCTCTATGCTTACGCTGAGACAAACACCTTCAATTCCAGTTGTTTCAAAGGTTCCAACCATTATCCTTGGAATGGGTGCATTGTTTGGCTTTCCTGAGCAGTCTGATGTGCCTTCAATAACTGCGATGGTTAGCTCCAGGCGGTGGCCATTGATTTCCAGCTATGGGGCATCAGGCTGTACACAGTCTCTGAAGCTTAAAATGATATATTCTTTCTTCAAAACCAGTTTCTTACAAAGTGGATGACGGTATCATAGACTTCTATACAAGGTCAGGGAAGAGGAAACCTGATCAAATCATTATTTTCAGGAATGGGGTTAGCGAGTCTCAATTCAATCAAGTTTTGATCAAGTTATTGAGGCTTGCAAGTTCCTTGACGAGAAGTGGAACCCTAAAGATTGTGGTTATTGTTGTACGAAAAACCATCATACCAAGTTTTTTTCAGCAGGGATCTCCTGACAATGTGCTACATGGTACTGTCATTGACAACAAAGTATGCCATCCAAAGAACAATGATTTTTACCTTGGTACCCGTGCTGGAATGATTGGAATCATAAGGCAAACCCACTATCATGTTCTCTTAGACCAGGCTGGGTTTTCGGCTGATGATCTACAAGAGCTTGTTCATTCTTCATTTTATGTGTATTGAAGGAGTAGCACAACCATATTTTTTGTGGCCCCTATTTGTTACACTCGTTTGACAGTTTCACAATTAGGGCAATTTATGAAGTTTGTAGATGCTTCAGAGACATCATTAAGCCATGGTGGGTGACTGCTCCGGGAGCACTTTAGATACCTCAGCTTTCCAGGTTGAAGGATACTGTCAGCAACTTCATTCTTATCTGCTGAGAATCGTTGAACCATCTTTTTATAGGGTTTATTAAACGACAGCCAGGATTGCTGCTGGGGCAATCTCTTTCTCATAGGTTTATGATTCGATGGAGTAAAAAAAAAATTACCTCCAGTGAACTTAACTTGAAAGTATTCATCCTAATCAAATGTACCAAGAATGGATGACAAAGACAAAGAGTGTTCGTTCACAAGAACTTCTCAAAGAAGTCAAAGTGAAAACCCGCAAAGGGCGCTTTGAAACTTCTATTTCAAAAAAAAAAAGGAAAAGAAAAAGAACTAAAAAAAATGGAGAGGCCAAGGTGAAAACCCGCAAAGGGCGCCTTGAGACCAAAGGGGTTTTGAGCTGAAATCTGAAAGGGCAGCTTAAATTTTGAAAGGCGTGCAACAATCTTGCTATACTAGATTTGACAAGAAGTGTAATATGTTACATACCGGGGCATCAAAAAACTACTTTGGATCTTTTAAACATATGTTAAGCTCAAAGCAGTCTTCACGGAGTTTGCATACGGAAGCCCAAGCTGCGATATCTGGGGCATCTGATTTTTGTCCAGTTTACTATCTTTGGATTCTCTTTCTTCTCAAAGATAGATTCTTAGATTAACCTCCTTTGTTTTTTTGATAAATCATTCAAATTATCCTCAAGATCAATTTATTCGTCCTCCATTATTCATAAAGTGTGTTGCATAGAAATAATGATTGATGAGCTAAATATCTTTACAAACGAAGTTTTGCATATTACTCTGGAAATTTCTAGATAATACAAGAAACTGAAACAAGACAATTGTTTAAAGAATTTCCATATTTGAGGGTTGGATGTACTCGGGGAAATTTCTTCTTCAGTCCAAAAGGTGGTTGGACGTTTTAACCAATATTGATCTTAAGAAAGGATCATTTCATAAACATCTCCAGCGGGTCACAACATTTAGAGAATGGTACAATAGGACTAAGTTGATTCAAAGCATACAAGCAGAGTATGATTGATACACCAAGAAGTATAAAGATAAAACTTCGATGAGGGAATGAGTGATAACGTCCGAAATAGGGGTCATATTCATAACATTTTGCATTATAACATGTCTAATTAGGAGAATTTGACTCACTTCGATCATAGCATCCTAATTATTAGGCATGAACTTATACGTATTCTACAGGTTATGTCTTTTATGGGACAATGTAGATCAAAGAAACAAGATTTGGCATCCCTGTCTTTATAGGGAACAGATCGAAGATAGCAGATCTGACATTCCTGTGCTTACAGCGAAACAGATCAAAGATTTTAACATGGCATCCCTGTGTTTATAGGGAACAAGTTGAAGATAGCAGATTTGGCATCCCTGTGTTTACAGGGAACAAATCGAAGACATAGCAGATCTGATTTTCGGATGTTCTCACACCAAAGCAAATCCAAGGTAACAGATCTGGCATCTCCATTTCGACGGAGAGCAGGTACATAGTAGGTCTAACCTTTAGATGTTTATACTGAAACAGATCCAAGATGATTTGGCATTATTGTGTTTACAAGGAACAAATCGAAAACATAGCAGATTTGACTTTCGGATGTTCTCACACCAAAGAAGATCTAAGATAACAGATATGGCATCTCCATTTCGACGGAGAGCAGGTACATAGCAGGTCTAACCTTCAGATGTTTATACTGAAGCAGATCCAAGATGATTTGGAATTCTTGTGTTTACAAGGAACAAATCGAAGACATAGCAGATTTGACTTTCAGATGTTCTTACACCAAAGCAGATCCAAGATAACTAATCTGGCATCTCCATTTCGATGGAGAGCAGGTACATAGCAGGTCTAACCTTCAGATGATTTTACTGAAGCAGATCCAAGATGATTTGGCATCCTTGTGTTCACAAGGAGCAAATCGAAGACATAGCAGATTTGGCTTTCACGTGTTTATGCTGAAGCAGATTTAAGATGATTTGGCATCTTTGTTTTGTCAAAAAATAGATCGAAGATAACAGATTTGGCGTCTTTGTATTAGACGGGGAGCAGATCAAAGATAGCAGATATCGCCTTCCTGAGTTGCAGTGAAGCAGATTGAAGCCGTCAAGAGGCTATTTAAAGAAAATCAAGGATCAAGAACTCAAGACTCGGCGAGCCCGGGCAAAATTAGTCCTTTTATAGTCTTTGCTCTATTCCTGTTACACAACAATGAGCAAAGAGGGGCAGCTGTAGACACTCAATTTTGCCTGGGCCCAGAAATAAGTTCAAAAAAAAATAAAACAAAGTCCAAGTCCAGCACAAAATTACAAACATATAATTTGGCCCAATCAAAATAGCCCATTACTTGAAAAGATTTAAGGTCCATCTATAAGCTTGACTCATATGGAAATATAATCTTTAAGGATATGCAATCTTAGATATGATATGATATGCAATCTTAGATATGATACAATCTTAGATATGATATGCAATCTTAGATATGATATGCAATCTTGAAGATATGATCTTGTAATCTTGGAGATTTAATTTGTAGATATCCTTTAATCTTAACCGTTGATGTAATTGATCTGTACCGTTGGATTTGGGGAGGCTCAACTATAAATAGAGGCCTCTCCTTTTATTGTAAATCACTTGAGTTTTGGGAAGCAATAAGAATTCTTGAGAGCATTCACTCAAATTTCTCTCCCTCTTGCGTTCTTACTCTCTGTGGTTTGTTCTTATTTTATTCTTCGTCTATCTTAGTTTTTCAACCTTTTTTTTTATTTTAATTTCTTCATTTTTTCAAATATGTATATTTATTCCTATCTTTTATACATTTGATTGTGTATTTTATATATTATAATATTTAGTCTTTTTATATAGTTTATTTTCAAATATATATTTTCTATGCATGTATATATATTATATTATCATTTCATGCATTTTGAACTATTGCATTATATTTTTATAATTTGTAAATGTTATATTTATTCATTTTTTTTAGTGTATGTCATTTATCTTATTTGTGCATAGTTTCATTTTTTTATATGCTATGTTTAATTATTTCTTTTATGTGCTATTTTATGATATATATTGTTGTATAATTTTTGCATGTATTATGTTTTTCTTTTAGTTTACTCATATTTTTATTTATTTATTATCTTATATTTACCCTAGTATGATTTTTTTCATTAAACGTATGTTCATGTTATTTAGTTTTGTCTTAATGATATTATTTATGTTTGTATGGAAATGTTAGAATATTTTGTACATCTATGCTTCATGATGCATTAATATGTCATCCTAAAACGTCATTTAAAATAATATTCCAAGGTTTTTTTTAAAAAATAAAAGGCAATGCTTGATGTTTGGAAAGTTCGAGAAAGGTAGTGCCCTAACTTACTGGGTTGCGACTTTTCTCGTTGAATTCGAATAGTCAAGCACCCTTCTAAGTGATTTTGAGTTTTCAAAACTTAAACAATTATTTCGAGATTTCAAAACATAGTGTCCTAACTTACTGGATATGGCGTTTTGTTGTTTCGAGATAGAAATTTTCGAAAGACAAGCTTAGTTTCGAAGGTTTTAAAATGTTGCGTCCTAACTTACTAGATGTGATGTTTTGACTCGTTTGAAATAAGTGAGCCTTAATTTTCAAAATTGAGACATTCTAATTAAAAGAGGTTTGCATCTTAAAACTTTCAAATTTCCGACATTAAAGACACTTGATATTCAATTAGGTACCAATTTTTGGGCATTACGAGGGTGCTAACCCTTCCTCGTACGTAACCGACTCCCGAATCTGTTTTCTCGAATTTCGTAGACCAAAATTAATGTTTTAAAACAAAAAATTTTATAAGGTGATCCAATCACACCTAAAAAGTTTGGTGGCGACTCCCGTTTTCATTTTTCTTAAAGTCGATTCCCATTTTCCAAAACACGATTTAAAAAAATGGTCTCGACACATCTTTTACAAATAAGTCCTTTATATGCATTTCCATAAAAATCACTTAGTAAAAGATGTTTATCACACATCAAACTTTCATATTCCTTTATTAAACATGAAAATACATGAATGTCACACATGGGTAAGTTTTTGAACATGTACCCTAGCTCAAAATAATGGTAGAAATAGCTAGATCAGTTGATGACAACTTCAAAAATACAAAGAATGTTAAAAAACGAGGCTAGGATGCACTTACTATTAAGCTTGAAAGGATGAACAAAACCCTAGCTATGGCTTATTAGAAATTTTGGCAATAGGGGAAGAAGATGGACACAAATTTTGACTTATTTTCCCTTTTTATTCTTTTATTAACCAAATGACAAAAAAGCCCTTTACGACCTTTCTTTCAAATTTTTCCTATTCATGCCCATTTTTGTCCAAAAATATGAAAATTGGTCAAATTTCCATTTAAGGACCTCTAATTAATAATTCAAAGCTATTTCATACTTAAAGCTTCTAGAATCTCATATTTTGCAACTTTTGCAATTTAGTCTTAAAAGTTGAATTGGACACTTATTCACAAAATTTGTTTATGAAACTTTCACACAATCATGCAAACATGTCATGGACCTCAAAAAAATCATAAAACAAATATTTCTACTTCAGATTTGTAGTCTCAGAACCACTATTCTGACTAGGCCCAAAATTAGGATGTTATAGGATTTAACATCATAATCTATCTATTTTATGTTGTCATGATTAGTCTCCAATTATAATAAACATGATATAATAAATAAATCATAATAAAATATATCTAAGATTCTTTAACATTATCCTTATCACCCTGACTATTATCACAAGCATTGAGGATTGAAGGTTTTAGTGGTTACTAGAGGGTGTAGTATGAATCTTACTTTTGGCAATATCGGTGGCAATTTAGGTCTTTAACGGAATCAAGCAATCACGAGTTTGAATCTTTGTAGAATGGTTTGGATTTTTTTCTTTATACATCCTAAGTAGATTGCCTTTATAGGTTTCTTTGTGCACAAACACAAAAAGCTAAAGAACTTGGAAGCAATGATAGAGATAGGGCATGGGTTCAAGCCTTGATTTTGGTTTTGAAGGGATTTTTTTAAAAGAACTTTGTTTGGGTTATGGGAAATAGTTTGAGCAGAATAATATTTAAAAGAGAATTGTGCTGATAATATGTTATAAAATAAAAGAACAGAGAGCAAAGAAAAAAGAAAAAAAGAGAATAAAAGAGAGAGCGTTTTTTATTGATCAATAGAAGTAAGTTACAATGCTTCTCCAAAATCTATATTTATAGACATAGAAAGTATAAATGAAACAAAACTCTACTTCTAATGGCTATTATAATTTAAATTTCATAAAAAATTATCTTGATCTTGGTGGTCATCCACTTAATAAAATATTCATAACACTCCTCCTTGGATGCCCATTGGTAGATAACGTACCTCGTTAAAACCTTACTAAGATAAAAACCCCGAGGGAAAAAAATTCCTATTGAAGGTAAAAGAGTACACATACATATAATTTGCATAATATACAGCCTCATTACAAGTTTCTTTGTGCACAAACACAAAAGCTAAAGAACTTGGAAGTAATGATGGGGACAGGCTTTGGTTCAAGCCTTGATTTTGGTTTTGAAGGGATTTTATTTAAAGAAATTTGTTTGAATCATGTGAAATAGTTTCAGTAGAATAATATATTAAAAGAGAATCGTGCTGATAACGTGTTATAAAATAAAAGAACAGAGAGCAAAGAATAAAGAAAATAGGAGAATAAAAAAGAGAGCATATTTTATTGATCAATGGAAGTAAGTTACAATGTTTCTCCAAAATCTATATTTATAAACATAGAAAATATAAATGAAACAGAACTCTACTTCTAATGACTATTAGAATTTAAATTTCATCAAAACTTATCCTGATCTTGATAGACATGTAACACTCCTTACCCGAGTCCGAGGCTAGAACTGGGTATGAGGCATTACCTGACTTAACCGCATGCATACAATCATTTTCGAGTTACGAAAACTAGGTCAAACTTAAAAATTTTCTCTTTTAATCTAAAAGTTCTTAATATGGGCCTATGAGGCCCAAATCACGTTTTGGAAATAACCCGGGATTAATCCCAATATCTTTGAAAACTTTGAAAAATGCTACTTGAAGTAGGGCACACACGCGTGTGGAAGGGCAATATGCCCGTGTGTCCATTATGACATGGCCATGCTAAAGGCCCGTGCGGTTCACACGACCTAAGCACAAGGGGACACGCCCGTGCCTCGAGCCCATGTGAATTAAATTTTAAATTCGAACCTACAGGGGTTTTCACACGGCTTGACACATGTCCGTGTCCCTCACACGGCCATGACACCCCCGTGTCCTAACCCATGTCTAAAAACCTTGACATTCTATTTCTGATCAGCAACAATTTAGGGGCACACGGCCAAGGCACACGTTTGTGACCAGAGGCTGTGTCCTCCACACGGCTGAGACATACGGCCGTGTCTCTGCCAGTGTGTTTACTACCATGCATATTGACTTGCAAATTCGAGGTACAGCGTACACAAGGTCGAACAACAGGCCCATGGGGCTGACAGTGTGTCACACACGGCCTAGACACATGCCCATGTGTTTACCCATGTGGACGATATAAGGCTATCTACCAAGCCCTTTGCCACCCTGAAACACAATCTATCATACCCAAGTCTATCACAACATTATTTCTCAACCAAGTAACCATAACTAAGGCCTATATACATTTCATACATATACAACCATGCCAACAATTTTCACATTCATGAAAGACTTTCTTGCATTCGTAAAACAACTTTCAATATTAGCATTATTCATGGCCTTATACAAAATGAGACAAGTATTAAATTAAGCCAACACATTTGGCCCCAAAACAATGTGACACTTTAACAAAATCAGAGGATCCTATACATGCCATAATCAAAAGAAAAGAACTAACTATACCAAGTGCTTCAAAATGATAGTGTGTCTGGCTTCTCCGACGTAGGCGATGATCACGAGCTACTTTGGCGGCACTATAAGAAAATGGAAAGGAAATGGGGTAAGTATAAAACCTAGTAAGTTGCATGAAAATAAACATCAACTAATTATCATAGAACAATATGCTCATAACCTTTCATAGCTTGTTCATGAATACCATAAAAAGATATAAGCACAACTTACTCCTTACCATCCAATACAATTCATACGGCATATATTGCGCACACATCTCATACATTTCAAATAGGTACCTGTACCACTCACCACATGGTCATAACTTTTCTCATTTCGATATAAATCATAAATCTTTCGTTGAACCATTTGGAATACTACCAGATACTCAATAGCCCCGAACATGGGATAAAATCCGGACGACATGTCCCAGGCATGGTCTTACACTGGCTAGCACATTAAAGCCAATGTCGTGTTCCAGATAGGTCTTATACTGACTTTCATATATTGAACCGATGCCATGTCCCAGATAGGTCTTACACTGGCTCTCATCTATCGATGTCAATGCCATGTCCCAGACAGGTCTTACACTGTCACATAACAAGCTAACTCCATGTCCGAGACAGGTCTTACACTAGGTTGTATATCCCGAGGACGATGCATGTCCCAGACATGTCTTACACTAGCTCTCATCTCAATGACGATGCATGTCTCAGACATGTCTTACACTGGCTCACATACCACCCAATGTCATGGTATGATTATCCAAGTCTATTCCAAATGTTCAACCAGAAATCTTTACTACATTAATTTTTCAACATGCATTCTCATATTCACAATCATAACAGTATAGTTGCATTATTGACATAGAACTTACCTCGGTATACAAAACGTGAACGACTATTTCGACTTAGTCCGTTAGCTTGGCTTTTCCCCGGTCTAGGCCCGAATTTTGTAATTCTTGATCTAAAATGGAAAAATTCATTCATTTAATCAGCATATCAATCTAGACACTTACAAATTTATATTTTGGGTAAAATGACCATTTTGCCTCTAGGCTTTCACAAAATGACCATTTTACCTCTAGGCCCGAAAATCATTTTTTATCAAATTTCCTTATTAACCAAGCCTAGCCAAACCTATTTCATGCTTATGAAAACTCATAATTTCACATATTTCACACAAATACCACCTATTTTACAAACTTTACAAAATGGTCCTATTAGGGGTTTTCATGAAAAATCCTTTTACAAAAGTTGTTTATTTAACAACCAAAGTTCATTTTCTTCCATAAACACTCAGAAAACATCATAAATTCTTTCATGGCAAATCCCTAGACTATCAACCATTTTTGCAAGATAGTCCCCTAAATAGAAAGCTCATGCTACAAGGGTCCTAAAAATACAAAAATCATCAAGAATGAATATGAAAATCACTTACTTTCAAAGATGATAAGTTGCTGAAATTTCAAGCTTCCAAAAACCCCATTTTTGCTGAAAATTTTAGTGGAGGAGAAAGGAAAAAAATGAAAAAGATGATGGTTAGTCACTAGGGTTATATTTTGTTATAATTAAGTCACCTACCCCATTGACCATTTGATTTTATTGTCCCCTATGGCCGATCATAAACTTCTAAAGGGTCTATTTTCCCTTTAAAGACCTCCACAATATGATTCACATTCAATTTACACCTTTAGCTAATAAAACAGGACTTTTGCACTTTATGCAATTAAGTCATTTTTCACAATTAAGCATGCAATCGCTAAAATTAATTCACCAAAATTTTCATGCACTCACATAATCATACTATGACACTAAAATAATGATAAAAATAATTTCTTGGCCTCAGATTTATGGTTCCGAAACCACTGTTCCTACTAGGCCCAAAATCGGATTGTTACAGGACATCTACTTAATAAAATATTCATAACAAACTAAAATTTTTTACTTTAATATTTTGGCTTGTGTTAAATAAAAACATGGTTTGGTTTACACTATACCAAAAGTTAGTTAATTTAGATTATATTTGAATAATTTAATATAATGATGTTTGTGAATAATATTTTTATATAATGATGCATAAAATAGAAATTAATTTAAATTATAAATACTTTTTAAATTATTAATATAAGTGTATCTTTGATAATTCTACTCTAACACTCAAAATCTAAGACATTTAAATCTAAACTTTTGTATTTAGATGAAAAAAAATTTCCGACATCATTTTGGAAGCCAAGTATTTTTCATTATTTTTGGGTTAAAAATACTTTTTAAACCCAAAACCAATAAAAATCGAGCCTTATTGTACATGTTTTTGATATTTTAATACCCACAAACAGTCATACAGTTCCAAATTGAAGTTTCAATATAAAGAAGTAAAATTTGGAAAGGCGAATCGGTAAAAATATCACAAAACTTTTTGTATTATATTTTAAATTGGATTTTAGTTTTTTATTAAAAAAATACATAAATTAGTTTCTATATTTTAGATGAGTGAGCAAAACAACCTCTTTGTTAACATTGCACAGTTAAATGTTTGTTTTGTTATTTATATATAAGGTATAATAACAAATTTAGCTCTCAATATTTACACATTTATTCAATTTAACCCCTACTCTTTTATTGGAAGTAAATTAAAAATTTTTGAAATTAATAAGGTTAAAAGGTCAAAAATACCTTAGTAACAAATTAAAAAAAATCAATTAACCCTTTTAAAATTTAAAAATTATAAAAAATATTTTATTAAAAAAACTATAATTTTAAAATTTTAAAAAAATTGTTCATAAATTTTTTTATGATTTTTTAATAATTTTTAAATTTTAAAAGAGCTTAATCGTTTTTTTAAAATTTGTTACTAAGACTTTTTTGATCCTTTAGCTTTACCAATTTCAATGATTTACTTTGAATAAAAGAGTAGGAGTTAAATGGAATAAATGTGTAAAGATTGAATACTAAATTTGTTATTATACTTTATATATAAATATCAAAATTTAACGGATAAATTATTTTATTCATTCATCTAATATATAATAATTAATTTATTTAAAAAAAATTAAAATGGAAGCTAAAATATAATAGGGGAGTTTTGTTGTACTTCTGGTAGATAATGGGACATTGAGGACCACATTTTAGGGGCAAATAACAAGGGGAAAATGATTCAAGCAAGTAAAACAAGAATCTCCAACTATATCTGGAAAACAAAAAGGGGAACTTTTAATGCTGTTAATTTCATTGCAGAAACTTGACAAAGAAAAGAGGGTAAACCATCAGTTTCTGATTGCTCGTTGGAGTTGGTCATAAATGGTGGTCCCCCTTTGACCTTTTAACCTCATTTTCCCACTTTATAATGCACCTCTCAACCATGGTTACATTTCTGTTTTCTTCCTTAAAAAACCTTTAATTTTATTCATTTCGATAGATGGTAAAAATATTATTTAATTCTTAGTATTAAAAGTTAAATTATATTTTGTTCTCTTTATTAAAAAATAAATATATTAATCATTAAAAAAATAAATATATTAATCATTTTACATTAGATCAAAGAGTAAATTAATTTTTTTATTATTAAAAATTTCATTCATTTCTATTGTTATAAACTAACGTAACTGACAGAATAGCTGAACATTACATGTGGAGTGTCTCGCGTATCTTATTTTGATATACAAATACTAATTTTTAACGGTATAAATTTATAAAATTTTTAATAGAAAGACCAATTTACTCTTTGATCTAACGTGTAAGGATTAATTTGGCCATTTTTTAATAGAGAGCAAAATGTAATTTGACTCTTAATAAAAGGGCCTCCGTAATACTTTTACCTCCCAATCCAATAAAAGTGTAACTTTTATTTTGAAAATTGTGTTTGGTTGGTTCAAGTTTTTCATTATTATTATTATTATTATTATTATTATTTGCTTCAGAGAATTCGTCTCACTTCGTTGTGAGATATTTGCAAAAAAAAATATTTTTTATTCTATATTATTATTTGATTTAATTTTTTTAAAAATATCACATATTATAAAATATTATTTAAAATTTTGGGAAGGTTATGATAGAATTGATAAAACTATTTCAAGATCAAGTCAAGCTCAGAACAAAAATTTTAAATAAAATTATATCAAGATGAGATTGTGGCAACAAAAAACTATATTACTCCACTTCATTGTCATTCCTATTTCTTTTTTTTTTGTTGGTAGTAAATAAAAATATATGCCTACGACTAGGAATGTATAGGGGTAAAGGTCGCTTCATGCAGTGAGTGACGAACATCCTCCTCTAGCAGAATTCTTACATACTGTGGTGGACCTGTGAGAACAATTAATTGATTTAATTTCCCTACTATTATCTTGGCTAAGCTGTCAGCCACCTTGTTATCCTCTCTTAATACATGCTTAAACTTCATTTGCCAATATTTAGTGCACCATTCAAAATTAATCGGACTTTTACAATGTTACTAATTGATGCAAAACCATTTCGAATAGTATCAATTAACATTGCATTCTTACAATAAACCTTTGCCTGTTTGAAGCCCTTTGACCTAACCAACTTCAAGCCGTTAATAATCGCTCGTGCCTCAATCTGGAAAGCTTCGGACACCCTTGTTACCATTTTGAAACCCACCAACCAAACTCCGCTTGAATCTCATAGCTCCCTCTATTTTCAATTTAGTACTGCTTATTGACACCATCTATCGACGTTAATCTTGATCCATCTAGGTTCTGGACGTTGCCACCCTTGTTCCGTTTTAGAAAAATAGGCTAATTGTTCCCTATTAACATTGAATCCAAAATATTTTGCCTAAGTAAGAAGCAATGAGTTCATGACTACTTTTATTAGCATTATCAAAGATGAAATCATTATTACTCTTCCAAAGAAACCAGGTAACAATTGAGAAAAAAGTTGGCCATTCACCCTTGCCAACTATTAGATTCCCCTCATTCGTGATATTCTAGTGTACCCAACACCCAACATGTAGGTTGAAGAAAGCGTTCCAATTAAGTCTAGGTACTAATGACTTCCACTCAGTTTGAGTGAAATCGCAATCTCTCACAACATGAATTGCTAATTCTATTGCCTTTCCACATTGTTCACAAACAGGAAGAAAGTTATACCTCTTCGTGTGCGCTCCTCATTTGTCAAAAGTTTATTCCAAACAAGCAACCATAAAAAGGTCCATACCCTTTGGGGTACCTTCACTTTCCAAATTACTTTGTCATTCCCAAATTGATTTGGACTGGTAGTACAACATATATGCTTATATGACTCTTTGAGAGAATTTACTGGCTAATGTCAACTTCTAATAAATACGATCCTTACCTAAACCCTTCAATCGTGGATTGCAAGCTTGTATTTAATTTACCATATTCCTAGGGAGTACTATTGAAAGCCAATTAGAATTCCATCCTCCTTCTGCACCCACCAAGTCACAAACACGTATGGTTTGTTGAGAGGTCCACTTCCAATGTACTATAGCTTTAAAGGACCCGAATCTCGCAACTAGGCATCATTCCAAAATTTTACCATCCTAGCATCCTGAATGGTCCAGATGAGACCTTGCTTCACCTCATTACAAACACTAGTAATGGATCGCCATACATAAGAACATTTACTACGATGTATTTCCTTCAATATGACCCCATGAACATTATATTTGTTTCGGAGTACCCAGACCCACAACGCATCCATATTAGCCATCAAATTAAACTCCAAATTTAAAAGTAACAACTTATTCTGATCTTGTAACTACCGAATTCCTAAACCTCCCTTAAACACTAGTTTACAATAATCTTTCCAACTAACAAGAGACAATTTTTTACCTTTGTTAGAGAACCCCATAGAAAGCCCCAAGCAATCTTCTCGATTTCCTTGCATATCGTAACTGGAATTCGGGCTGTAGTCATGAAGTAATTGGGAATTGAAAGTAACACAAACTTCACCAAAGTGAGTCTACCAACAAGTGATAACTTATGAGCATCCCATCCATTTAAACAGTTTCTCATTTTATCCAGAATAAATTAGAAGGCATTACTCCTAACCTTGCAATGAAAGAAAGGCATGGATAAATATTCCCCAAGTCATTGATTTTAGAGAAACCTAAATTACCACATAGATTTGCAACTACCTCTTTTGTCACATTACTAGAGAAAAAAAAGTTGGGTCATCTATCTATTAACTTTGTAGTCGGAGAAAAATAAAAACTTGTCTAGAACTTGCTTAAGACATTCTCCACCTTGCTCATTCACTATACCAAATATCAAAAGATCATTAGCAAAAGATAGATTCAAAACACTTAGACCTCGACATGAGAGCATAAACAATTCCCAAGACCCTTCTTCAATTGTTGCCTCAATTAGATGTCCCACTCTTTCCATGCCGAGAATGAACAAGTAACGAGAAAGAGGATCTCATTGTCTCTCTCCTCTTGATAGAATGAAACCTTCCAAGAGAGAGCTGTTCCAAAGTAGTTGCATGGAGGATGTGGAAACACACTACATAATACTATTAACAAGTGTTCCAGGCAAACCAACATCTTTCAAGTTATCATTTAAGAAGTCCTAACGAACCCAGTCATATGCCTTTTCAAGGTTCACCTTGACAACCATCCACCCTATTCTACCTTTTGTGTTCTTCATGATGAGAATCGCTTCCTGCGCAATGAATATATTATTTAAGATATTTCATGAAGTAATGGAACTCAATCGATTTTGCTTAACCATTATTTGCATAATTTGTCGAAGATGATTGACAATTGTCTTAGTAACAATTTTATACAAAACATTACATAAAAATGGGCTTAAACTAACTGGTAGCCTCCACTATCATAATCCTAGGGATAAGAACCAAAAAAGTCCTATTAATCCTAATATCCAAGCACCTTTCTAAGAAGACATGTTTGACCAGCTGAAAAATAATGTTTCCTACTAACTCCTAATTAGCTTGGTAGAATTTGGCATGGAGGCCATCCACCCCAGGTGCCTTAAGAGGGGCCATGCCAAAAATAGAGTGTCGAACCTCTTCAAAACTAACCTCTTCTAGCAACTTACTAACAACACAAGCCTCCAATTTTGGAAAAAGTCCTTGCACAAGGAAATTCCCCAACAAGTAATCATCTACTGTATACAAATTAAAGAAATAATCAACCACATGTCTCTTTAAGGTATCATTATTGAAACATCATCCAGACCCTTCAATATGTAAAGCCTTTATCTTATTCTATCGTCGTCGCTTCAATGTGCGGCTATGAAAGAAGGTAGTATTCCTATCCCTACTCAATAGCCATTCAATTTTGGACTTCTAAAACCAGAAAAATTCTTCCTAATTTAGAATATGCTCGATTTCAAGATGGACCTCTTTTCCTCTTGATCTAAGCCTCATGCTATTATATCTTTCTAAGACTATTTGTATGCATGCCAATTCCCTTATCGTTTTCCTTTTCCTCACAAAAATATTACTGAACACAGTCTTGTTCCAAACTTGTATTGATTGCAGGAAGTTCTCAAGATTATCCATAACTCCTTCATTTGTAACCCAACACTTAGCAACAACATCTCAGAATTCAAGATGAGATAACCAACTAGCTAGAAAGCAACAGGGTCTTACACCATCTGTAACATCCTGAATTAGGGCCTAGTTGGAACTGTGGTTTCGAGACCATAAATATAAAATATAAATAGTTATTTTATGATTATTATAATGGTTATGCTATGATTTCATGCTTATGTGAAAATTTTACGAAGAGATTTTATATGAAAAGTGTTAAATTTGACTTTAGGGACTAAATTGAATAAATTGCAAAACTTGTGTCCTAGAAGCTTCAAGCATGAAATTGCATTGAATTATTAATTATAGGTCCTTAAATAGTAATTTAACCAAGTTCCAAAATTTTGGACAAAAATGTGCTTGTATGGGTAAAATTTGAAAGAAAGGCTTTAGGGGTATTTTAACCATTTAGTAGTTAAATGAACTAAAAGATAAATTAAAAGCCAAAATTGGTCCATCTTCTACCCCATGGCCGTGTGAACCAAGGAAAACACCATGGCTAGGGTTTTCAAGCTTCCAAACGCAATAATAAGTGCACCTAACCCTCATTTTTTATGTTCTTTGCATTTTTGAAGTCCTCGTAGCATGATTTACCCATTTCTACCCATATTTTGAAGTAGGCTTCATGTTTAAAATTTGAACCATGTATGACATGCTTGTGTTTTGATATTTAATGGAAGAATATGAAAGTTTGAAGCGTGTTTACCATCTTTTACTAAGTGATTTTGCATGAAAACACCTAAAAATGACCAAATTGTTAAAGATGTGAAAGTGGGTAGTAGAAATGTGAAATAAAGAAAAATATAGGCTGCTATGAGAGGAAATATGAATCAACTAGGCTTGGGTAATTAAGAAAATGCATGCATTTCACTTTACGAGCCTAGGGACTAAAGTGTAAATATGTAAAACTTTACGGGCAAAAATGTAAATTTTCAAAAGTGTGATTTTTGGACTGATTTGAATAATTTGAGTGTTAAATAAGTATTATTTGATGTGATAGATCAAGAAAAATGAAATTCAGGCTTAGATCGGGAAAGAACAAGGTCATGGACTAAATTGGAATAAATAGCCGTTTTCGCATTTGAGGTAAGTTCGTATGATAAAATAACCATGTTGTTAATGTTATTGTCATTTATGGTTGAAACCTAAATTGGTATGTTCATTTGGTTGTGATGAATTATATGTTTATGATAATATGTACGTGATAGTGGCGTACCTCATGAAATCTTTGATAGTCCAAGTGTCGATAACGTGCTATATGATGGTTGAATATGTTGGGAAATTTATGGAACATGATATTTTATTAAATTGAATAGATTGTGAAAAGGTGAAATGAAATGGAAGCTTATACTATGATGAGTTTTATGAGTTGTAAAAATGACTCTTCGAGTAAGTTCATTTGCAAACAATGCAACATGTACCTTACTTTAAATGCTTTAATATTGCTTATATGGTAAGTACATACATATTTAATGTAATGTTGTATCATGTGTTTATTGCCTAAATTTTATTATGAATTATGCTTTGATTATTCCATGAGTATGTGATTGGTGCTATGGATATTGAAATTGACATTACGAGCAAGTTCGACAGAAATGTGGTATCGAAGAAATCCCATTTGAACCTTAGGTATAGTTTAGGATACAAGTGACATGTCACTAGGAACTATGCGATCTGAACTCATGAGTTGTGGTCTGAGTTCATGATATATGTGACATATGAACTCATTGAGTTGTGGTTTGAGTTCATGATATATGTGACACATGTTTTGGCGTTCCGTGTACTGGTCTTGTATGTTCTACCGGTGGCTGGGTAATCAGGCATGTGTTGCGGATACCTGACAGCTTATGTGAGCAGCCTTGTAGCTACATCCTGACCGATAGCTTGTGTGAGAAAACCCGTGAGTAGCTCAAAAGTGAGCAACATGTGATATGTGATATGAGGTAGCGTTGGCTACATATGAGGCACTTAGGTGCGAGATTCTGATGTATCTGATAGTATTCCAAGTGTTCAACGAGTAGTCCTAAGAGAAGTTCAAAGCGTAACTCATTGAGCATATCAAAGATGAGAAAATAAGTGATTATGATGTGAGATAGTATAGGTACGTACTCGAAACTCATGAGCTATGAGCTTAATATGTGATGAACATGTGGTAATGTTGTACATGAAGAAGTTATGATTATAAGATCTTAATGAGATGTAAATGAATGAATCATGATTATAAGACTCTGTTGTACCCTATGCTAATGATATGATTTACAATATGTTTAAGATACTTGATGATCTGGTGGCGAATTATGTTTGAACGAGTGATGAGTATGAGGTATAATGCAAATTATGTGTTCATAAGTTACAACATGGGTGGGTAAATGTGGTATGTAGGTATATCCATGAAATACTTGTGATTTGTTTTATGTTGTGCTTACATTATTGATCTAAGTAAAGAAATGGCATGAAATGCTTATTATTTTTATACGGCCTTACTAAGCTTTAAAGCTTAGGGTTTAGGGTTTAGGGTATAAATTAAAAGCCAAAATTTGTCCATCTTCTACCCCATGGCTGTGTGAACCAAGGATGACATAATGGCTAGGGTTTTCAAGCTTCCAAACGCAATAGTAAGTACATCTAAGCCTCATTTTTTATGTTCTTTGCATTTTTGAAGTCCTTGTAGCATGATTTACCCATTTCTACCCATATTTTGAAGTAGGCTTCATGTTTAAAATTTGAACCATGTATGACATGCTTGTGTTTTGATATTTAATGGAAGAATATGAAAGTTTGAATCGTGTTTAACATCTTTTACTAAGTGATTTTGCATGAAAACACCTAAAAATGACCAAATTGTTAAAGATGTGAAAGTGGGTTGTAGAAATGTGAAATAAAGAAAAATGTAGGCTGCTATGAGAGGAAATATGAATCAACTAGGCTTGGGTAATTAAGAAAATGCATGCATTTCACTTTACGAGCCTAGGGGCTGAAGTGTAAATATGTAAAACTTTACGGGCAAAAATGTAAATTTGCAGAAGTGTGATTTTTGGACTGATTTGAATAATTTGAGTGTTAAATAAGTATTATTTGATGTGATAGATTAAGAAAAACGAAATTCAGGCTTAGATCGGGAAAGAACGAGGTCATGGACTAAATTGGAATAAATAGCCGTTTTTGCATTTGAGGTAAGTTCGTATGATAAAATAACCATGTTGTTAATGTTATTGTCATTTATGGTTGAAACCTAAATTGGTATGTTTATTTGGTTGTGATGAATTATATGTTTACGATAATATGTAAGTGATAGTGACGTACCTCATGAAATCTTCGATAGTCCAAGTGTCGATAACGTGCTATATGATGGTTGAATATATTGGAAAATTTATGGAACATGATATTTTATTAAATTGAATAGATTGTGAAAAGGTGAAATGAAATGGAAGCTTATACTATGATGAGTTTTATGAGTTGTAAAAACGACTCTTCGAGTAAGTTCATTTGCAAACAGTGCAACATGTACCTTACTTTAAATGCTTTAATATTGCATGTATGGTAAGTACATACATATTTAATGTAATATTGTATCATGTGTTTATTGCCTAAATTTTATTATGAATTATGCTTTGATTATTCCATGAGTATGTGATTGGTGATATGGATATTGAAATCGACGTTACGAGCAAGTTCGACAGAAATATGGTATCGAAGAAATCTCGTTTGAAACTTAGGAATAGTTTAGGATACAAGTGACATGTCACTAGAAACTATGCAATCTGAACTCATGAGTTGTGGTCTGAGTTCATGATATATGTGACATATGAACTCATTGAGTTGTGGTTTGAGTTCATGATATATGTGACACATGTTTTGGCGTTCCGTGTACTGGTCTTGTATGTTCTACCGGTGGCTGGGTAGTCCGGCATGTGTTGCGGATACTTGACAGCTTGTGTGAGTAGCCTTGTAGCTACATCCTGACCGATAGCTTGTGTGAGCAAACCTGCGAGTGGCTCGAAAGTAAGCAACATGTGATATGTGATATGAGGTAGCGTTGGCTACATATGAGGCACTTAGGTGCGAGATTCTGATGTATCTGATAGTATTCCAAGTGTTCAACAAGTAGTCCTAAGAGAAGTTCAAAGCGTAACTCATTGAGCATATCAAAGATGAGAAAATAAGTGATTATGATGTGAGATAGTATAGGTACGTACTTGAAACTCATGAGCAACGAGCTTAATATGTGATGAACATGTGGTAATGTTGTACATGAAGAAGTTATGATTATAAGATCTTAATGAGATGTAAATGAATGAATCATGATTATAAGACTTTGTTGTACACTATGCTAATGATATGATTTACAATATGTTTAAGATACTTGATGATCTTGTGGCGAATTATGTTTGAACGAGTGATGAGTATGAGGTATAATGTAAATTATGTGTTCATAAGTTACAACATGGGTGGGTAAATGTGGTATGTAGGTATATCCATGAAATACTTGTGATTTGTTTTATGTTGTGCTTACATTATTGATCTAAGTAAAGAAATGGCATGAAATGCTTATTATTTTTATACGGCCTTACTAAGCTTTAAAGCTTACTCCCTCATTTCCATTTCTTTTAGTGTCGACAGGTTGGCTCAGGGTTGGAGATCGTCAGAGGTAGCATCACACAATCAAATTATCAATTTGGGGTATTAAAAGTCTTAAATGTTTTCGAGTGAGTGGCATGTATAGAGGCTTAGTTATTATGATATATGTTCTTATGATTTGGCCAAAGATGTTGGCTTATATTGATTCGTTGTAAATAGCCATGAGATGTGGCTTGTATTGGTTATGGATTTTAAGCCTATTCATCTATGCTAATGTCTTGAGATGCGGTTATGTGTATGCATGTGCTAAGATTTCATGTGATGTGATCATACTTGTTTGCTATGAATGGATAGTGTCATGATATATATATATGGGTTTGATGAATGTATTATGACCAATCGAAGTGGTCATAGCCATGGAATTAATGTGTGATATAGTAATAAGATAATAATGCCTTGAATAAGAATGCTTGATGATTAAGTTGAGATTAATTGGTAAGTTGATAATCATAGTATTAAGGTAAAAGTAGTCATCAAAATGACAAGGCTAAATGAATGCGAGTTGGTGTGTTTAGATGTGGTATAATATAAGTATGTAAAGCACATGGATGATGGCATGTAAATGCTATAATTGTGCTTTAATTGAGAGTGTTTAATCATTAAATTGATGCTAGGTTATGTGTCTTTGATGTGTATAAGTATGGTAGCTTGAAAAATTGCCTAAGTATTAGCCATACGGGCAGAGACATGGCTGTATGTCTCAGCCATGTTAAGGACACGGCCTGGAGGTATGGGCATGTGTCCTGGGCGTGTGAAGTCTGTAGCATTTTTATGAGAATTTAATTCGTCACACGGCCTAGTACACGGGAGTGTAGCTTGGCCGTGTGGTTTATTTTGTTTGCTGACATCATAAAAAAAGAGTTACACGACCTAAAGACACGGGCGTGTTGAAGGCACACGGGTGTGTCCTTGTGTGCACACGGGCGTGTAACCCTGTTCTATGAGAAATTTTTCTAAGTTTTCCCAAAATTCCTCAAAGTTCTCGATTTAGTCCTGAGCTGCTTTCAATGTATGTTTTGGTCTCGTAGGCCCATAATAGGGACACTATGATTGAATGTTGATAATTTTGAATTGAATGAAATCATATGGCCTGATTTTGTATGATTGGTCATATTTATGTTCGATAATACCTCGTACCCTGTCCTAGGTAAGACACAGGTAAGGAGTGTTACATTTAGTGGTATCAGAGCTATGGTTTATTCAGTTCTCAGACTAACTTAGCTTGTGTGAGAGTCTAGCTATACGTGCCACACATCTGTGATAGTGTGATGTCTGCTGACACCAACGAGAACTATCTTGTTTAGATAGAGGTACTCTCTAACCGAGCTACACCCGACCATATTGATAGTGGTATTAAAGTATTTGAGTAAAGTGCAGTTATGATGAGTCGAAAATCGAAAAGGTATGAATAAGAGTTCATGATATGTATGTGATGAGGTATGATATGAAAGTTTATATTGTAATAAGCTCATCCATGTTTGCTTGATATTCGTGTGATGTTGTGTGCCCGACTTGTTTGATTAAGTGAATGTGATGAGTAAAGTCACTCAAAATTCATAAAATGTATGCATTTGTTTAAATAAGATAATCGAAAAATTTGTGAAACATAGATATGTGTAGGAGCTTACTTGAAATGAATATAACTATTATGATATTATGATGGTGAGGAAAGTTATGTCATATATGTGTATATGACAATTGAGTTAGAGGCCTTACGACTTCGCCCCTTCTTACCAATGAGGTGTTTTATAATGAAATTTCATGAGAACTATGTTAAATAAGTTCCCAAATGTGAAACCAAAGAGTTCGGTGGTAGAATAATTATAAATATAACCAGAGATTGATAATGGGTTAGCAAGTAAAGATAAAGCTAGAAAAGTATCAGATTGATCTAAAGATTGTTCGGTTTACGCAATATCACAGTTAGAGAAGAGATTAAATTTGGTAAATCGACTTATTCAGGCACGATGTTGAAAGAATGTATTAACTGTAATCTCTTCTGAACTGATTTTCTTTAGTGAAAGAAATAATGCAGAATTAGTGATGGCAGATATAGTTGAAGGAATAATATTTGAAATGTAAGATATCTGAGTGTGGCATATTACAGTTGAGTAGGTTATGACAGTCTCTTCTAGGGCATTCTATATGGTCATTTGTTTTTAGAAGTATTCTTGTGAATATCTATTCTCTAATCAAATTTTATTATATAGGAATGTTTTCTAATCATGATGTTAGATGAAAGCATTGTTAGTCTGATTGGTTATGATCTGTATTGCTCTATTACTCTCTGGCATTCTATTACATTTCATCTGTTGGGAATTGATAAGAAAAAGCATATGATTTTATGATTTTGTTTTTTGTTTTTATTGTTACTCTATCCGATATATACATATATGAAAGGTACATTGTTTTCGTTGCACTTAATTCCAGTGGGTCTGCATGATGTTTTCTTCTGGACTTCTTTCCTCTGAGGAATCATCAAGATCTTTACTATTTTCTTATGAGATTTGTTCTTGGTCTTTCGATATGGTGTCGTTCATTGGATTTCTCTATTTTGGATTTCTTTATCTCAGTTTCCTTGTCATCTTTATTCCATAATTTATCAATCATGGCTCATATCTAAAGTGTGTTCTGCAACTTGTTATAACTATGTCAATTATGATTATGCTTCTGATTCGATCATAGTAACGTGGAGATTCTAGTATCCAGATTTCTCTAATTTTCATGTAAGGACTTGACATCGGGAAAGGCATAAGTGGCGAAATCACAAGCTCCAATTTGTATGATGGATTTCTTTTCTCAAGTAAGTTAGTCAAAGTCAATGCATTCAATCGGGATATCCTTGTTACTTTGAGTTAATGCGATTTTAAAGGTCTTTGATTTGCTTGATAAGTGAATTATGAAATATTTTATGTTTGAATTGTTCTATCAACTGGAAGAAAGGATTTCTTAAGTGTTATTAATTGATCATTAAGATCGACTCATTTGTTCAATCTGTACGGGTGATTTGTTTGAAAGATTAAATGAGACATTTGTGTCCGGGTCTATTTCTAGTTCTGAAAATAAAATGTCATCTCCCTATGAATAAAAGATGAATAGACTGAATGAAGAATGTATATTTTTAGAAGACATTGTTAATAACTAAAAATGTTCTGGATAATATGGTTATCACATTTATGAAAATATGGATGGTCTGTGCATGTTAGCAAAGTTGAAAACAGTTGAAGATATTATTAACCAAAGCTTTAGTTCTGAGTTCAGTTTGAATTGAGTAATGAATTTATGATTTTTCAATGATGCTTTATTGAAAGGATTGGAATGTGTTGTATTACTAGAATGTAAAATGATGATTCATGTTTTCATACGGTTAATGTCACATTAAAAAGAATCGTTTGTCCAATGATTTAGAGACAGTCATTTTTATGTCGTATTGAGAATTTGGTGATATCGTTTATTCCATGAAAAGTGTCACATGTTCCCTGATTTCAAGAATTAAAGTATCTGATGTCATAGAAAGATCTAAGCTTGAGATAGCATAGATGACCTGAGTTATTAAAAGATGATGATATTAGTTATCGTATGATCTTTGAGAAAAGCAAAATGCGGTTACAAGTGCTTGGATACAAAATCCGGACCCTATACAGAAGTTCTGCAAGAAAACTCATAGGAATAGTGTATTAGTGATCGAGTTTAGAACTTGACATTTTTAATATTTGGGTATAAATACTTGAATTGCAGTAGGGTGAAAGCCGAATATCAAGTGTTATCAGAATTATTTTTGCCAGTGTTGACACTAGAATGGAAATTTAAAAAAAGTCACTATAGAATTCATATCAGGATTATCCCCATCTCTGATGAAGAAAAATGTTATATGACTTGTTAAATGTTTGGCGAAATTTGCAAATCATTTCGGTCTGTACTGAATTCTCGCTTAATAGATTGATGGAGTTATGTGTTTTTAAGGTTGTCAAATTTCTTAGAATGCTAGTCTTCATTATCAGATTAAGATTCGGATATTATATGGTGATTTATTGGGAAAGATAAATGAAGTTCTGAAATTTAAAAAGCAACAGAGGGCCAAATTCGTAATGTAACACCCTAAACCCGGCCCAGACGTTATGGCCAGATCTGACGTGTCACATGGACTTACGACTTAGTATGCATTTGCTGGTTTAAGTGATTGGGGTGGTCTTTGTAAAAATAGCGGTTGAATGAAAAGCTGGTTTATCAATCATTAGGCTATCCATTTTTTGTGCTTGTTGAGTCTTGAAAACGTTCATTAATTTTGAAAACCCGTGCAGTCTAACACTAGCAGTTTCGTCATAGTATAAATATAATCAGAAAATAAAACTATAGTGGAAAAAGAAATTTAAATAGCGGCCTTATTACAACTTAAAACCCAAAATTAAATCAGAATATAAAAATAATAAAAATAAACTAACTTAGAAAAACTAACTTTGCAGATGATGTGGCCACTCCGAATCCTTCACAGCTCCAAGCCCACTATGGTTGGGGATTTCCTGCAGAGATGAAAATAAAGGGTGAGTTCGGTAAACTCAGTGTGTAACATAACCCAACCATAGCCCAAAATAGATCAAACCTCAGAGCCAGACTTATCTGGGCTTTGGCCCAGTACAGAAATCAGAATGAAACCCATAGCCCATAGCAGATGCAGAACAAATATATCATGAATGCAGAAATCCCAACCCAGAGCCATCCATAATACCCCCGTACCAGCCTTACACCATGTGGCGAGACTACTCGACCCATCCAACCACTACACACTACAGAAATTGCAGCGAGGCTGCTAGATATTGTGACGAAGACACCAGATACAGATATTGTGGCTAGGCCACTAGAACAGATATATATGTATGTGGCAAAGCCACCAGTTTGCAGCGAGGCTGCCAGATATTGTGACGAAGTCACCCGAACAAATATATGTGGCGAGGCCACCAGATTGCAGCGAGGCTGCCAGAACGCTTCCTCCATCAATATAAACCCATGTCCCATGCAACAGTAATAATATGTCATGGCATACGTATACAGAAACAGAACATCATGCTTTTTAGAAAATAAATAACCCTAGGGATAAAATCGTAATTTTGCATGCAAAAGGGTATTTCAGTAATTATTACCTATTGCTAAGGTTTCATGCTCATTCTAACGTTTACCAAGTAATCAGAAGTACTTACCTCGTCTTTTTACCAAAGTGGGCTCGTTGGCCCATTGGCCTGTTTTCGGCCCATTAAACCCAAAAATACCATTGTGCACGAAAATGCACACTCTGCACTCTAATCATCCAAATGCCCCATATTCATTAACAACTATCTCACGAGTGCTTGCACGCTCGCGAGTTCACAAAATACAAACATTTCGGTATTTCAGCTTTTACCGATTTAGTCTAAGGGAGGGTGTCGTTTACACACCTGGCTGATGACGATTGATGACGATATCTCCCACGCGATAATCCTACAATTGATTACTAACACATTAAACTTACGAATTAACGATAACTAACATAAATCCACGTCAACTAACCCAATCATCACACAAGTTAGTCATTTACGCACGAGGGGCAAAATAGTCATTTAACACCCTAGGGGCAAAATGGTAATTTTACCCCACAAGGGTATCTCGGTAATTCTACCCTATAGGGGTATTTCGATATTTCTACCCTACAAGGGTATTTCGGTAATTCTACCTTACAGGAGTATTTCAGTAATTCTACAACTTATCCACTTAGGCCTATGGACCCATTGGGACCACATGGCCCATTTCAGCCTATCACGGCCTGAAATAGCCGTCCTACTACTAAAGTAATGAGAAATACACACCTGCTGGGAGATTGCAGTTAATCTGTGCTCCAAACACTCTTAGCTGACGTCCAACCCAAACGTGCACGTCACAAAGCGAAAGGGATCAGCCAAGAAGGGTATGCCTACTCTCCTCATGGTTTGCTCTATTTAAAGCCAACTCTCCATCTACTATTATGTTAGCTTCCTGATGTGGGATCCCTCCATCACCAGAGTTTAAAACCAACACCAACTCTTGCCATCCCAACATAGCAAAATAATCAACCTTTGCGTGCCAAGGGATTCGAACCAAAGTCCTCTTACATGCCAACTCACGCCACCACCACTAGGCCATCAACTCATTTGTGTCATAAATCCAACACATTAAACTTTAAAGCGCACCTACTTGCTTCCAGATTTATTGAAATGAAAAACCAAAATATATTGCAAGAGCCAAGACTTGAACCTTGGACCCCTTGCTTCCTCTATGGTGTCACTTCCTTGTCCCCTAAGTGGCACCACCTTACCACTACACCACACTCCTTTTTGTGTCATCTTTTACCCCTTTACTCTTAAAAGCCCAAATGCCAATTGCATCACCTGTTCATAAAATTAAAATTTCGAAGACTACCACGGATTTAACTTAAGTTTGGGCCTTCCAAAGGCCCACTAACCTACTAAAATATATATTTTAACCAACCAGAACACACATATATTTTAAAAATCACAGAAACACAGAAAACTCGAAAATTGGGGAGTTACAACTCTACCCTCCTTAAAGAAATTTCGTCCTCAAAATTTTACCTGAATCAAACAGATGAGGATATTGTTGACGCATTGCCACTTCTGGCTCCCAAGTAGCTTTCTCTCTGCCATGATTACGCCATAGCACCTTTACTAGCGGAACTAATTTCCTCCTCAAAATCTTAACATCTCGATCCAAAATATGCACAGGCTCTTCCTCAAAAGTCAAGTCTATTTGGACCTCGATCTCTATAACCGGCACAACATGAGTAGGGCCAGAATGATACTGCCTTAACACGGAGACGTGAAAGACATCATGAATCCTATCCAACTCTGGAGGTATCTCCAACTGATAATCCACTGGACCCACTCGCTTAAGAAACCGATAAGGCCCAATGAACCGCGGACTTAACTTGCCTTTCCTCTCAAACCTTAATATTTTCTTCCAAGGCGAAACCTTCAAGGAGACCATATCACGCGCAGAGTACTCAATTTCCTTGCGCTTCAAATCTGTATATGAATTCTGTCTATCAGATGCTTCCTTCAATCGGTCTCTAATCAACTTGACATTATCCTCAGTATCTGCCACCAACTCAGGTCCAAGAACCTATCATTCACCCAACTCGGTCCAACAACTAGGTGTACGACATCTTCGCCCATACAGTGCCTCATAAGGAGCCATTAGAATACTTGCCTGATAACTGTTGTTGTATGTAAACTCTGCCAATGGTAAGTAATCCTCCCAACTGCCTCGAAAGTCGATAACGCATCCCCTCAACATGTCTTCTAGAATCTGAATAACTCTTTCTGACTGACCATCAGTCTGAGGATGAAAGGCTGTACTAAAGTTCAACCGCGTACCCAACGCCTCATGCAACTTTGGAAAAAACCGAGATGTGAATCTAGGATCTCGATCAGAAATAATCGACACTGGCACTCCGTGAAATCACACTATTTCTGCCACATAGAATTTGCCTAACTTCTGAAGTGAAAAATCAGTGCGAACAGGTATGAAATGAGCAGATTTGGTCAACCTATCCACAATTACCCAAATTGAGTCCTTCTTCGACGGTGTCAAGGGTAACCCACTCACAAAATCCATGGTTACCCTCTCCAACGTCCAAAGTGGTACTTTCACTGGCTGCAAAAGTCCGAAAGGTAATTGATGTTCAGCTTTCACTTGCTGACAAGTCAAACTTTTTCCCACAACTTCCGTTACCTCTCGCTTCAATCTAGGCCACCAATACAACTCCTTTAAGTCACAATACATTTTACTCCCTCCAGGATGCATAGCACACAGACCTCCATGAGCTTCTTTTAGAATTGCTTGCCTCAAGTCAGAGTCCTTCGAAATACAAACTCTACCTCGGTAACACAGAACTCCCTCACTGTTCAGTCCGAACTCAGAAGTATCCCCATTCTTGACCTGCCAGAATCAAGAAACCAGGGACTCATCCCTCGACTGTTTTTCCTTAATCTCATCCACCCAGGTCGCCCAAACTTGCAGTTCTGCTAACAGACTACCGTCGTCATACAGACTCAAACGAGCAAACATGGCTCTTAGATCAGATACAGTTCTACGACTTAGGACATCAGCCACCACATTAGCTTTGCCTGGGTAATACTCAATCGCACAGTCATAATCCTTAAGCAACTCTATCCATCTCCGCTGCCTAAGGTTCAGCTCCTTCTGAGTCAGAAAGTACTTAAGACTCTTATGATCTGTGTATATAATACACCTTTCTCCGTACAGGTAATGTCTCCAAATCTTAAGCGCAAAGATTACTGCTGCCAACTCTAGATCATGAGTAGGATAGTTAACTTCATGTGGTTTAAGCTGTCGTGATGCATAAGGAACCACTTTACCTTATTGCATCAGTACATAGCCCAACCCTACATGTGATGCATCACTGCATACGGTAAAATCTTTTCCAGACTCCGGCTGAATCAGTACAGGTGCCTCAGTCAGAACTTTCTTCAACTTCTCAAAAGATTCCTGTTGTTTCTTAGCCCAAACAAACGGTACTCCCTTCCTTATAAGCTTTGTCAAAGGCGTTGCCGTCATAGAAAATCCTTCCACAAACCTTCTATAGTACCCAGCTAAACCCAGAAAACTTTGAATTTTTGACACTGACCTCGGTGGCTTCCATTCCAGAATCGCTTCAGTATTTCGAGGGTCCACCTTGATCCCTTCAGCAGAGACAACATGCCCCAGGAAAGTTACCTCTCTCAACCAGAACTCACACTTACTGAATTTCGCATAAAGCTCCTTCTCCCTCAGCACTTGTAGCATAATACGAAGATGCTCATCATGCTTCTCCTCGGTTTCAGAATAAACCAAAATATCGTCGATAAAGACGACCACGAATCGATCCAAGTATGGCTGGAACACTCGATTCATCAGATCCATAAATACCGCAGGTGCGTTCGTCAACCTAAATGGCATAACCAAGAACTCATAGTGACCATACCGAGTTCTGAATGCCGTCTTGTGAATATCCACCTCCTTAACCCTCAACAGATGATACCCAGATCGAATGTCAATCTTGAAAAACACTGAAGCTCCTCTAAGTTGGTCGAATAAATCATTGATTCTCGGCAGTGGGTACTTGTTCTTAATCGTCAGTTTGTTCAACTGTCGATAATTGATGCACATCCGCATTGACCCATCTTTCTTCTTTACGAACAACATTGGTGCTCCCCACGGAGACACACTTGGTCTAATGAAGCCTCTATCCAATAACTCTTGAATTTGGGCTTTCAGCTCCACCAACTCCTTTGGTGCCATCCTATTAGGTGCAATGAACGCTGGTGCCATTCCAGGCAACAAGTCGATTCCAAACTCAACCTCTCGGTTTGGGGGCAAACCCGTAAGCTCCTCTAGAAAAACATCTTCAAAATCCTTGACAGTTCTAATTTATCCATTGTCAGATCCTCAGTTTTCAATTGGCTTACAAATGCCGAATAAGCCTCACATCCCTTTCAAATCCACTTCTTGGCTCTCAATGCCGACACCACATTAGACAGATAATCCCTATGCTCGCCTATCACCAAAACCTCCCCATCCTTTGTGGTCTTTAACATTATTCGCCTAGCAGCACAATCCAGAGTAGCCCTATGCTTAACAAGCCAATCCATTCCCAAAATGATATCGAATTCTTTGAAAGGTAGCTCCATCAGATCTCTAGAGAAAACTTTTCCTTGAGTTTCTATAGGCACATCTCTATACAGTTTATCTACCCTAACCGAGTGACCCAAAAGACTTAGTACAGATACCCCACTCACGGTCTCCTCAGAGCGCACACCCAGCAACCCAGATATAACATGCAACATATGAATGGGTAGATCCAACATCTATCAACGCAGTGTATGGCATACTGGAAATCAAAAACGTACCAGTTATGACGTCAGGTGCATCACCCTCCTCTCGGTGATGAGCTGCTTACACCAACGCCAACTGACGAGCCTCAGCAAATCCAGCACCCCTGCCAGAAGCTCCTCTTCCTCGACCGTTTCCATTATCACCTCTGCCTTGCCCACGTCCTCTCGAAAACTGTGGTCCACCACTCACTGGTTGAGCGACCCTCTGCTCTAAAACTTGAACCTGATTTGGCTCCTAGGGACAATCCCTAACCCTATGCTCCATAGATTCGCATTGGAAACAAGCACTAGAACGTTTCCGACACTCGTCCATATGCATCTTCCCACAATTCCTACAACCCTGCGATTTAACAGCATTCATTGGTACTGCTCGAACTGGCTCCATTACCCTTGCTCTCTTAACATTCTTGTTCATACCACCTGAAAGTCCTGAATCTCTCCCAAAATGGTTCCGATCTTTCTCACGATTCTGTCTTTCTATATGCTTTACTTCCTCAGCTATCTTAGCTTTCTCCACTAAAGCAGCGAAGTTACGCTCCCTCTGCGGAGCAATCAGCACCCTAAGTTCATCTCTTAGACCATCCTCGAAGAGTATGCTACGCTCATAAGCGTACGCTATGCTCATACTCTGTAGCGACAATCCAAGAAGCATACTGGCTCAGTCTCAGAAACTCAGACTCATACTCAGCCACTGACTTACTCCCTTGGACCAGGTTGAGAAATTTTTTCCGGCGAGCGTCCACGTAACTAGCCCCAACATATTTTCCTTTGATGGTTATCTTAAACAGCTCCCAAGTCACACTGTCAGTAGGAGTTCCATCTCTCACCGTGAGCCACCACTGATAAGCCTCATCCCTGAGTAACGATATGGCTCCCTTCAGTTTCTGCTCCACAGAGCAGTCCAGATCATCCATAATCTGCTCTGTGGCTTCTAACCAATAATCAGCCACATTCAGAGCTACACCAGATACGCCCCTAAATATCTCTATTCCATTGGCCCAGAGCTGCTCAGAAATAGACCCCCAAATTTCGTTTTTCGTACTTGCCCCAGTAACCCTTTCCAAAACTCAGAGTATTGCCTGGACAAAGCATCGTCCCCGACACCTCGATCATGAGACTCTACCTCTGTTGCTGGTGGTATTGATGCATCTGCTACAGTACATGTCCTGAAGACGAAGATTCAGCCTGAGCATTACCTCAGCCACGTCCACGGCCTCTTCCACGAGCTGCTCGTGTACTCATTTTGTATTATCTGATTAAGAATTTTATGAATCAGTTTAATATTTCAGTGTTTATTACAGATGTCTTATGATTAACAGTAATTCAGAGTTTGAGTTTGTTTCCTTTTGCGGTAGCCTAGCTACAGTCTCAGTCTACTTATCAGAGTTTCTATAGTTCTAGTGTTACCCTAACTAAAGTACCATGATAAGGTTTTGTACAAGCATATAACAGATATTTCAGAAACAATCAGAAAGGCTCAGAAAACTTACAGACTTGGGCCAGAGATTCGGTGTGCCACCTTCTAAAAAAAACCTAATTTTAGAAAACTGATTTTAATCTTTAAAATCATCTATTTGTAAAGAGAAAATATTGGAAACATTCTCGAAAACAATTTATAATCAAGTTCTAAAAAACGATTTTTGAAAACCTTTATTCAGTGTTTCTTTACAAACTCCCGTTTTTAGACCCGTTCCATAGCTGAGTTGTTACAACTTGGCTCTGATACCACTAAATGTAACACCCCAAACTCGGCCCAGACATTATGGCCAGATCTGACATGTCACATAGACTTACGACTTAGTATGCATTCGCTGGTTTAAGTGATTGGAGTGGTCTTTGTAAAAACAGCGGTTGAATGAAAAGCTGGTTTATCAATCTTTAGGCTATTCATTTGTTGTGCTTGTTGAGTCTTGAAAACGTTCATTAATTTTGAAAACCCGTGCAGCCTAACACCAGCAGTTTCGTCATAGTATAAATATAATCAGAAAATAAAACCATAGCGGAAAAAGAAATTTAAATAGCGGCCTTATTACAACTTAAAACCCAAAATTAAATCAGAATATAAAAGTAATAAAAATAAACTAACTTAGAAAAACTAACTTTGCAGATGATGTGGCCACTCTGAATCCCTCACAGCTCCAAGCCCACTATGGTTGGGGATTTCCTGCAGAGATGAAAATAAAGGGTGAGTTCGGTAAACTCAGTGTGTAACATAACCCAACCATAGCCCAAAATAGATCAAACTTGAGAGCCAAACTTATCTGGGCTTTGGCCCAGTACAGAAATCAGAATGAACCCATAGCCCATAGCAGATGTAGAACAAATATATCATGAATGCAGAAATCCCAACCCAGAGCCATCCATAATACCCCCGTACCAGCCTTACACCATGTGGCGAGACTACTCGACCCATCCAACCACTACACACTACAGAAATTACAGCGAGGCTACTAGATATTGTGACGAAGTCACCAGATACAGATATTGTGGCTAGGCCACTAGAACAGATATATATGTATGTGGCAAAGCCACCAGTTTGCAGCGAGGCTGCCAGATATTGTGACGAAGTCACCAGAACAGATATATGTGGCGAGGCCACCAGATTGCAGCGAGGCTGCCAGAACGCTCCCTCCATCAATATAAACCCATGTCCCATACAACAGAAATAATATGTCATAGCATACGTATACAGAAACAGAACATCATGCTTTTTAGAAAAAAAATAACCCAATGGGTAAAATCGTAATTTTGTATGCAAAAGGGTATTTTAGTAATTATTACCTATTGTTAAGGGTTCATGCTCATTCTAACGTTTACCAATTAATCAGAAGTACTTACCTCATCTTTTTACCAAAGTTGGCCCATTGGCCCGTTGGTCCGTTGGCCCATTGGCCTGTTAGCCTGTTGGCCCGTTTTCGGCCCAATAAGCCCCAAAATACCGTTGTGCATGAAAATGAACACTGTGCACTCTAATCATCCAAATGCCCCATATTCATTGACAACCGTCTCACGAGCGCTCGCACGTTCGCGAGTTCACAAAATACCAACGTTTCGGTATTTTGACTTTTACCGATTCAGTCTAAGGGAGGGTGTCGTTTACACACCTGGTTGATGACGATATCTCCCACTCGATAATCCTACAATCAATTACTAACACATTAGACTTACGAATTAATGATAAGTAACATAAATCCACGTTAACTAACCTAATTATCACACAAGTTAGTCATTTATTCACGAGGGGCAAAATAGTCATTTAACACCCTAGACGCAAAATGGTAATTTTACCCTACAAGGGTATCTCGGTAATTCTACCCTATAGGGGTATTTTGGTATTTCTACCCTACAAGGGTATTTCGGCAATTCTACCTTACAGAGGTATTTTAGTAATTCTACAACTTATCCACTTGGGCCTACGGACCAATTGGGAGCACATGGCCCATTTCAGCCTATCACGACCCGAAATAGCCGTCCTACTGCTAGAGTAATGAGAAATACAAACCTGCTAGGAGACTGCAGTTAATCCACGCTCCAAACACTCTTAGCTGACGCCCAACCCAAACGAGCACGTCACAAAGTGAAAGGGATCAGCCAAGAAGGGTATGCCTACTCTCATCATGGTTTGCTCTATTTAAAGCCAACTCTCCATCTACTCTTATGTTAGCTTCCCGATGTGGGATCCCTCCATCACCAGAGTTTAAAACCAACACCAACTCTTGCCGTCCCAACATAGCAAAATAACCAACCTTTGCGTGCTAAGGGATTCGAACCAAAGTCCTCTCACATGCCAACTCACGCCACCACCACTAGGCCATCAACTCATTTCTGTCATAAATCCAACACATTAAAATTTAAAACGCACCTACTTACTTCCAGATTTATTGAAAAGAAAAACCAAAATATATTGCAAGAGCCAAGACTTGAACCTTGGACCCCTTGCTTCCTCTATGGCATCACTTCCTTGTCCCCTAAGTGGCGCCACCTTGCCACTGCACCACACTCCTTTTTGTGTCATCTTTTACCCCTTTACTCTTAAAACCCCAAACGCCAATTGTATCACCTGTTCATAAAATTAAAATTTCGAAGACTACCACGGATTTAACTTAAGTTTGGGCCTTCCAAAGGCCCACTAACCTACTAAAATATATATTTTAACCAACCAGAACACACACAAATTTTAAAAATCACAGAAACACAGAAAACCCAAAAATTGGGGCGTTACACGTAAACTATTAGGCCGTATGAATTATAGAGAGTATAAGGGCATGATGAACTGGCTAGCGTCACCATTCGAATTTGAAAAGATTCAAGAATATTATGTGTATATGTGTTATGACATTATAGATCGGACCCTTTGGGTACATAAACTCTCCGATAGAGGTTAAAATTCAGTCGACGTGTTATATAGTAAAGAACTACTCATGACTCTAGTACGAGAGAGTTAAAGAGCTAAGTATTAAAAGCACAACCTGAGTGAAAGTCCTTTAGCAATGATTATGGGATAGAGGAGTTTATGTGAAAACCAAACTCTTTTTCGGTAAGATTTTTTGGGACAAAAATCCCTAAAGGGGGAAGAGTTATAACATCCCAAATTAAGGCCTAATGGGAACAATGGTTTTGGGACCACAAATCTGAAATAGAAATAGTTATTTTATAATTATTATAAGGGTTCTGCTATGATTGCATGCTTATGTGAAAATTTCATGAAGAGATTTTATGTGAAAAGTGTCCAATTTGACTTTAGAGACTAAATTGAATAAATTGTAAAACTTGTGTCCTAGAAGCTTCAAGCATGAAATTGCATTGGATTATTAATTAGAGGTCCTTAAATAGTAATTTAACCAAGTTCTAAAATTTTGGACAAAAATGGACTTTTATGGGTAAAATTTGAAAGAAAGGCTTTAGGGGTATTTTGGTTATTTAGTAGTTAAATGAACCAAAAGACAAATTAAAAGCCAAAATTTGTCCATCTTCTACCTCATGGATGTGTAAACCAAGGATGACACCATGGCTAGGGTTTTCAAGCTTCCAAGCTCAATAGTAAGTGCATCTAAGCCCTATTTTTTTATGTTCTTTGTATTTTTGAAATCCTCGTAGCATGATCTACCCATTTCTACCCATATTTTGAGGTAGGGTTGATGTTTAAAATTTGAACCATGTATGACATGCTTGTGTTTTGATTTTTAATGGAAGAATATGAAAGTTTGATGTGTGTTTAACATATTTTACTAAGTGATTTTGCATGAAAACACCTCAAAATGACCAAATTGTAAAAGATGTGAAAGTGGGTAGTAGAAATGTGAAATAAAGAAAAATGTGGGCTACTATGAGAAGGAATATGAATCGGCTAGGCTTGGGTAATCAAGAAAATACATGCATTTCACTTTACGAGCCTAGGGACTGAAGTGTAAATATGTAAAACTTAAGGGGCAAAAATGTAAATTTTCAAAAGTGTGATTTTTGGACTGATTTGAATAGTGTGAGTGCCAAATAAGTATTATTTGATGTGATAGATCAACAAAAACGAAATTTGGGCTTAGATTGGGAAAGCACGAGGTTATGGACTAAATTGGAATAAATAGCCGTTTTCGCATTTGAGGTAAGCTCGTATGATAAAATAAACATGTTGTTAATGTTATTTTCATTTATGGTTGAAAACTAAATTGGTATGTTAATTTGGTTGTGATGAATTATTTGTTTACGATAATATGCATGTGACACCATGAAATCTTTGATAGTCCAAGTGTCGATAACGTGCTATTTGATGGTTGAATATATTGGAAATTTTATAGAACATGATATTTTATTGAATTGAATAGCTGGTGAAAAGGTGAAATGAAATGGAAGCTTATACTATGATGAGTTTTATGAGTTGTAAAAACGACTGTTTGAGTAAGTTCATTTGCAAAATGCAACATGTACCTTACTTTAAATGCTTTAATATTGCATGTATGGTAAGTACATACATATTTAATGTGATGTTGTATCATGTGTTTATTGCCTAAATTTTATTATGAATTATGCTTTGATTATTCCATGAGTATGTGATTGGTGCTATGGTTATTGAAATCGACGTTACGAGCAAGTTCGACAGAAATGTGTTATCAAAGAAATCCCGTTTGAACCTTAGGAATAGTTTAGGATACAAGTGACATGTCACTAGAAACTATGCAATCTAAACTCATGAGTTGTGGTCTGAGTTCATGATATATGTGACATATGAACTCATTGAGATGTGGTTTGAGTTCATGATATATGTGGCACATGTTTTGGCGTTCCATGTACTGGTCTTGTATGTTCTATCTGTGGCTGGGTAGTCCGACATGTGTTGTGGATACCTAACAGCTTGTGTGAGTAGCCGTGTAGCTACATCCTCACCGATTGCTTGTATGAGCAAACCCGTGAGTAGCTCAAAAGCGAGCAACATGTGATATGTGATATGAGGTAGTGTTGGCTACATATGAGGCATTTAGGTGCGAGATTCCGATGTATCCGATAGTATTCCAAGTGTTCAACCGGTAGTCCTAAGAGAAATTTAAAGCGTAACCCATTGAGCATATCAAAGATGAGAAAGTAAGTGATTATGATTTGAGATAGTACAGGTACGTGCTCGAAACTCATGAGCAACGAGCTTAATATGTGATGAACATGTGGCAATGTTGTACATGAGGAAGTTCTGATTATAAGATCTTGATGAGATGTAAATGAATGAATCATGATTATAAGATTTGTTGTACACTATGCTAATGATATTATTTACAATATGTTTAAGATACTTGATGATCTTGTGGCGAATTATGTTTGAATGAGTGATGAGTATGAGGTATAAAGTAAATTATGTGTTCATAAGTTACAACATGGGTGGGTAAATGTATGGTAAGTGTTGTGAATGGAAAGTATGTAGGTATATCCATGAAATACTTGTGATTTATGTTATGTTGTGCTTACATTATTGATCTAAGTAAAGAAATAAGCATGATTATTTTCATACGGGCTTACTAAGCTTTAAAGATTACTCCCTCATTTCCATTTCTTTTAGTGTTGACAGGTCAGCTCGGGGTTGGAGATCGTCGGAGGCAGCATCACACTATCAAATTATCAATTTGGGTATTGAAAGTCTTAAATTTTTTCGAGTGAGTGGCATGTATAGAGGCTTAGTTATTATGATATATGTTCTTATGATTTGGCCAAAGATGTTGGCTTATATTGATTCATTGTATAAAGTACACAGCTGTGTGTCCCCTGGTGTTGAAATTGAAATCAAGTCAATATGCTCCACATGGCCTCAGACACAGGCATGTGACTTGGCTGGCATATGTCAGTATACCCTACAGGTTTGGCACGACCTAGCACACGGTTTCACACACGGGCGTGTGTGGCCATTTTTAGGGCACATGGGCTAGCCACATGGACGTGTGTGTTGGTTGTGTGACCCAAGTCAGAGAGTTACACAGGGTCGGACATGGGTTGGGATACAACATTGTGCTCCCATTTCGAATGTCCACACGACCAGTGACATGGGCGTGTCTGGTTGCTGTGTGAGACACATGGTCAGACCATACGAGTGTGTGTCCTCTATTTTGAGGAAAATTTTCTAAGTTTCGTAGAAGTTTCTCGAGCTATCAGTTTAGTCCCAAACCATTTCCAAAGTATGTTTAGGGCATCGTAGGCCTATTGATTGTTATGTCTTGTGATAAGTTTTAAATTTACAATTGACCGTTCTTGAAAACTAACTATTATCACGACAAAGGTAAGCGCACCTTTTTGAACAATAGTATAGCTTATGGCAAGACTGGGATGTCAAACCCAAAGGAACTAAAAGTACTAGTATTAACTTTCTTTTTATTATCTAGCCTAAAAAATAAAGGGGTTTGTTTTATCTAAACTAATTACTAAACTAAGAATGCACAGAAAGTAAATTGGGGAAATAACTTTTGGGAAAACTAAATGATTTGGACAATACCCAAGGGAAAAATCCACTTAGACTTCACTTGTTATTGACTCTGAATTAGACGATTTATTCATTTGACTTGATCTGCAGAAATCCCTAATTTATATTATTATCTCTCTCGAGACTAACAATGTCTAACCCTAGGTTGATTAATTGAAATCTCTTTCTAATTAAAACCCCTAGTGTTGCATTAACTCAATCTATGGATTCCTTTATTAGGTTTCACCCTAATCCGGCAAAATTATGTCACCCTATGTCTAGGCGTGCAATCAACTTTGCTTAATTATGCTAGATCTACTCTTAGACAAGGACTTTTGCTCCTCTGAATAAGCACATCAATACTTGAATCAATATCCTGGAATACCAAAGCAAGAATTAAGAACTCATAATTAAGAACAAGTCAAATATATATCATATAATTCAGAAAATAATAACAAGATCCATCTTAGGTTTCATCCCCCTTAGGTATTTAGGGAATTTAGTTCATAAGTGTAAAAGAAAACATCTCAGAATAATGATGATAACAAAACATAAAGAAAACTCAAAAACTCCTGAAGGAAATTGAAGGGCGATCTTTAGTCTTGAAGGATAATCCAACTTCTAAGATGGATCAATCGGCTTTCTTCGAGTAATTCCTTGCCACCTGCTCCATTTCTCCCTTCTAGGTACCTCTTGAGGTGTTAATATAGGGTTTAGAATGCTTCAAAGCCCTCAAGAGTGGCCTTTTCCGAATAGGACCAGACTTGGGCTCGACAGGGACACGCCCATCTGCAAGTGCTTCAACCCCTATTTGAGTCTGTTGAATAGACATGGCCATGTGGTCTACACGTGTAAGGAAGTCCAGGCCGTGTTTGTAACAGCCCAAAATTGACCCTAGTCGGGAAGTGGTTTCGGGACCACAAAACCGAGTCATAAAAATAATTAATTTCCATATTCTATGCTTATTATGTGTGTACATGAGTATGTGGAAGTTTCATTCTCCAATTTTGCCAATTGCATGAGAAATTATTAAATAGGGATCGATATGAGACATGGTGAAAATATGATAGGCTAATTTAAAATGGTCTATTAATGCATGTTGTGAAAATGATGGGTTTGCATGTCAAATTACCCAAAATTTGAGCTAGTGGTTGGCCATGCTATGGGTGGAAACATGTTGGGAACATGTTGGCCTAGTGAGGTATGTAGGAAAAAATAAAATAAGGAGTATGGGTAATAAAGAAAGGAAAAACAAAAAAATGAGTGGTTGTTTCCCCCCCATTGCCGTGAGCTAAAGAAAGGAAAAGAAAAACTTGTTCATCCTCTTTTGACCGAAAATTCTAAGGGAGGAGGAAGGAGTTCTTGCTTCATGTTTGGTTTGGAAGAGAATTAGGAGGAAGTTTGGCCATGCATGTAACTAGATTGAGGTATGTTTGATATTATTCTTTGAGATTCATGTATATTTTAAGTTGTAAGTTTGAAATCTACCTAGCCATGGTTCAAACTTTGTTAAATGATGGAGATGATATTCGGCCATGCATGTTACATTCTTGGTTGGTATTTTGATGTTTGATGTTGTGGTGATGAGGCATGAAGATGAGTTAAGATTCGGCCTAGGTGGAGTTTGTGTTAATGCCATTGCATGCTAAATATGAAGCTTGTTAATGATGCATGTGATGGTGGATTGATGATTCTTGAATCTCTTTTTTTTTTAGCATTTTTGAGTGAGCACATATGTGCATTGGTTGCTAGATGGGGAAGAATCGGCTAGCAAGTTGTGTGCTAAGGCCGAATATAATTTTTGTAGGTTAATGAGTAATGCATGTGCTAAATTGATGGAAAGGGAGAGGATGCTTTACTAGTGTATAAATGATATAAAGATTTTAGAAATTATTTTTGGTTAGGTGTATGTATGATTAGGTATATTCGGCCATATGAGTAAATATATAGATGATGTTAAATTTGATTATGTATAATGGGCCATATAGGGTACACATTGTGATATTAACTTTGATTCTCCATAATTGATCAAGTGGGTGATTAGTAAGGGTGATTGCCGAATATACTAACATACATATGCATGTGTAATTGGATTGTAAATATTTAGCAAGGCGGTTAAACTAGTTGATTTATTGATTAAGCTCAAGGAGTTAAAGGAGGAGAATCAAGCAAAGGCAAAGAAAAGATCATCGAATAGCCGAGTTGGAACCATCTTACCCAACACAAGTAAGTCATTAAGCATATCTTTGGTATTGATTTAAAGGATCGTAATACCTATACCATTGTGTTTAATGAGATGAAATGTATACAAATGTATATGTAAGTAGAGATGAAATTTGTCGAATGTAAAAAGGAAGTGAAGCCTATTGAGTGGCTGGTTTTCGGCACTAAGTGTGCGGGCAATAAGTGTTCACGGTCATGAGATTGGCACTAAGTGTGCGGGTTTAAATTGTACAGCACTAAGTGTGCGAGTTTAAAGTACATGGCACTAAGTGTGCGTGGTTGATTATTAAGCACTATGTGTGCGAACCCAATATATATTTTCTATAAATTATTTACATTAAGGGTGCGACCTTACCGAGTCGATTTTGGACAGCGGAAAAGGTAAGTGTGCGAACTTGAAATGCATGGCACTAAGTGTGTGAGTTTAAAGTGCATGGCACTAAGTGTGCGCGGTTGATTATTAAGCACTATGTGTGCGAACCCAATATATATTTTCTATAAATTATTTACATGAAGGGTGCGACTTTACCGAGTCAACTTTGGATAGCGGAAAAGGTAAGTACCTTGAGTTCATGGCTAATAGGCGCTATGTTTATATTTGGAGTTGAGCTTGGTAAGTTTTGAACCTATGTGACGATTATAGTTGAAGTCACGTACATAAGGTTCATTGTGGAATAGGTGAAAGTTCGTTTAATTGTATGATTATAACGAAAATAAAATGATGTATGAAAGGCCAATGTAGGACTTGGTATGAGATTGAACCATAGGGTTTAAGGAACTATGGTATAGTTTGGTATGGATGGAGTACTTAACCTCATTTCATTGTTTCCTGTTGTGATAATTTTATTAATGGATGGTTGTGGAATGCTTATGGCTTACTGAGTTATATACTCATTCGGTGTTTGCTTGTCACCTATTCTAGGTTTCTTGGACTCGTCTCTTTTTGCGTGATCGTGCCGTCGTCGAAGTCATCACACCGGCTAGCAAGTTTTGGTACTTTCTTCTTAGTCGGCTTAGGAGAACATTTCGGCATGTATAGGCTAGTATGTTGTGTTTGAACTTTGGTATGTAAACTTTTAGCCATGCGAAAATGACATAAATGTTCGGTTGGGTTTGGTTTCATAACGTTAGGTCGTAAATCTTGATAATTCGACCTTTTTATGCCATATGTCATGGTTGATTATTTTGGTGTTAAAATTCATGATATGGCAATAGTGTAGTAGGGGGATGTTTGACAATGATTAGCCTTTGGCATGGCTAGTCATGATCATAATTTGTGATATGTATGACGAATTACTAGTTAGATCAAGGAGAAATCACGAAATGGGCATAGTTGCTTTCGTAACAGATGCTGGCAGCAGCAGTGACGTGAGATTGAAAAATCACTAAAAATAGTAGGAGTGGAATTAATTGATGAATAAATAATGTATTCGAAGTTCGATGAGTCTATTTTCATATAGAAGCAACGAAAAGATCATATGAACAGTATGTTAAGAGATATTCAGGTTCTCGTGAGACAGCGCCAGAACGGTTTCTGGATTCCCTATTCCGACTTTGGAAATTCATTATAAATTAACCAGAGACAATTAAGAGTCATACCATATATGGATAGATTTCTCTCTGAGTCTAGTTTCTATAGAAACAAACGGCATCAGTATTGAAGCTCTGTGCAGGGAGATATCCAGGTCGTAATGCGCAAAGGTCAGTGTAGTCGATCCCTGTAACATGGGAGACTTTGACTAATAAACTGTACTAATTGGCCCGACAAAAAATTCTAGAAAAAATATGTAGATGGGAATATGAGTCTAGTTTCAGGGAAAAATCACGAAACTGATTTTCGAGTTGTGAAACTCAAGATATGATTTTTAAAGCGACTAGTACGCAGATTGGCAGTGTCTGAGAAATATTTTTATAAAGGGTTTAAAGTCTGTTAACATCTCGTGTTCGACTCCGGTGTCAGTCTCGGGTTCGGGGTGTTACATTTGATTGGTATCAGAGCTATGGTTTAGTCGGTTCTAGGACTACGATAGCACGTATGAGTCTAGCTATACATGCCGAATGTTAATGTTTAACTGTGTGATGACTTCTGACGGTTAAAATTTATGTTTTGATTAGTAAATGGATCCCGGTGTAGAGAGAACCTTGGCGGATGACATTGAAAGTGTAGCGGCTGCTCCTGCACAGGGGACACCGCCTGTTGAACGTCAGTCATCTGCGAATAATCAAGGTGAGGGGGCTAAACAAGCCTTCTTTACCATGATGAATGAGTGGGTCGCGCAGTATGCCCGAACCAATCCGGCTATCCAACAATTCCCGAATTTGAATAATCCACCCCTGGAGCCAGTAATGCCATCAGTTACTGATCCCGTGAGGCTGAGTAAGCCACCTGTAGACTTGATTAGGAAGCGCGGGGCTGAGGAGTTCAGGGCCATAGTTACTGATGATGCTGAAAGGGCCAAGTTCTGGCTTGATAACACCATTCGGGTGTTTGATGAACTGTCATGCACACCCGATGAATGTCTAAAGTGTGCTATATCCTTGTTGCGGGACTCAGCCTACTATTGGTGGAGGACCCTGATTTCCATAGTCCCAAACGAACGAGTAACTTGGGACTTCTTTCAGACGGAATTTCGAAAGAAATATATTAGTGAACGGTTCATTGATCAAAAGCGTAAGGAATTCTTGGAACTCAAGCAAGGCCGTATGACAGTATCTGAATACGAACATGAATTCGTAAGACTCAGTAGGTATGCCCGGGAGTGTGTAGCTGATGAGGTTGCTATGTGCAAAAGATTCGAAGAAGGATTGAATGAAGATTTAAAGCTACTAATGGGTATTTTGGAAATAAAAGAATTCGTAACACTAGTCGAACGAGCCTGCAAGGCGGAAGAACTTGGAAAGGAGAAGAAGAAGGCTGAATTTGAAGCTAGAGACTATCGTAAAAGATCGACGGGTAAAGCTCCGTTCTCAGCCGTAAAGAAGTTCAGGGAGGACACTAATAAGTCGAGGACGACTGCGGGAATTTCCATCAGAGCAAGACCATCGACGGACTCCCGAGCTACTTCGGTAGCTAGTGTGGGCAATAATTGTCTAGAGAAACCTGAATGTCCCCAATGTGGAAGACGACACATAGGTGAATGTTGGGGTAAGTCTATTAACAGGGCCTGTTACGGATGCGGTTCGAAGGACCACTTCATTAGAGATTGCACGGAGCTTGATGAGAAGAATAAGATTCAAGGTGCAAGACCTAGTGGAGTGACAACTAGAGGTAGACCACCGAGAATTTTAGGACGTAGGGGTGGTAGTCAAAGAGGGACCTCTGATACGGCTGTTCGAGCCGAGAACCGTACTCCTGCTAGAGCATATGCCATTCGCGCACGAGAGGAGGCATCCTCCCCTGACGTCATCACTGGTACCTTCACTCTCTTTGATACTAATGTGATTGCATTGATTGACCCTGGCTCTACTCATTCATATGTATGTGAAACCTTAGCATCCAGTAAGACTCTACCTGTTGAGTCTACTGAGTTCGTAATTCGGGTGTCAAATCCCTTGGGTCGTTACGTGCTTGTCGACAAAGTGTGTAAGAGATGTCCCCTAGTAATTCGAGGTTCTTGTTTTCCGGCGGACTTGATGCTTTTGCCGTTTGATGAATTTGATGTTATTCTTGGTTTGGATTGGCTGACCGCGCATGATGCGGTTGTGAATTACAAAAGCAAGACTATTGATTTGAGGTGCGCAAATAACGAGGTAATCCGAGTTGAGTCTACGGATTTGGAGGGGTTGCCAGCTGTAATATCAGCAATGTTGGCCCAGAAATATGTAAGAAAAGGGTGCGAAGCATACCTTGCGTATGTACTTGATGATAAAGAATTAGAAAAGAAACCCGAATCTGTGCGGGTGGTTTGTGAATACCCGGATGTTTTTCCTGAAGAATTACCGGGTTTACCACCTGTTCGGGAGGTATAGTTTGGTATTGAGCTTGTACCTGGGACTACGCCGATTTCGATAGCTCCGTATCGTATGGCACCAACCGAGTTAAAAGAGTTAAAATCTCAGTTGCAAGAATTGACGGATAAAGGTTTTGCTCGACCAAGTTTCTCACCTTGGGGTGCACCAGTATTGTTCGTGAAAAAGAAGGACGGAACCATGAGGTTGTGCATTGACTATCGTCAACTGAATAAAGTGACGATAAAGAACAAATATCCGTTGCCGCGCATCGATGATTTGTTCGACCAACTGAAGGGAGCCTCAGTGTTCTCAAAAATAGATTTGAGATCGGGCTATTATCAGTTGCGAATTCGAGATTCGGACATACCCAAAACTGCTTTCAGAACGAGGTACGGTCACTACGAGTTCCTAGTGATGCCGTTTGGGCTCACTAATGCCCCTGCGGTATTTATGGATTTGATGAATCGGATCTTCAGACCATATTTGGATCGGTTCGTAGTTGTGTTCATTGATGACATCTTGGTCTATTCAAGAGATGAGATCGAACATGCTGAACACTTGAGATTAGTGTTGCAAGTTTTGCGGGATAAGAAGTTATATGCTAAGTTCAGTAAGTGTGAGTTCTGGTTAAGAGAGGTTAGCTTCTTGGGTCATGTGGTATCCGCATCGGGTATTCGAGTTGACCCGAACAAAATCTCAGCCATACTTAACTGGAAACCTCCGAGAAATATTACTGAGGTTCGGAGCTTTTTGGGACTCGCCGGTTATTACCGACGATTTGTCAAAGGTTTCTCGATGATAGCCACACCAATGATGAAGCTACTTCAAAAGGATGCTAAGTTCGAATGGACGGAGAAATGTCAGAAAGGCTTCGATCAACTGAAAACTTATTTGACTGAAGCTCCAATTTTAGTGCAACCCGAATCAGGCAAAGAGTTTGTCATTTATAGTGACGCATCCCTACTCGGGTTGGGTTGCGTATTGATGCAAGAAGGTCGAGTTGTGGCCTATGCGTCGAGACAATTGAAGCCACACGAGAGAAATTATCCAACCCATGATCTCGAACTAGCCGCCATCATATTCGCTTTGAAAATATGGCGACATTACTTGTTTGGCGAAAAGTGCCATGTATTTTCGGATCGCAAAAGTCTCAAATATTTGATGACTCAAAGAGACTTAAATCTGCGACAAAGACGTTGGCTTGAGTTGTTGAAAGATTACGAGCTTGTCATTGATTACCACCCGGGAAAGGCTAATGTGGTTGAGGACGCCTTAAGCCGGAAATCGCTGTTTGCTTTACGAGCGATGAATGTGCACTTGTCTATTCTACCCGACAATGTGTTAGTAGCTGAATTAAAGGCCAAACCATCATTGATTCATCAAATTCGTGAAGCTCAGAAAGTCGACGATGAATTGGTTGCAAAACGGGCTGAATGTATTCCGAATATGGAATCCGAATTTCAAATTGATGATGACGATTGTTTGAGGTTCAGAAGTCGGTTGTGTGTTCCAAGAAATTCAGAACTCATTTCGATGATTCTGAATGAAGCTCATTGTAGCCGAATGTCAATTCACCCGGGGAGTACGAAAATGTACAACGATTTGAAACGACGGTTTTGGTGGCATGGTATGAAACGGGACATCTCCGACTTTGTTTCGAGATGTTTAATATGTCAACAAGTGAAAGCGAAACATCAAGTGCCTTCAGGATTACTTCAGCCGATCATGATACCCGAGTGGAAATGGGATCGAGTCACAATGGACTTTGTGTCCGGACTACCATTGTCAACAAGTAAGAAGGATGCAATTTGGGTTGTTGTTGATAGACTGACTAAGTCGGCTCACTTTATCCCCGTGCGTACGGATTTTTCATTGGATAAACTAGCCGAATTGTATGTTTCTCAGATTGTGAGATTACATGGAGTACCTATTTCTATCGTATCGGATAGAGATCCGAGATTCACCTCGCGATTTTGGAAGAAATTGCAAGAAGCTTTGGGTACCAAGCTGCATTTTAGCACCGCTTTTCATCCCCAAACCGATGGTCAATCCGAGCGGATAATTCAGATACTCGAGGATATGCTGAGATGCTGCATCCTTGAGTTTAGTGGTTCATGGGAACGGTATGTACCTTTGATTGAATTCGCTTACAACAATAGTTTTCAATCAAGTATTAAGATGGCACCTTATGAGGCTTTGTACGGTCGTAAATGCCGTACACCATTGTTTTGGACCGAGCTCGGTGAAAGTAAAATTTTCGGAGTTGATTTGATTAAAGATGCCGAACAGAAAGTAAAGGTAATCCGTGAAAGTCTGAAGGCAGCCACAGATCGTCAGAAATCGTATGCGGACTTGAAACGAAAGGACATTGAATATCAGGTGGGAGATAAAGTGTTCCTTAAAGTTTCGCCTTGGAAAAAGGTACTCAGGTTTGGCCGTAAGGGCAAGTTGAGCCTGAGATTCATTGGGCCGTACGAAATCTCCGAACGAGTTGGTCCGGTTGCGTATAGATTGATTTTGCCTCCTGAGCTTGAAAAGATTCACGACGTCTTTCATGTTTCGATGCTTCGACGCTATCGATCTGATCCATCGCATATAATTAGCCCATCAGAGGTTGAAATTCAAGCCGATATGAGTTATAAAGAAGAATCGATACGTATCCTAGCTCGTGAAGTGAAGGAGTTGCGAAACAAAAGGGTTCCGTTAGTGAAGGTGTTATGGCTCAAACATGGGATCGAGGAAGCTACTTGGGAAACCGAGAGCTCGATGAAAGAACGATACCCAAACCTATTTACTGGTAAGATTTTCGGGGACGAAAATTTCTTAAGTGGGGGAGAGTTGTAACAGCCCAAAATTGACCCTAGTCGGGAAGTGGTTTCGGGACCACAAAACCGAGTCATAAAAATAATTAATTTCCATATTCTATGCTTATTATGTGTGTACATGAGTATGTGGAAGTTTCATTCTCCAATTTTGCCAATTGCATGAGAAATTATTAAATAGGGATCGATATGAGACATGGTGAAAATATGATAGGCTAATTTAAAATGGTCTATTAATGCATGTTGTGAAAATGATGGGTTTGCATGTCAAATTACCCAAAATTTGAGCTAGTGGTTGGCCATGCTATGGGTGGAAACATGTTGGGAACATGTTGGCCTAGTGAGGTATGTAGGAAAAAAATAAAATAAGGAGTATGGGTAATAAAGAAAGGAAAAACAAAAAAATGAGTGGTTGTTTCCCCCCCATTGCCGTGAGCTAAAGAAAGGAAAAGAAAAACTTGTTCATCCTCTTTTGACCGAAAATTCTAAGGGAGGAGGAAGGAGTTCTTGCTTCATGTTTGGTTTGGAAGAGAATTAGGAGGAAGTTTGGCCATGCATGTAACTAGATTGAGGTATGTTTGATATTATTCTTTGAGATTCATGTATATTTTAAGTTGTAAGTTTGAAATCTACCTAGCCATGGTTCAAACTTTGTTAAATGATGGAGATGATATTCGGCCATGCATGTTACATTCTTGGTTGGTATTTTGATGTTTGATGTTGTGGTGATGAGGCATGAAGATGAGTTAAGATTCGGCCTAGGTGGAGTTTGTGTTAATGCCATTGCATGCTAAATATGAAGCTTGTTAATGATGCATGTGATGGTGGATTGATGATTCTTGAATCTTTTTTTTTAGCATTTTTGAGTGAGCACATATGTGCATTGGTTGCTAGATGGGGAAGAATCGGCTAGCAAGTTGTGTGCTAAGGCCGAATATAATTTTTGTAGGTTAATGAGTAATGCATGTGCTAAATTGATGGAAAGGGAGAGGATGCTTTACTAGTGTATAAATGATATAAAGATTTAGAAATTATTTTTGGTTAGGTGTATGTATGATTAGGTATATTCGGCCATATGAGTAAATATATAGATGATGTAAATTTGATTATGTATAATGGGCCATATAGGGTACACATTGTGATATTAACTTTGATTCTCCATAATTGATCAAGTGGGTGATTAGTAAGGGTGATTGCCGAATATACTAACATACATATGCATGTGTATTGGATTGTAAATATTTAGCAAGGCAGTTAAACTAGTTGATTTATTGATTAAGCTCAAGGAGTTAAAGGAGGAGAATCAAGCAAAGGCAAAGAAAAGATCATCGATAGCCGAGTTGGAACCATCTTACCCAACACAAGTAAGTCATTAAGCATATCTTTGGTATTGATTTAAAGGATCGTAATACCTATACCATTGTGTTTAATGAGATGAAATGTATACAAATGTATATGTAAGTAGAGATGAAATTTGTCGAATGTAAAAAGGAAGTGAAGCCTATTGAGTGGCTGGTTTTCGGCACTAAGTGTGCGGGCAATAAGTGTTCACGGTCATGAGATTGGCACTAAGTGTGCGGGTTTAAATTGTACAGCACTAAGTGTGCGAGTTTAAAGTACATGGCACTAAGTGTGCGTGGTTGATTATTAAGCACTATGTGTGCGAACCCAATATATATTTTCTATAAATTATTTACATTAAGGGTGCGACCTTACCGAGTCGATTTTGGACAGCGGAAAAAGGTAAGTGTGCGAACTTGAAATGCATGGCACTAAGTGTGTGAGTTTAAAGTGCATGGCACTAAGTGTGCGCGGTTGATTATTAAGCACTATTGTGCGAACCCAATATATATTTTCTATAAATTATTTACATGAAGGGTGCGACTTTACCGAGTCAATTTGGAAGCGGAAAAGGTAAGTACCTTGAGTTCATGGCTAATAGGCGCTATGTTTATATTTGGAGTTGAGCTTGGTAAGTTTTGAACCTATGTGACGATTATAGTTGAAGTCACGTACATAAGGTTCATTGTGGAATAGGTGAAAGTTCGTTTAATTGTATGATTATAACGAAAATAAAATGATGTATGAAAGGCCAATGTAGGACTTGGTATGAGATTGAACCATAGGGTTTAAGGAACTATGGTATAGGTGGTATGGATGGAGTACTTAACCTCATTTCATTGTTTCCTGTTGTGATAATTTTATTAATGGATGGTTGTGGAATGCTTATGGCTTACTGAGTTATATACTCATTCGGTGTTTGCTTGTCACCTATTCTAGGTTTCTTGGACTCGTCTCTTTTTGCGTGATCGTGCCGTCGTCGAAGTCATCACACCGGCTAGCAAGTTTTGGTACTTTCTTCTTAGTCGGCTTAGGAGAACATTTCGGCATGTATAGGCTATTATGTTGTGTTTGAACTTTGGTATGTAAACTTTTAGCCATGCGAAAATGGCATAAATGTTCGGTTGGGTTTGGTTTCATAACGTTAGGTCGTAAATCTTGATAATTCGACCTTTTTATGCCATATGTCATGGTTGATTATTTTGGTGTTAAAATTCATGATATGGCAATAGTGTAGTAGGGGGATGTTTGACAATGATTAGCCTTTGGCATGGCTAGTCATGATCATAATTTGTGATATGTATGACGAATTACTAGTTAGATCAAGGAGAAATCACGAAATGGGCATAGTTGCTTTCGTAACAGATGCTGGCAGCAGCAGTGACGTGAGATTGAAAAATCACTAAAAATAGTAGGAGTGGAATAAATTGATGAATAAATTATGTATTCGAAGCTCGATGAGTCTCTTTTCATATAGAAGCAACAAAAAGATCATATGGACAGTATGTTAAGAGATATTCAGGTTCTCGTGAGACAGGGCCAGAACGGTTTCTGGATTCCCTGTTCCGACTTTGGAAATTCATTATAAATTAACCAGAGACAATTAGGAGTCATACCATATATGGATAGATTCCAATCTGAGTCTATTTTCTATAGAAACAAACATCATCAGTATTGAAGCTCTGTGCAGGGAGATATCCAGGTCGTAATGCGCAAAGGTCAGTGTAGTCGATCCCTGTAACATGGGAGACTTTGACTAATAAACTGTACTAATTGGCCCGACCAAAAATTCTAGAAAAAATATGTAGATGGGCATATGAGTCTAGTTTCAGGGAAAAATCACGAAACTGATTTTTGAGTTGTGAAACTCAAGATATGATTTTTAAAGCGACTAGTATGCAGATTGGCAGTGTCTGAGAAATATTTTTATAAAGGGTTTAAAGTCTGTTAACATCTCGTGTTCGACTCCGGTGTCGGTCTCGGGTTTGGGGTGTTACTGTAAATCATATATCTTATGGATGAACTCACTTATATCATGGATAAGTGTACTAATGTGTGAATTGATGATGTTCTTTTAGGCTTATGGAAAGAATTTGGAATGAAATGGTAAGAAAATTAAATTGAAAGGTTCATAATTTTACAAAAAGGTTGATGATTATGTGATGTTGATGAACTTACCAATTTGTGTATTGTTGGTTTTTCAATAGGCTTATATTATGACCTGGTTTGATTTATACCTATTCTAAGAATTATCTTAAAGAAGTGGTAAGTTTAGTTTAAGTTTATATGAGCTTACTAAGCATTCGTTGCTTACATATTTTCTTTACTATGTTTCATAGGTCATCGGAATCTTGAATTGATTGGAAACTCGTCGGAGATCTATTCTTAGGTTTATAATGACATGTATAGGCCTTTTGTATTGATGGCTCCTAGACATATTTAATGGTTGAATTATTATGTTTATGTCTTGAAGTTTATGTTTTTATGGTGGACTTGTATGGCTTGATAAGTAAGGTCAACTTGATCACTTCTAGTGATCGGTAAACATGATCTATTAGTATGTTTTGAATGTTTGATGGTCATCAAATATGGTATGTTTTAGTACCTATATGGACTAAGTTAGTAAGTATGAAAGGTGGCTTATGAGCATGTTTAGGTAATAGGCGTGTATAGTCATATGATAAGATAATGATGACTTTGAAATGGTCTTTTCTAATGAATTCTAGTTACATCATGAAATTAGGTAGTCAAGATTGTAATAAGACAATATTAACATGTTTGATAGATGATGTTTGGATGCAAATGTGGTGTATTTGAATGACACATTGGTTAGTTGACTTAAGATGTTTGAAATGGCATTTTAATGTATGTTTAAGTTCCTTTAATGTGTGTATGAATGATTTGAGGAGTTAAGCATGATATGGTATCGAAATGGTTGATTCTAGGTGAATTTGAGGTCCACACGGCCTGAGACATGTGCGTGTGACTCAGCCGTGTGTGACACACGGCTTGGCGACACGACTGTGTGTCATTTGAAGGTTCCTTTCTTTGCAAGTCAGTGAGTTACTGGCACACGAGCATGTGACACGACAGTGTGACCCTACTTAAAGAGTTACATGGGTTAGGACACAGGCTAGGACATAGCCATGTGTCCCTAGTTTGAATGTTACATAGCCTGAGACACGGGTGTGTGTCTTAGTTATGTGAGGCACACGACCGTGTGACCCCTGTATCCCAATTTTTGCAACTTTTTTCTAAACTTTCCATGTTGTTTCAAATTGGTCTCAAATTGTTTTTATGGCCTTGAGGGCTCGATTTAGGGACAGAATATGTATGCATGATTGATTTATGGTGTGTTTATGATAGTGTATGCAATTTATATTTAAATGTTTCATTTGTACGGTAATGCTCTATAACCCTAATCCAGTGGAAGATATGGATTAGGGGTGTTACATGAATGTTGAGGTATCGTAATGCATTTTTTGTGTTGATATGCAAACGCATGACTGGTTGTAAGTTTAACCATGTAGTGTAGAAAAAATGTTTGGCGTAATGTGTGTCGTGTATGAAAAATAATTTTGGCTGAGTGCTTGTGTATGGAATGCATGTTTAAGAATAATCTGTAGAGTAAGAAGAGATGCACTGGCAAATGATAGAAGGTGATATGTCACATTATGCACTCTAAGCCACATATTATTCAACTTCGCGAAGGTTTGAGTGGATTGCACGAAGAATGAGTATTAATGGTATTCAACTTTGTGAAGGTTCAGTTGGTTTGTATGAGGAATATGTGCATATAGATATGAAAGCCCTTTACGGGTAGTATGAGACTCTTTGGACCCTAAAACTTTAAGCCATATGAATGAAAGCAAATCCATGGCCATGGAATGATCTAAGGAGGTCTGCCAGATTCTTCTACATAGAATGATCCAAGGAGGTCGCTAAATTCGCCTACATAGCATGATCTAGGGAGGTTCGCCTACATGGCATAACCTAGTGTAGGTCCATGAGATAGTTCACGTATAAGAATTTGTTTATATATAAGGAATTCTTTTTTGGGATTCACATTTCATGAGTCTACATATATAAGACATGCCAGTCCTCTAGATTCACTTACATGATAGTTATACGTGGGATTTCTCCTTATGGAAGTCTGTGAAATAGTTCGCGTATTTGAAACTATTTCTATTTGAGAAATTATTTTCTTTACTAATCCGTAATGGTTAAGTTGCTTATTCAAGCATGTATCTATCTAAGACTCAATGCGAAATGTATATATATTTGCCATATCGCTAATCATCTATGAACCCTCCTTTAGGTGGGAGTCTTCTTTTATGAATTCGTCTATATGTTTCACAAGTATGGATATTCATACTTGAGTCTAGAACATGGGCCCGTAAGGATCATCCTACAATCTTGAGTCCGTTGGACAAGTTACTAATAGCAATCTACAACAGAAACCATTCACCAAGACCTACCTCACTTGGCTATCTATATTTGTTGGAGCAAGTCACATGCCATGGGAATTATCTATGAGTCTTCTTCCATAAGTTCAAAAGTAAGAATCCATAAGGATTTCCTCTTAAGAAAGCAATTGCAAAGGAGTTCACAAAGGCAACTAAGGAAGATGTAATATGCAGGGATAATCAAGCAAAATGTCAAACATCTATAAATCTGTATTTCTAATTATACGTCTATGAATTTAAGTGGCAATCTTAAATATGTAAGAATGTCTATAATCTGAATGTGAAATCTCCTATATAAAAGTCATTTGTAATAGATCCAGTGCAGTCGAGAAAGCTAAATAATTCTTCAAGAGGCACAAGTAAATAGGCAGTGGTGTCATTAAAGATGACGTACTAAGTACAACTTGAGCCAATCATGTGGCCTAGTATAGACAAAGTCAAACTTGAATTCTGAACCATGAAGTACAATCTTACTAAGATTATATTGATACAAGGTATTAACAATTCACTAAATTCATTTAAACTTACTTGTACATTATTATATATTGTAGGTGAAAAGGGAAATTCAAGGATTCAAGGAAGGACTAGGCCAGAATTTGCCATGCTTAGGTGAACTTACTTCTTAGGTGTAATATGCATACAACATGGCGACCTAGAGGCAGAGCCTCAGAGTCAGAGTTGAATTAGTAGTTAAGTAAGGTTAGAATATTATTTTCAAGACTAAGTAAATATTTTGATATGGTAAAGTTACTCTTGTAAATTTTTTTGTATCTGAAGTTAAAGTTATATAATTGAAATAAATTCTTGACGCGAGCTCGTCATCGTGGGATGATTATGATTCGCGAAAGTTCCCGATCGAAATTAAGAAGTATCAAATGTAATGTATTTTGTAAAGGTTAAAAATGTGAATAGCAGGCTTTGGACAGGTGGTTTGATGGATATTAAAGGAAGAAGGAAGGCTAACCTTGAATTTGGTTCAAGGACTCAAGAATGAACAATATTATAGAACAATACTGACCTAATCCTTATATTAGTACTTAAAACATATGTAAAAAGGAAACAAGAACCGTGACCCTTTATCTAGCAAGATAGGAAGCAATCGACATAAAGGATGAATGCCACACTTCTAAGAAGTGATAAGTTCAAATGAAACAGATTGATGCCACAAGGAATGCTTGATAAGTCAATTTGAGTCAAATGAGAACAAGGAGAGTGAACACTCAAAATAAATTTAAAATTTATTAAAATTTGTTACAAAATGTCTCAAGCCTCATATTTATAGGCTGTACAAGGAACTAGCCGAATAGGCATGAGATAACAATCAAAATAAATGTGTTTGATGTCCATTAATTCGTTCAAAGCATCGCTTGAGAGTTTCTAGAAGTTAATGATGCCAAAATCCTTGTTCACATTGTGAAATTTGAATTCCCAAACAACCACTTACATTGGTCCTTGAGAGTTAGTTGAATGTGCATGGAATTGAATGGTTTCAATAGTGTGAACATGAATTGATGCTTTCTTGATAACCAAATGGTCACTTGGGATATGTAGATCATTAGTGTAGATTGTGTCGTACGAAGAGTCTCAAGGTGTGAACAACAAGAAGTGAATGGTTCCATAAGTGTGAACTTGGTAGCCAACCGAATGGTCAAGTGTGAAAACAATTGATACTTTGCTTCTCATGTAATGGCCCATAGGAGGTTGTGTTCAACTCTTTAAATTTTGTTTATGCAACACGAATAGTTTGGGAGGAAGCTTCCTATCAGGATTAATGTGAATAATCTAGTCAAAACTAAGACAAGGTTTAAATGCAATAATTTAAGATAAAAAACACACATTTGTATGAACTTAGACAAGTATTAATGATTTAAAAATTAAGACACATAATTAAAGTGCATTATTTAAAACACATTTAAAGACTCATAATTAAAGTGCAATATTTAAGACACATTTAAAGAGTCATAATTAAAGTTCAGAATTTAAGATGCACATTTAAGATGTAACGCCCCTACGCCCGAGACCATCGCCGGAGTCGAGTATGAGGTGTTACTAAGCTTAGTTTAACATTTTTAGAACTTTGGATTATTGTTTCTACATTCACAACTTTTAAGCTACTTGCGTCACAGTCACAAGAAAAAAATCATATCTCAAGTTACAAAACTCGAAATCAAGATCCGTAAATTTTCCCTGAATCTAGACTCATATACCTATCTACTAAATTTTTTCTAGAATTTTTGGTTGGGAAAATTAGTACAGGTTATTAGTTAAAGTTACCCCTGTTTTAGGACTCGACTGGTCTGACCTCTGTTTACTACGAACCACATTTCTCTCTATAAAAATTCATATGACTATGAGATTTGTTTCTACTAAAACTAGACTCAATAAGGATTCTGAGGATATAAAATATATGACCTAATTATATCTTTATAATTTATAATAAATTTCTAAAGTTGGAACAGGGGATTCAAAAACTGCTATGACCCTGTTTCACTAAAATTCAAATATCTTCTAACATATAATTCCTTTACCTGTTTCATTTGTTTCATGTGAAACTAGACATAATAAGATTCAATTTGATATGTATTCCATGACCAAATTAAATTTCTATGATTTTTAATAAATTTTCAAACTCGCGTCAGTGTTGCTGCAGTATTCTGTTTATGGCAAATTTCATCCTTTTTATGAGTTTTTATGCACTAAGTATCTTAATATTTTTCCTTAACATCAAACATAATCTACACTAACCATTTTCATAATTTATCATTATCAAGCATTTCCTCAACCATTCCACAACCATACCATAAGATCATTTACACAAAATAGGTATATTGCTATACATGCCATACTTAAATTTACAAGCCATTTACCAAAAGTCTTCCGGATAGTGTGACTGAGCCTTCGACCTATCCCGACTCCTGAGCTGGCTTGTCCAAAACTACAATGAGTAAGAAGGAGGGAGTAAGCATAAATGCTTAGTAAGTTCATATGCAAATAATAAGTAACATAACAAACAGTTATACCAATCAACATTAGCATACATCACTAAAACACATATCACATTTCTGATCATTTTTCATCATCTTATTACCTTATAGTGGTTGTATCAATACTCAACCCGAGGGTTAAATACATACCTGTCCAAAATATCCATTTCACATCACTCACCAATACTTCTCTTTACATCTCAAATATTCCTCCATTGAGTAGAACTTTACCCGTTGAACACATCGGAATATAATTCAGATACATGGATAATTTGCATATAAGTGCCACATATTCAATCAAGCAATCATGTAACCCGCCCATAAGCGAACTCGGACTCAACTCAATGAGCTCGGGCGTTCGCATCCATAAGTGAACTCGGACTCAACTCAACAAGTTCGGCTGCCTAGTTACATCTCATGAACTCGTACTCAACTCAACGAGTTCGGACATTCGCATCCATAAGTGAACTCGGACTCAACTCAACGAGTTCGGATGCTCAACCATCCTAGTGACATGTCACTTGTATCCTAATCTATTCCTAAGATTCAAACGGGATTTTTCTCGAACACTTATCCTTGCCGTCTTCCGTAGAATGCCGAAATCAATATTCGGTAACAATTATATTTAACAAGTAGCTCACATAATTTACATATTATTTGAAATTAACCACAAAGCATACATTTCATAATGAAATTCAGCATAACACATAATTAATATCAATAACTTAAAAATAATAATTATGCTACATTATTTACACATGAACTTACCTTGGTACCAAAATACAAGGATTTTGCAATTTAGTCCACAATCTTTTCTTTTCCTCGATTGAGGTCGATTCCACGTCTTTCTTGATCTAAAATAACACATTTAGCTCATTTAATACTCAAATTATCAAATTAATCCTTAACTCAAATTTTGGCAAAATTACAATTTTGCCCCTAAACTTTTGCATATTTACATTTTTGCCCCTAGGCTCGGGATTAAACTTTATTCGTTATTCTTATGTTTTACAACAAGCTGATCACTTTTCTCTTCTATGGCAACATCAAATTCTCACTCTAACATGTACTTATGACTATTCGGTATTTTTACCGATTAAGCCCTTTTACTCGTTTTCACTCAAAACCGAGTAGCACAAGTTGTCTAACATAATTTAAAACCCCATATTCTATCATAAAACATCAAAATACACAAATTTCACCTATGGGTATTTTTCCAAATATGAACCCTAAGTTGAATTATTGTTAGCATAAGCTTAATCGAGCTACCGGGATCTTAAAAACGTAAAAATCATTAAAAACGGGGCTTGGAATCACTTACTATGGAGCTTGGAAGCTTGAAACAAACCCTAGCTATGGAGAACCCTTGAAATTTCGGCCTAATGAAGAAGATGGACAAAAATTGGCTTTTAATTTTGTTTTTAATTCATTTTAATAACTAAATGACCAAAATACCCTTACTACTAAACTTTCAAAAAATTCCTTCCATGCCCTAATTTTGTCCATGAACTTAAAATTGGTCAAATTGCTATTTAAGACCTCCTCATTAATATTCCAAAACAATTTCATACTATAAACTTCTAGAATGCAAGTTTTACAACTTATTCGATTTAGTCCCTACTTTCAATTTAAGCACTTTAGGCATAGAATTTCATCACGAAATTTTCACAGAATCATGCAATCATATCATAATCATCAAAATAATTACAAAATAATTATTTCTATCTCAGATTTGTGGTCACGAAACCACTATTCCGATTAAGCCCTAATTCAGGATATTACATAAGATGTTTAAACTAAGACATAATTAAAACTAAAAAGTAGGTAAATGGATAAAATCCTTATTTCCAGCAACCTAATTTAAACACACAAATATTAAAGTTTTACATGCAGCATATTGCATGGGATGCGTGGTTCGTATAAAATGCATATTTTGCATGGAATGCATGGAGAGCATGCCCAAACTCGACCAATTAAACCCATGACAGCTTCTTTAAACTTCTTGGCTAGTGCGCGAGTAATTGGCCCTCTTAGAGGCTCGATTGGATCTTGAAAGGTTTCACGAGTTACTTGTTCGACATCAAGGGTTTTGGTTGGGTCCATGCTCATATCATTGTATTTGGCAAAGTCAATTAGCTAACTGTATTAAATAATATTTCTATTATGTGAATATGAATTGCAGAATGTATTAATGGATTTGTTAGTTAAATTCAGACATGGAGCATAGCACCCTGTAGTCCGGGTTCGACGATCAGGTTGAGTACGAGGTGTTACAATTTTAATGGTATCAAAGCATCGATTTAGCCGATCCTTAAGAAGTAAAAATTTAGAAGTTATCCCCTGTATGCATGTTATTTAATCCTGGTTTAGTTCCTCGAACTATTAATAAGATGTGTTATGTATTGTAGAGTTAAATCATGCTAGCTGATTGTGACAGCCCTAATGTGACCCTAGTCAGAAAGTGGTTTCGGGACCACAAAACCGAGTCGTAAAAATAATTAATTGTTATATTCTATGCTTATTATGTGTGTACATGGATATGTGGATGTTTCATTCCCTAATTTTGCCAATTGCATGAGAAATTATTAAATAGGGATCAATATGAGACATGGTGAAATATGATAGACTAATTTTAAATGGTTTATTAGTGCATGTCAACACAAGGGTGGACTTGCATGTCAAATTGCCCAATTTTCTTTATAGTGGCCGGCCAAGATGGGTGTTGATGGGCAAATATATATGTTTAATTAGTTATTAAAATAAGAAATGGCATTATGTGAGAAAAAATAATATTAGTGAAATAAAGTAAAGAAAACAAAGAGGAAGGAAGGCTCATCTTTTATCTCCTTCATTGCCGAAATTGAGAAAGGAAAGATTGAAAAAAAGAAACCAAGGCATTCGGCCATGGCTAGTTCAAAGGAAAGGTATGCATTGTGATTTTATTCTAATTGATGTTGAGATTAAGTTGATAAGTGTATAGTCTAGTTAACCCATAGCTAAATTCATGAATTCATTGTTGGGAGATAAGAATGGAAGTTGCCATATGTATGGGTATATATGCACTTTGGAAAGGAGATTTTTGGGTGTTATTTGAGTTCTCTTTATGTATGTATGTGCATGAGTATCGGTCATGTTATAGATTCATGTTGAAAATGTTAATGCTATATGTGTCATATAAATGTACTTGTGAATGAACTTGAGAATATCTAAATTATAGGTTGGAGGTGCCGAATGTAGTGTTGGATGAGTTTTAAAGAATAAAAATTTAGGTGACTAGAGGTTAATGACATTCGGCCAAAGGCTTGTGTGCTAGCAAAATCGATATAAATGTTGCTCGATGTGTTGAATTGAGTAAGTTAGATGTTGGAACACTTAAAGATTTGGCATCTCTATGACATTAGATATAAGTGTATGAAAGGCTAAGTTTAAGTAGTAAGGCCGAATAGGTTATAGATAAGGCACTTGTGAGTCTTTGGCCAAGCAATTTGCAAATTAGATTAGGGTGCTTGTGACATTTAATGTTGAGTTTAATTTGGTATATTCGGCCATCTAATTAAGTATATAGGTGATGTTGAATTTAATCTTGCACATTCGGCTATATGGGTGTACACAATTGTGATACTATCCTTGATTGGATTATCGACAATAGGGTGATAGTATATGGTTGTTAACCACATAGTTCAAAAGCATGGGTAGAAAGATAAGAATTGGCCATGTGTCTCCTATGCTATGAAATCATTAATATTTTGATATAAATATTTAGCAAGACGGTTAAACTAGTTAATTTATCGATTTAGCTCAAGAAGTTAAAGGTGGAGAGGCAAGCAAGGGCAAAGGAAAGAACATCGAGTAGCCGAGTTGGAATCATTTTCCCCAACATAAGGTAAGTCACCAAGCATATATTTTGTATTGATCTAAATAGACATAATGTCTATGTAATTATGCCGAATGGAATGATAAATTTATATACATGTATGCATGTGGTGATGAAAGTGTTGAATGAAAAGAAAAGAGGTGAGATGTATTGAGTTGTTGATTTCGGCACTAATTGTGCGGGTATAAACATTTATGATCATGAGATTGGCACTAAGTGTGCGGGTTTAAATTGTACAGCACTAAGTGTGCGAGTTTGATTATATAGCACTAAGTGTGCGAGTTGATTATATAGCACTGAGTGTGCGGACTTAATATATATTTTTGAATCACTATGGACACTAAGTGTGCGACATTATTGAGTTGATCACGGACAGCGGATCGGGTAAGTACCTTGAGTTCATGGCTGGTAGGCGCTATGTTTATATTTGGAGTTGAGCTTGGTAAGTTTGAACCTATGTGACAATTATAATTGAAGTCACGTACATAAGATTTATCGTGGAATAGGTGAAAGCTCGTTTAGTTGTATGATTGTAACGAAAATAAAATGATATATGAAAATGCCTCAAATATCCTATTGATTAGTATATGGAATGTGAATGCATGACTTGGTATGAGATTGAACCGATAGGTTTAAGGAACTATGGCATAGTTCGGTATGGATGGAGTAACTAGCCTCGTTCCATTTTGTTTCCTCTTGTGATAATGTTATTAATGGATGGTAGTGCATTGCTTATGACTTACTGAGTTATATACTCACTCGGTGTTTCCTTGTCACCTATTTTAGGTGTCTTGGACTCGTCTCTTTTTGCGTGATCGGGCCGTCATCGAAGTCATCACACCAGCTAGCAAGTTTTGGTACTTTCTTCTTAGTCGGTTTAGGAGAACATTTCGGCATGTATAGGCTATTATGTTGTGTTTGAACTTTGGTATGTAAACTTTCAGCCATGCGAAAATGGCATAAATGTTAATTTGGACTTTGGGTCCTATGATACTTAGTTATAAAACGTATTAAATGGGTTTTATAATGTGGTCATGACTGATATTGGGCCAATGCGGTTTTGGTTGAATAATAGTTGAGGCCTAATCGATTTTTATGCCATATGTCATGGTTCATTAATTTTGGTGTTAAAATTCATGATATGGCAATAGTGTAATAGGGAGATGTTTGTCAATGATTAGCCTTTGGCATGGCTAGTCATGATCATAATTTGTGATATGCATGATGAATTATTAGTTAGATCAAGGAGATATCATGAAATAGGCATAGTTGCTTTAGTAATAGATGCTGGCAGCAGCAGTGATGTGAGATTGAAAAATAAAAAAATAGTAGGAATGGAATTAAATAATGAATAAATTATGTAATCGAATCTAGATGAGTCTATTTTCATATGGAAGAAACGAAACGACCATATGAGCTGTATGTTAGGAGATAATTAAACCCTTGTGAAACAGGACCAGAGCGATTTCTGGATCCCCTGTTCCGACTTTAGAGATTCTCCATAAATTAATCAGAGACAATTAGAAGTCATGCCTTATATGTATAGATTCCCTTTTGAGTCTAGTTTCATTAGAAACAAATGGCATAAGTATTGAAGCTCTGTAAAGGGAGATATCTAAGTCGTAATGCACAAAGGTCAGAGTAGTCGAACCCAGGAACAGGGACGACTTTAACTAATAAACTGTACCAATTAGCGTGACCAAAAATTCTACAAAAATTCTACCATATAGATATATGAGTCTAGTTCCGGGGAAAATTTACGGAACTAGATTTTGAGTTTCAGAACTTAAGATATGATTTTTAAAGCGACTAGTACGCAGATTGGCAGCTTGTCTGGGAAATTTTTAATAAGTGGTTTGAAGTCTGTTAACACCTTGTGTTCGACTCTGGCGACGGTCTCGGGTTCGGGGTGTTACATTTGATTGGTATCAGAGCTATGGTTTAGTCGGTTCTAGGACTGCCATAGCGCGTATGAGTCTAGCTATACATGCCTTAATGTTAATGTTTAAATATGTGATGACTTCTGATGGTTAAAATTTTTGTTTTGATTAGTAAATGGATCCCGGTGTAGGGAGAACCTTAGCGGATGACGTTGAAAGTGTAGCGGCTGCTCCTGCACAAGGGACGCCGCCTGTTGAACCTCAGTCATCTGCGAATAATCAAGGTGAGGGGGCTAAACAAGCCTTCTTTCCCATGATGAATGAGTGGGTCGCGCAATATGCCCGAACTAATCCGGCTGTCCAACAATTCCCGAATTTGAATAATCCACCCCAAGAGCCCGTAATGGCATCAGTTGCTGATCCTGTGAGGCTGAGTAAGCCACCTGTAGACTTGATTAGGAAGCGCGGGGCCGAGGAGTTCAGGGCCATAGTTACTGATGATGCCGAAAGGGCCGAGTTCTGGCTTGATAACACCATTCGGGTGTTTGATGAACTGTCATGCACACCCGATGAATGTCTAAAGTGTGCTATATCCTTGTTGCGGGACTCAGCCTATTATTGGTGGAGGACCTTGATTTCCATAGTCCCAAACGAACGAGTTACTTGGGATTTCTTTCAAACGGAATTTCGAAAGAAATATATTAGTCAACGGTTCATCGATCAAAAACGTAAGGAATTCTTGGAACTCAAGCAAGGCCGTATGACAGTATCTGAATACGAACATGAGTTCGTAAGACTCAGTCGGTATGCCCGGGAGTGTGTGGCTGATGAGGTTGCTATGTGCAAAAGATTCGAAGAAGGATTGAATGAAGATTTAAAGCTACTAGTAGGTATTTTGGAGATAAAAGAATTCGTAACACTAGTTGAACAAGCCTGCAAGGCAGAAGAATCTGGAAAGGAGAAGAAGAAGGCTGAATTTGAAGCTAGAGATTATCGTAAAAGATCGACGGGTAAAGCTCCATTCTCGGCTGTAAAGAAGTTCAGGGAGGACACTAATAAATCGAGGATGACGGCGGGAATTTCCATTAGAGCACGACCATCGACGGACTCCCGAGCTACTTCGGTAGCTAGTGTGGGCATAATCGTCACGAGAAACCTGAATGCCCCCAATGCGGAAGATGACACCTAGGTGAATGTTGGGGTAAGTCTACTAACAGGGCCTGTTACGGATGCGGCTCAAAGGACCACTTCATTAGAGATTGCACGGAGCTTGATGAGAAGAATAAGATGCAAGGTGCAAGACCTAGTGGAATGACAGCTAGAGGTAGACCACCGAGAATTTCAGGGGGTAGGGGTGGTAGTCAGAGAGGGGCCTCTGATATGGCTGTTCGAACCGAGACCTGTACTCCTGCCAAGCAATGCCATCGCCACGAGGAGGCATCCTCTCCTGACGTCATCACTGGTACTTTCACTCTTTTGATACTATGTGATTGCATTGATTGACCTGGCTCTACTCATTCATATGTATGTGAAACTTGGCATCCAGTAAGACTCTACCTGTTGAGTCTATTGAGTTCCTAATTCGAGTGTCAAACCCTTTGGGCCAATATGTACTTGTTGATAAAGTGTGTAAGAGATGCCCTCTAATAACCGAGAATCCTGTTTTCCGGCCGATTTGATGCTTTTATCGTTTGATGAATTCGATGTTATTCTTGGTATGGATTGGTTGACTGTACATGATGCAGTGGTGAACTGCAAAAGGAAAACCATTGATTTGAGGAGTACAAATAATAAGGTAGTCCAAGTTGAGTCTACCGATTTGAAAGGGGTGCCAGCGATAATATCTTCAATGACCGCTAAGAGATATGTGAAAAATGGGTGTGAAACAAACCTTGCGTATGTATTGATAGCGAAGAGACGAAAAGGAAACTTGAATCAGTACCGGTGGTTTGTGAGTATTCAGATGTTTTTCCTAAGGAGTTACCGGGGTTGCCACCGGTTTCGAGAGGTGGAATTCGGCATCGAGATTGTACCCGGTACCACGCCAATCTCAATAGCCCCGTATCGTATGGCATTAACGGAATTAAAGGAATTGAAAGTCAATTGCAAGAATTGATGGATAGAGGCTTCGCTCGACCGAGTTCTTCACCATGGGGTGCACCAGTGCTGTTTGTGAAAAAGAAGGATGGAACCATGAGATTGTGCATCGACTATCGTCAGTTGAATAAAGTGACCATAAAGAATAAATACCCGTTGCCACGTATTGATGATTTGTTTGATCAATTAAGGGAGCCCAGTATTTTCCAAGATAGATTTAGATCTGGTTATTATCAGTTGAGGGTTCGAGACTCGGACATACCCGAACCGTTTTAGAACGAGGTACGGTCACTACGAATTCTTAGTGATGCCGTTTGGCTCACTAATGCCCCTACGGTATTATGGATTTAATGAATTGAGTATTCAGGCATACTTGGATCGATTTATGGTTGTGTTTATTGATGATATTTTAGTTTATTCACAAGGTGAAGCCGAACACGCGAGCATTTGAGGTTAGTATTACAAATTTTGCGAGACAAGCAGTTATACGCAAAATCAGTAAATGTGAATTTTGGTTGAAAGAGGTTAGCTTTTTGGGCACGTGGTGTCCGCATTGGGTGTTAGAGTGGATCCGAACAAAATTTCGGCCATACTCGATTGGAAACCTCCGAGGAATATTACTGAAGTTAGCAGCTTTCTGGACTTGCCGGATACTATCGACGGTTTGTAAGGGGTTTCTCGATGATAGCTGCACCGTTGACGAAACTACTCCAAAAGATGTTGAGTTTGAGTGGACAGAGAACTGTCAGAAGAGTTTTCGATCGACTAAAGACCTGTTTAACCGAAGCTCCAGTGCTAGTACAACCGGAGTCCGGCAAAGAGTTTGTCATTTATAGTGATGCATCCTTACTTGGGCTAGGTTGTGTGTTGATGCAAGAAGGTCGAGTTGTGGCTTACGTGTCGAGACAATTAAAGCCGCATGAGAGAAACTATCCGACCCATGATCTTGAATTGGCGGCCATAGTGTTCGCCCTGAAAATATGGCGGCATTACTTGTTTGGGGAAAGGTGTCATATTTATTCAGACCACAAAAGTCTTAAATATTTGATGACTCAAAGAGATCTAAATCTGCGACAAAGACGTTGGCTTGAGTTGTTGAAAGAATATGAACTGTTATTGATTATCACCCGGGAAAGGCTAACGTGGTTGCCGATGCTTTAAGTCGGAAAGCACTGTTTGCTTTGAGAGTGGTGAATGCTCACTTGTCCGTCTCACCCGATGGGGTGCTAGTAGCTGAATTAGAGGCCAAACATTATTGATTCGTCAAATACTTGAATTCCAGAAAGTCGACGCTGAATTGGTGACTAAACGAGCTGAATGTGCTTCGAATGAGGAATCGGAGTTTCGGATTGACGACAATGATTGCTTGACGTTCAGAGGTCGATTATGTGTTCCAAGAAATTTGGAACTTATTTCGATGATTTTGGACGAGGCTCACAGTAGTCGAATGTCAATCCACCCAGGTAGTACTAAAATGTACAATGACCTGAAACGTCAATTTTGGTGGCCCGGTATGAAACGAGACATTTCTGAATTTGTTTCAAGGTGTTTGATATGCCAACAAGTAAAGTGGAACATCAAGTGCCGTCGGGATTACTTCAGCCGATCATGATACCCGAATGGAGTGGGATCGGGTAACGATGGATTTGTATTTGATTGCATTGTCATCAAGCAAAAGATGCAATCTGGGTATTGTTGATAGATTGACCAAGTCTGCTCATTTTATCCCTGTCCGTACAGATTTTTCGCTCGATAAATTGGCAGAATTATACACTCCCAAATTGTTCGATGCATGGGGTACCTATTTCTACCGTGTCAGATAGAGACCCAAGATTTACATCGCGATTTTGGAAAAATTTACAAGAAGCGTTGGGTACTAAGATGCATTTCAGCACCGCATTTCATCCCCAGACTGATGGCCAATCTGAACGAATAATTCAGATACTCGAGGATATGTTGAGATGTTGTGTTTAGAGTTTTGTGGTTCATGGGAAAGATATTTGCCTTTGATCGAATTCACTTACAACAATAGCTTTCAATCAAGCATTAAGATGGCACCTTACGAGGCCTTATACGGTCGTAAATGCCGTACCCCATTATTTTGGACTGAACTTAGTGAAAGTAAAATTTTTGGGGTTGATTTGATTAAGGATGCTGGAGCAGAAAGTTCGAGTAATTCGTGAAAGTTTGAAAGCCGCTTCGGATCGTCAAAAGTTGTATGCGGATTTGAAAAGAAAAGACATTGAATATCAGGTGGAGACAAAGTATTTCTCAAAGTTTCACCCTGGAAGAAGGTGCTTAGATTTGGTCGTAGGGCAAACTAAGTCCGAGGTTCATCGGTCCGTATGAGGTATCCGAACGAGTTGGACCAGTTGCATACCGATTAATTTTGCCCCTTGAGCTTGAAAAGATTCACTACGTTTTCCATGTCTCGATGCTTCGACGATATAGGTCCAACCCGTCGCACGTAATCACTCCATCTGAGATCGAGATTCAGCCTAACTTGAGTTATGAAGAAGAACCGGTTCGCATTTTGATGCGTGAAGTAAAAGAGTTGCGAAATAAGAAAATCCCATTATGAAGTGTTGTGGCATAACAGGATGAAGAAGCACTTGGGAACTTGAGACTCTATGAAGGATCGATATCCAAATTATTCACCGGTAGATTTTGGGGACGAAAATTTTTATGTGGGGAGAGTTGTGACAGCCTAATGTGACCTAGTCGGAAGTGGTTTCGGGACCACAAAACGAGTCATAAATAATTAATGTTATATTCTATGCTTATTAGTGTCGTACTATGCGATAGTTGGTCGGACGTTCGATAGTGCATGTCAACACAAGGGTGGACTTGCATGTCAAATTGCCCAATTTTCTTTATAGTGGCCGGCCAAGATGGGTGTTGATGGGCAAATATATATGTTTAATTAGTTATTAAAATAAGAAATGGCATTATGTGAGAAAAAAATAATATTAGTGAAATAAAGTAAAGAAAACAAAGAGGAAGGAAGGCTCATCTTTCATCTCCTTCATTGCCGAAATTGAGAAAGGAAAGATTGAAAAAAAGAAACCAAGGCATTCGGCCATGGCTAGTTCAAAGGAAAGGTATGCATTGTGATTTTATTCTAATTGATGTTGAGATTAAGTTGATAAGTGTATAGTCTAGTTAACCCATAGCTAAATTCATGAATTCATTGTTGGGAGATAAGAATGGAAGTTGCCGTATGTATGGGTATATATGCACTTTGGAAAGGAGATTTTTGGGTGTTATTTGAGTTCTCTTTATGTATGTATGTGCATGAGTATTCGGTCATGTTATAGATTCATGTTGAAAAATGTTAATGCTATATGTGTCATATAAATGTACTTGTGAATGAACTTGAGAATATCTAAATTATAGGTTGGAGGTGCCGAATGTAGTGTTGGATGAGTTTTAAAGAATAAAAATTTAGGTGACTAGAGGTTAATGACATTCGGCCAAAGGCTTGTGTGCTAGCAAAATCGGTATAAATGTTGTTCGATGTGTTGAATTGAGTAAGTTAGATGTTGGAACACTTAAGGATTTGGCATCTCTATGACATTAGATATAAATGTATGAAAGGCTAAGTTTAAGTAGTAAGGCCGAATAGGTTATAGATAAGGCACTTGTGAGTCTTTGGCCAAGCAATTTGCAAATTAGATTAGGGTTCTTGTGACATTTAATGTTGAGTTTAATTTGGTATATTCGGCCATCTAATTAAGTATATAGGTGATGTTGAATTTAATCTTGCACATTCGGCTATATGGGTGTACACAATTGTGATACTATCCTTGATTGGATTATCGACAATAGGGTGATAGTATATGGTTGTTAACCAAATAGTTCAAAAGCATGGGGTAGAAAGATAAGAATTGGCCATGTGTCTCCTATGCTATGAAATCATTAATATTTTGATATAAATATTTAGCAAGACGGTTAAACTAGTTAATTTATCGATTTAGCTCAAGAAGTTAAAGGTGGAGAGGCAAGCAAGGGCAAAGGAAAGAACATCGAGTAGCCGAGTTGGAATCGTTTTCCCCAACATAAGGTAAGTCACCAAGCATATATTTTGTATTGATCTAAATAGACATAATGTCTATGTAATTATGCCGAATGGAATGATAAATTTATATACATGTATGCATGTGGTGATGAAAGTGTTGAATGAAAAGAAAGAGGTGAGATGTATTGAGTTGTTGATTTCGGCACTAAGTGTGCGGGTATAAACATTTATGATCATGAGATTGGCACTAAGTGTGCGGGTTTAAATTGTACAGCACTAAGTGTGCGAGTTTGATTATATAGCACTAAGTGTGCGAGTTGATTATATAGCACTGAGTGTGCGGACTTAATATATATTTTTGAATCACTATGGACACTAAGTGTGCGACATTATTGAGTTGATCACGGACAGCGGATCGGGTAAGTACCTTGAGTTCATGGCTAATAGGCGCTATGTTTATATTTGGAGTTGAGCTTGGTAAGTTTGAACCTATGTGACAATTATAATTGAAGTCACGTACATAAGATTTATCGTGGAATAGGTGAAAGGTCGTTTAGTTGTATGATTGTAACGAAAATAAAATGATGTATGAAAATGCCTCAAATATCCTATTGATTAGTATATGGAATGTGAATGCATGACTTGGTATGAGA